>NC_056747.1:811200002-811525002 GCF_019279795.1 Protopterus annectens | reverse complement strand
GTAATATTTGCCCTTTCCTCACTGTACTGCGATCTCAGAGTTGGAATATATATTTGGGAGGGTGGGGGCGCAGCCCCCCACAATTGCAGTTTTGAGTACCTGGATATTCGCTCATGTGAGCGTTCGCTAAGATGAACTTTCGTTCATCTAATATAGACCCCTTCCATACAACTAAACCATTAATCAGCTCAAGCTGAGCTGACTGCAAAGAGTGGTTTTGATGCCAAGCCCATCAGAGCTTTCAGACCAATAGAGAAAGGGAAGCTAAAGCCCTGAAAAAGGATAACGCTAAGAAAATGAATATATATAGAGAGCAGGTTTAGGAAAATCTGGTTGCAGTAAATCATAATATTTCTGTAGGCACCATGGAATGTCATTATGTTCCCAGTGAAAAAAATGATTAATTATGAAAAAAAAAAGTTTAAGAAAAAGAGTCTTTCAAAGGGACTGGCAGGAGCCATACTCTCCTCAGAATCTGAATCAGAAACATTAGTAGACAAAACAGAATCTGTCCCTTTAAATCACTATGTGGTTCAAATTCATAAAACTTTTCGGCAGCAGAAAAGCTCTGAAGGGCCTGGCACCCAAAAACCACTCTTTTTAGTCAGGTCAGCTTAGCTGACTAAAGGTGTGGGTGCTTGGAAGGTGCCCTGAAGATTCGTAAGCTGGCCAGCTGTTATATAACCCTTACAGCTAAGGCTACTGCAGTAGTGATCATAATGAAGAACATCTATTGTTATGGTAAGTACACTTGCCTTGAACTGTACTATGTTCTTCAAGAGTAGTCAATGTGGCAGTAAATTCTAACAGTAGGGTAGCATCTCAAGTAGTACTCACTTTTTTGGGAAGTGAACTATGAACGTAATTTAAAATAGTATTTAATTTAGAACTGTCTTTAGCACAAGTGAGACTATAATTTTTTCATTAAACAATCTTATGTAATAGGACTATAGAATATAATAGTAGCTGACAGTAGTCTTGAACCCAGTATGCTGTGCACTACGATCACAACAATGTACCACTACATCATCTGAGCTGTTCCTAAATACAAAAGAAACTGCTTGAATTTCTCTGCCAAACAATGCTATGTAATACAACACTGAAAAAGAAACAAACAGGATACGCTCCGATAACCTGCGGGTTATTCTTGTAAACAAAAGCACTCAGTCCGTGAGTTCAAAAAATGAAACAATTTATTTTAAGCACTAATACAAGCTTTTCGTCGGTTACACTCCAACTTCATCAGAAAACGGATAAGACATGTCTCCCCCAAACCGTTGCCTTAAATACAAAGTTTCAAAAAGTTTAAAAATCACATGATCGTTGATCTGTATCGGGTAGAATGTCGGCACACTCACTGAACCAAATAGTATACAATGGACTAGATTAACATTTCAAAAAGATAAAATATCTAACAATGAAAATGTAAAAAGATTAAAAGTAATCACAACTGAGTCGGAATAAATATAAAATAACAAAACATGATGTACACCGCTACATTTGACACCTAAATGATTACGGTGGTAGTACTGAATAATATTGAGTGAGTCTAAAACACAACTGAGGAGTTCATATGTTACATATTTAAAAGAGAACCACAGTAAACAACACAGTCAATAACTCAAATATAGCCCAATGTATATGTGCCTAAGATAATCGACCACAAGTGTTACATTAGAATTTAAGCATTCATATTGAGTATAAAAATAAGCACTTGCACAAAAAACAACCCTTCATCAATGTAAAAAAATCTAATGTTCTCCGCTGATGAAAACATAATGCGAGAACATGACAGATACCTAAGCAGTCCTAGACTACAGTTGACAAAAAAAAAAAACCTTTGTAATATGCACTGACAGACAACAGAGAAATATAATAAAAATAAGAAATACAAATTCCAATGCTTGACTTACGAAGCTAGCTACCAACCCTGGAAAACTAGTGTACCGAGGAAGGTCAAACTCAATCTAATGTGTATTAGACTAACTTGATCAATACAGATTCTACCGGTTCCACTTACTTAAGGTTCGACATAGTCGTTTCTGTCTTGACATATATATGGAAGGGACCTCGTCCTCTCTGGCAATTTACCAGAGGTCAGATTGTTTAATATTGTCATATATTAGAAACCATTTTATAGCCCTTCATATGGAAACTGTAGAATCGGTGCCAGTGTGCCCAATTTGGTCATGTCGTACTGGTAGAGGGAGTTTATTTTAGCTAATCCCTTATTTGTGGAGAAAGTCATGTTATATACACGATTTCTTGATGACATTTTTATAATCATGAAAGGTAATGAGGAGACAGCTATTTCATCAGTAATGTTCAATTCTTCCACAAATTTTTTACAGTTTACCCATAATTTTGCCCCGGATCGGGCAGCTTATTTGGACATGGATCTCATGAAGGATAAAGAAAAAGGATGTTTTGTAGCTAAGATCTATAGGAAGGGATCCTTCTCTAACAGCTATGTCCATTTTAATAGCTGTCATCCTATCTCTCAAAAGAGATCAATCATTAAAGGCCAGCTCGTTAGAGCTGCCCGAATGGTATCTAGGGACTGTGATTTCAAGGAAGAATGTGCCTTTATGGCAGATCTTTTCTCCAACAGAGGCTATCCGGCAGACCTTATAAAAGACCTTCTATGGGAGGTCCAGAACAAGAGAGCTTCAGGGATATATGTACCCATTTTAAATCAAAATAACACTGAACAAGTTACTTTTGTAGGGAGGAAGGCTGAGGTTTTTCCAATGTACAATAGTTTCATTTTAACATATAGTATGGATGCTAGAGAGATATTCTCCATTATTCTAAAAAACTGGAATTTGATAACCTTGGATGATTCTATTTGTAGAATTTTGGATGAACCACCAAGAATAGTGTTCAAGAGAGGTTTTAATCTCAAAAGCATTCTAGAGAAAAAACCCAAGACATTTAGTGCCAGGAACAGAATGTATAAGTGTAATATGTGCCGCTATTGCGGCCATATAAAGACAGGGTCTAGAGTTGAAATTAGGGATTTGGCATTTCGTATAATGGGTAGATTCAATTGCTCTAGTACACAAGTGGTGTATTTGGCCCAGTGTTCAAACTGTCCAGCTTTTTATGTCGGGAAAACCGACAGAAAATTCCAAGAACGAATATATGAACACCTTTATGCCATCAGGAAAGGCAAGATGGACAATGCCTTAGCCAGACATATAGGAGAAAACCCCAACCACAAATTTTTGTTTTGCATCATTGATCAGGTGAAGTCTGAAGTCAGGGGGGGACCTACCACCCTACATTTTGAGAGTAGTATTATGCCGGGTTTAAATGAATATGTATCTATCAAATGTTTACTCAAAATAAAAGCATTAGCTAGATAAGTATTACAAGCCTTTTTGAATAAATAGATCCATTTAGGATCTTTTAATATACATGATTTTAAAAGTTAGTAATTTTAAAGTAACTATGGTACCATCACAAGGCTGGGTGATTTGGTACTTTTAATATTGAGATAAATGAGGCTTGAGAAAGTTTATTGTCTAAGGTTTACTGATTTTAGGAAAACCTATGTAAAACAAATCTCTGGTTCAGCAAACAAATGGTTACTTGTGTTTTTTTATTGTTGATTGTTTTTTACTTTAATTAATTGCTTGATTAGACTAACACTGTGTATAAAAGGCTTTCCTTTTCACATGGGATTGTATCTTGTATGTTTTTCGATGGTCTGAAGAAGTTGGCTTACCTTGTGCCAACGAAAGCGCTTACCAATAAAGAAGTTTAGTTCTACAAATCCGCTCTCTTTTTTTGTTTTCATTTGGAGAGTAGAGAGTTGTTGTGGCAACTCAGATTAGATGCTTCCATGCCCCTGGCTTAAATGGCATGTTGTCCATAACTTGCCTATTACAGCTCAAGAGGCTCAATAGATAATAACTGCAGGTACCTACATGTGTCACTTCTTCTTCTCCCTTTTTAAATCAATTTAGCATTTTAGGTGAACTTTCCATCAGTTAGTCAAACAAATTTATACATGATTCTTGTTTACTTGTTATATTTAGGTGACACTTAACCCTTTCAGAAGTCCCGTTTGACAGGGTGTGTTAGGGTAGTCCAGTTCTTCTAGTTTCAGTATATGTAGGGTTAACTGCATCTCTGTTTTTTTCAATCTACACATTCAGTGGTCTGTTTGATCAGATGGTGTAGGGTTAGGTTACTCCGGGATTCTTATTTAAGGTTCGACAAATTCGTTTCTGTCTTGACATATATATGGAAGGGACATCGTCCTCTCTGGCAATTTACCAGAGGTCAGACTGTTTAATATTGTCATATATTAGAAACCATTTTATAGCCCTTCATATAGAAACTGTAGAATCTGTATTGATCAAGTTAGTCTAATACATTAGATTGAGTTTGACCTTCCTCGGTACACTAGTTTTCCAGGGTTGGTAGCTAGTTTCGTAAGTCAAGCATTGGCATTTGTATTTCTTATTTTTATTATATTTCTCTGTTGTCTGTCAGTGCATATTACAAAGGTTTTTTTGTCAACCGTAGTCTAGGACTGCTTAGGCATCTGTCATGTTCTTGCATTATGTTTTCATCAGCGGAGAACATTAAATTTTTTTACATTGATAAAGGGTTGTTTTTTGTGCAAGTGCTTATTTTTATACTCAATATGAATGCTTAAATTCTAATGTAACACTTGTGGTCAATTATCTTAGGCACATATACATTGGGCTATGTAAGAGTTATTGACTGTGCACTACCACCGTAATCATTTAGGTGTCAAATGTAGCGGTGTGCATCATGTTTTGTTATTTTATATTTATTCCGACTCAATTGTGATTACTTTTAACCTTTTTACATTTTCATTGTTAGATATTTTATCTTTTTGGAATGTTAATCTAGTCCATTGTATACTATTTGGTTCAGTGGGTGTGCCAACATTCTACCTGATACAGATCAACGATCATGTGATTTTTTTAACTTTTTGAAATTTTGTATTTAAGGCAACGGTTTGGGGGAGACACTGTTTTATCCGTTTTCTGATGAAGTTGGAGTGTAACCGACGAAAAGCTTGTATTAGTGCTTAAAATAAATTGTTTCATTTTTTGAATTCACGGACTGAGTACTTTTGCTTACAAGAATAACCCGCAGGTTATCGGAGCATATCCTGTTTGTTTCTTTTTCAGTTTGTTTACCTTTATCAAGTTTGTTTTGAATGTAATACAACACAACAAAAATCTGTATTGAAGTGACAGCTAACTTTGGAAATGCCTTTGAGTATAAGTAAATAAACTTAAACTTCTCACTATAAAGAGTTATATAATAGGGCATAATATAAATCTAGGTTAAAATGGTTGGACACTTTCAAAATGATTAAGTAGAAAGGAAGCCAGTGGAATTTATTCACTAAATAGTTTCATAGCATGTAACATATTATATTAAGCTATGACTAAACAGAACAATGACCTGGATATAGCACTGCAATAGTAATAGAATGGACTTGTACAAGAAAGAAGTCTACCCAAGGTAAATAATTATCTGTTTGAATAACCACAAAGGAAAGAAAAGGCAGGCATGACTCGTAGCCTGAAAAAAAATTTGCAAGTTTCTGAGTAAAGTGTAATTAGGTGACTATATCATAGAAATAGTTCACTCATTTCATTTATTCCATGATTACATGTGTTATCCAAATGAGAGCATCAGTGGATATTCAGCTTACATTGACACTTACTAAATGCAAGGCAGGAAACTAATCCTGGATTGGATTCCAGCCTATCATGGGATACATGTACACATACACACACCTACAGGTAATTTGAATTATCACCATTTGAACTGCAGCATACCACTGAAAGGTAAGAGAGAACTGCAGCACCCAGCAAACACCCATATACACACACGGGAAGAACATGCATACTCCAAACAGAAGGTAGCCCAAGAAATTAAGTGGACAAACATTCACTGTGAGGCAGCAATACTATCGGCTCTGCTACTATGTCACTAACATAGAAATAGTAAATATTTTGAACAAAGAACAAATAACAATTACACTGTAGATTCTATATTGGAAGATGAGGAATATAGTATAGTTATGCAAGCTGAACTTGCCAAAACAGTTAAACGATCACTGCTGCAGTAGCCTTAGCTATATGGGATATATCCTGCCAAGGATATAACAGTGGACCAGCTTCCACAGCTTCAGGATAACTTCTATACACCCAAATTATCAAGCAGCTTGAGTTGAGTTGACTAAAAGACAAGTTTGGGTGCAAAGTCCTTCTGAGCTTTCCTGCCAGCAAAGAAAGGGAAGCTGAGCTCTGAAAGAACAATGCTAGTAACAATAAAAAATAAATGTTCACACCCTGGCCAGGGCCGGCATTTGGTCAATTGATGTCCTAGGCAAAAGGGCTCCACAGTGCCCCCCACCTGTTGCCCCCATCCTGGCATACATACCCCATCCAGATTACTGGAAAAGTGCCCCTGCTAGAGCGGTGCCCAAGGCAGCTTCCTAGTTGGCCTATGCCGGCTATGACCCTGGCATAAAAAACACTCCAAAAAACAAGGGAATGGAGGGAAGGAGCGGCTTCTGCAGCAGTGATAATTTAAACATTTACAATTATGGTAGGTTCAACTTAGACAACTGTACTATGTTCATCATATTGATCACTGCTGCAGTAGTCTTAGCTATATGCATAGATTACCTTAGCTAACCACATTTGGGAGGTGGAAGGAAAAAAGTCTAGGAGCCCCTGGAGAATGGTCCTAGCAAAGCCTGATCTTGAGCTAGAGATGGAATGATGCTCACAGTGCTTTGTAAACGTATGTACAAAGGACCAAGTAGCAGCTTCTAGAATACTTCTAGAATCCAAACCTTTCCAATAAGCCAAGGATGAAGTCAAGCTCCTTGTATAGTGGGCCTTCACCCTGCCAGGAATAATTTAGTTATGGTGAGTATACCTTATACAACCATTTAAAAACAGACTGTTCTGACACAGGTTGTCCCTTCATCTTGCCTTCACAAGAAATGAACAATTAATCTGAAGATCTGAAAGACTGATTTCCGTCAGGATAGTACCTGAATTGTCTCTAGATATACAAGGTATGGAGTATCCTTTCTCCCTCATTCGTAGGTTCAGGAAAGAAAATGGATAGATGGATAATTTGGATTAAGGTAAACTTGGATACCACTTTAGGCATAAACAAAAGATTAGTTCTCAAAGAAATCCTGTCCCTATGGAAAATGAGATAGGGTTGACTTACCATAAGAGCTTACAACACAGATACCCTTCTTGCAGAGGATAGAGCAATCAGTAAAACTGTTTTCCATGTTAAGAACCTTAAGTCAGCCAGATTATCTGATTCAAATGCAGCAAGTGTTAGCTTCTGTAACATAAAATTAAGATTCCAAGGATGGGCTACCGGATTTCTTGGAAGCCTCTTATGCAAATCCCTTTCAAGAGCATTTTGACATGAGTCTACATTGAAAGAAGAGTATCCATGGGCATACATGCTGAAATAAACAATAAATTAGCCTTGAGAGAGGAATACGAAAGGCCATAGGATAGTAACTCACACAAACCTTGTACAACCAAAGAACAACTAGCCCTGAATGTGTGCTGGGTATGTTGTTAGCA
This sequence comes from Protopterus annectens, assembly GCF_019279795.1. Lineage (NCBI taxonomy): Eukaryota > Metazoa > Chordata > Ceratodontiformes > Protopteridae > Protopterus > Protopterus annectens. Next base: position 811,517,380 of record NC_056747.1, on the reverse strand, counting down.
ACAACGAGAAAACCTTTTCCATTTGCTAATATATGATTTTCTAGTATCAGGCTTTCTTCCCTCCATTAGTACCTGCGGCATATCCTCAGTAAATAGGTACCTAAAAGGAATTAAGACCTTATGATCCAGGCAGTCAATTGAAGTTGATTGATGGTGGGGTGTATCAAATGCCCCTGTTTTTGTGTGAGTAGATCCAGACTGTGAGGAAACTTGTGCTAATTGCCTCTGGCCATTTCCAAAAGAAGGGAGAACCACAGCTGCCTGGGCCAGAACAGGGTGACCATAATGATCTTGAGGGATTACTTCTAAATCTTCAGAAGTACACTGAATATTAGTGGAAAGGATGAAAAAGCATTACAGGAACATTCCTGTCCAAGGAAAAGAAAAGGCATCTGCCTTCCGTACCTTTTTGCATGGAGCCCTATAACATAATTTTACAAAGTGATTGTTGTAAGTAGATGTGAATATATCTATATGAGGTGTTCTCCACAGCTGGATCAATTCCTGGAAGACCCTCTGATTCAATTCCCATTTGTGAGGGTTTGTCCTGGCCCTGCTGACCTTGTCTGACACACAGTTTTGCTCTGACGCTATGTGGTGCCTGACTGCTTTGGAGCAGGGAGTGAGAAGGGGAGACCTGGATTTAAGGATATCTGTTGTCTCCACAAAATTATTTCTTTTCTGACAAATCCCAAAATTTGGATTTGAAAAGATAAAGGGTGTTGATGCTGAGACCAAAGTGATTTCAGATACCACTGTATCATTCTCATGTGGAGTTTTGTCAGGGGTATCATAAGAATCGTAGATGCCATGAGACCCAAAATCCTGAGGTATTCCCTCGCAGGGACTGAAGTCTAAGTGGAAAAGCTTAGACTAGATCTAGATAAAGATTTATTTTTTTCCTAAAAAAGAAAAGCTCTTTGAACTGATGTGTCTAGTTGATATCCAGGAACACAATCCTGTGTGAAAGAGTCAAGAAAGACTTTTGAATGCTCTCAAGGAATGCCAGCTTGTATAAGAGTTCTCTCACCCAAGACAGAGATTCCAGACACTTTGAAAAAGACTCTGCAAAGATAAGAAAGTTGTCTAAATATGGAAAAATGTGGATACTCTGTAGCCTACAATAAGCTATAACTGGAGCTAGACATTTTGTGAACACTCTTGGTGCAGTGGATAGTCCAAAGGATAAGGCAGAGAACTGATAATGAGATCCAGACACAGAAAACCTTAAGATGGATGAATAGGGATGTGATGATAAGCATCTTTAAGCCTAATGTTACCAGGAAACTTGAATGAAGCACTAAGATCATCCTTGAATTAAAAACCCTTTCCCACCTGAGAAGGAGGAACTGGTTCTATCACTCTTTGGGACAGCATGTGATGAAGAACTGGTGAAAAAAAAAAGAGTCTGATCTGCAGGATGAGAAATTACTCTCTGGAAAGGAGGAATTTCCTCCCACTGCCATCTGTAACATGGATGAATAATTTTTGGAACTCATTTATCTGAAATCTTTTGCCAAAGAGAAAAATGGAGACCCAGACATTCTGGAAAAAATGGGCCAAGGTGGGGTGGGAGTGTCTTTTGAACAGTCATTGAGAATTGTTGGACTGTCCTTGGTTTTGGGAGGTTCAAAACTTTTTGGACCCCTCTTGCCATTTTTTTCTTAAATGTCTGTTTACCTGTATTTTAAGACTGTTTAGTCTGTTATTTATTTATTTTATTTTTTTTGCCAACACTGGCTGAGGAGATAGAAAATTCCTTGGAAAATAAGGGCTGAAAAATCTTAGAGATTCCTTGGATCAGTTTGGCCTTTTATCCCTCTTTTTATCGCTTCTGTAGCAGAGGGTCCAAACACTGAATCTCTATCCAAGAAGAATTTAAAATCTCATTTTAGAATGCAGTCATGCAAATCACCTCAAAACAGTAGCAGCGGCCATAGCCATGGAAGAAGAGTCATACACACACTGCAAACAATGAGTAGTGACCTGTGCAATAGAAAAAAAAATAAGTTATTTAAAGCAGATTTTCCTGTCAAGAAGAAACTGCAGATAAAATATTCCTCATACCTTCACAATGTGTCAGAACACACTTTAATGTGTGAGCCTGAAAATTCAAAATAATGAAAATTAAAGTTGCAGAAGTATACACTTTTTCCTAAACCTATCAGTAATTTTCCCATCCATATCAGATTAGGATTTGAAGTGTTTAGTAGCAGTGGTATCTATTAAAGCTTTAGTTGCTGGGTTAGATTTGGGAATAGTGTATAAAAATAAAAAAATTAAAATGCCAAGGAACGTTATACATTCTATCTGCCTTTTTAGGGGCAGCTGGCTGACTATCGGGAAATTTGCAGGCAGTAGCACACACATCCTCTAAAGCAGACAGAACTGGAGAAATGGGTGTAGGTTCTGGAAAATTCTTCCGTAACAATTCAGAGTATTTTCTGAGGGACTGAGAAACCTCAGTGTTTTCCCATTGAAAACACTGGCACATTATATCAATAGTCTCAGAGAAAGAGAAGCCCCATAGGGAGGATCAGAAACTTGAACTCTCCTCTGAGTCTGAATCAGAAAACTGAGGAAAATCCTGTATCTATCCCTGCATCTTCCAGTTCAGATTAAGAATCTTGAATCTATTCAGGATAAAGAGGAATCCCTCTTTCTCTTACCAGAAATTACTTTACAAGAATGATCAATAGCCTGAATTAAACCTGGGAAAAATCCAGTAAGCTACTCCTGTTCAAAAAAAAAAAAAGAAAAAAAAAACGGAGGAGGAGTAGATTCATGCTTGGTTTTCTGCTTCCTTTTGACAGGAGAAATGGGGCCAACTGTGTTACTAATGGCAGCAGCAACTTCCCCAAGGATCTGCACAGCATTGTGACAAAACCAGGAAACCTTCCCTTTTCCCTCTTCCTTGACCAGTGAGGGGACCCCAACAGCCACAGAGGATGTGGCTAACCCATGGTCCATAGTGGCTGCAGGTGCTAGACCAGAGGGATCCAGGGCAAAAGATGAGTGGTCAAAGGTATAACAAATGACCACAACAGAGTCACCCACCTGTGGCTGAGGCAAATTGCTAGTCCGCTATGGTGGCAAAGGCTGCTTGCTTAATTTATTTTTCTTTTTGTGGCTGGAAGAACGACTGACAGTGAGAGGTAGTCTGTTCCATGGTCAAACTGAAAATGGTACCTTTTTTCCATGGAAGACAAGCAGCAATTGCTGGTGAACACTACCAGTCCACAAAAGTTACTTTCTTTACAGAAAAACACAGCAAGAAGCACCTTAAAACTCTATGCTAGCTCCACAAAAGAAAAATAAACACAATTTCTCCACAAGAAAAAAAAAAGTTTTCAGTTATTTTACATTACTTCTAAAATGACAGACAAAAAACAAATGCTCCATTTAAATGTACGTTACAATCTTGAGACTGTCTGTTAAAACACAACAGTCCTAGTTTTAAAATAACTTTCCTGAAGAGGGAAGTGGTACAACATCAACAAAATTAAGAAAATGGAAGTTTTTTTCCCCAAATGGAGTTTATCTGCTCAGCAAAGGAAATCACAAGCTGACTGTCAATCCTTGAAAGCCTTACAGGAGTGTACTCTTCAGTGTCAGTAAAGCTCTGGAGAACATCATGTCCAAACTTGTCTTTTAGACAGCTTAGCTTGAGATGTCTGACAGTTTGGGTGCATGGAAGGTGCCCTGAAGCTTTAGAAATTGGCTGTCTTATTATCAGTCATGTAAGCTTTAAGATGAAATATTTCAGTAAGTTGTATGCAGCATTGTTTTGGAATTATTTACATTAATAAGAATAGAGAATATTAGATGCCTACAGGCATCAGCAGGATGTAACTAGAAAAATGCCTGTATGCATCACTAGTATTTAATGAGTTAAGTCTTCATACATTTTAAATATATATATTTTATATATATATATATATATATATATATATATATATATATATATATATATATATATACACACACACATTATACACACACACACAGACACACACACACACACACACACATATATATATATATATATATATATATATATATATATATATATATATATATATGTTGTTGTTGTGTCTTTTCTTTCGGTTAGGTCACCACAGCGGAACTCTGGTCCGCTAATGATTGGCAGTAGATTTTTACTTGCCGAGTTGCCAGCTCTGATGCACAACCTTCAATGAAGGTACGCCCATTCACGCATGCCTCCACACAGAAGACGCTCTGGCTGAGAATCGAACAGGACAACGTCTTACTGTGAGGTCACAATGCTACCGCAGCACCACCACTGCAGTATTATATATATATATATATATATATATATATATATATATATATATATATATATATATGGGTTTACTTCATATGATTGAAAGTTCATTTGATAGAAACTCATTTGACTGAGACCATAACACCGAAATTTCAAAACACTGAAAACCCATTTGACTGAAAACTCATAACACCTAACTATTACAGTGAAAGATATAGGCCCTTTTCCCCACTGTAGTGCGATCATGGAGTTACAATATATATTTGGGTGGGTGTGGGGGGCATATCCCCTCACATAGTTTAGGTAAATATTGTTTTTTACAAAGAGTTATTAACTGCAGTTATAAGTATCCATATGTATAGTTTAAAATGTCTGAAGTATGTGGGGGGCTCTGCCCCCCAGACCCCCCTAACTATATATTCTAACTCCAGGATCGCACTACAGTGGGGAAAAGGGCATAATCTTTGAAATTTCATGTTTAGGTGTTATGAGTTTTCAGTCAAATGGGTTTTCATTGTTTTGAAATTTCGGTGTTATGGTCTCAGTCAAATGAGTTTCTATCAAATGAACTTACGATCATATGAATTAGACCCATATATATATATATATATATATATATATATATAGTTCCCATTCAGAAGCCTGAAACATCATAAGCCTGAAAATCAAAATCCTGAAACCAAAAGCCTGAAAATTCAGAATCCTGAAAACTCAAAATCCTGAAAGTCCAAAATCCTGAAAGACCAAAATCCTGAAACTCAAAATCCTGAAAACACAAATAATGCTAATATGTCACTATAAAGACACTAATATCTACCAACTGACCCTGACCCTAACCCTAACCCTAAGGTCCGTCACTGTCGCACACTCACCTGACCCGCGCCCTAACCCTAACTCACTTAAACCGTCCCTAACCCCAATATTTGTCACTATTGCATACATGCCTAGCCTGCGCACTAACCCTAACTCACTTAAACCGCCCCTAACCCTAAAATAAAACCAACCGCACACTTACCTGACCCCAACGCATGACCTAACACCACAGGGCTAACAATAGCAAAGCCACAATGACATCAGTATGTCTATTTTGTGTTTTCAGGATTTTGAGTTTCAGGATTTTGGTCTTTCAGGATTTTGGGCTTTCAGGATTTTGAGTTTTCAGGATTCTGAATTTTCAGGCTTTTGGTTTCAGGATTTTGATTTTCAGGCTTATGATGTTTCAGGCTTCTGAATGGGAACCATATATATATATATATGGGTGTACTTTTGAAGAATGAAAGTTCACTACTTCGTACTTCAAAAGTACACCCACACTAACACGAAAGTGCACTTTCACGAACCTGCTAGGCCGAACGGGCTAGCAGTCATGGACTTTAGGGTTAGGTCACGGGTCATGGTAAAGGGATAGCCCTAAGGTTCGTGACTACCGCACGACAGTGGAAGACATTACAAATCAGGCTATGTCCTTCACTGTGGTGTGATAGCCATGGACTGTAAGGTTAGGGCACGGGTTAGGTTAAGGGGATAGTTAGTAGGTCTTAATCCTAAGGTCCGTGACTATCGCACCACAGTGGAAGACATTCCAAATCGGGCTCTGTCCTCCACTGTGGTGTGATAGTCACGGAACTTAGGGTTAGGGCACGGGTTAGGGTAAGGGGATAGTTAGTAGGGCTATCCCCTTACCTTGACCCGTGCCCTAACCCTAAGGTCCGTGACTATCGCACCACAGTGGAGGACATAGCCTGTTTTTCAATGTCCTCCATTGTGATGAGGTAGGTTCAGTCCAGTGAGCTTAAGCGAAAGTGCATTTTCATTAAAGTGCACTTTCGCTTAAGTGGGGATGTACTTTCCCATTTCGAAAAAGTTAATTTTTGTTGTAGTAAAGTACACCCATATATATATATATATATATATATATATATATATATATATATATATATATATATATATATGTGTGTGTGTGTGTATATATATATATATATATATATATATATATATATATATATATATATATACACACACACACACACACACACACATACACACACACACACACACACACACACACACACACACACACACACACACACACATACACACACACACACACATATATATATATATATATATATATATATATATATACATACATATATATATATATATTCATATGCATATATACATATATATATATATATATATATATATATATATATATACATACACACACACACACACACACACACACACACACACACACACACACACACATATATATATATATATATATATACACACACACACACACACACACACACACACACACACACACACACACACACACATGAGTACGTGTGTGTGTGTCTGTGTGTGGTGTGTCTGTGTGTGTGTATTTGTTTATATTTTGTTAACTGGTTCATGGCTGATGTTCTGTAAAAATTCAAACAGAAAAATTCTGCAACAAAAACATATATAAACACAAAATGCGAATATAAGAAACCAGATTAATACACAATGTACCTCTGTATAGCAGAAACAATAAACAACATAGTAAAAGTAATATTTTCTATAGTATAAAAGTGGACAGAAGAAGCAAATGTTATATAAAATTAGTATTTAGTGCACTAGGGCATTTAAGAATTTTAGTTGAAAGCATATAAATGAGACAAGCTGATCTGATTTTTTGCACCATTAGCTAATAAAAGGTATAGACTCATAATAAGAGTTTCAAAGGTTCTCATATGAAAGGAGAAAATAAGTATTGTACAGAACAGTCAAGGTAATGTGCTAGAAACTAATTGTGCAACAGTGATCAAGTGAAAATTTGCAACAAAAGCATTTGATAACAGATGTACTAAAACAGCACTTTGTTTCAGAACTCTGTTTTCAGGTTGTAAACTTTAATGTCAACAGGAAGCTTATCCTAGATATCACCTATACAGCTTTGACTGTAGTTTTTAGATTGCTAGATAATCTGTCCTTCTTTGGATTGCAGATGCCTAGAGTGAGAGTCCCATACAAAGAATGAGTGATATGAAGATTATTTTGAAGCATTAAGATAATTAGAGCAGAAGAGAAGATGGACAAGTTTGACTTTGTGAGTGAATGATAATCATTATAGGTTCTTGCACAACTTAGTGGTGAGTCTTTAAGGAACTCAGTAAATATAGTTTGTAGTTTAGAGGTGCTAGTAGTGGAAAGGGCTACCTTATGTTCTGTCAAGTATGTTTACTACTTGAAGTTTCAGTTGGACAAAAGCCAACTAAAGCTTTAGCCCAACAAAATTATTAAAGCAGTTCTTTGCTGGATCAGATTCCACTTGCATCTCCCATGCGGGGGTCTAGGCCCCCTACCCTTATTACATACACTAACTCCATGAATGCACATCCACAAAACAAAGAGAGAACTGAATACAAAAGGAATCACAGGTTACAGGCATACTGTACTGGCAGTGACTTCAAAGAGAATGCAGTGCAGCAACTGGGGAGTTGAACTCAACAGCTTTGAATGTCATCCATTCTTTATATATGATGTATATGGTAACGATTAAAAAGATCAGTAAGTATAATTAAGCCTTAAAACAAGTTGGAATAAAAAAAGGAACAGATGACTCAAGTTTGTTTCTGGAGTTAGACAAAAGATCCCTATTGTGGCATTAATATGCAAGTCAAGGGTCAGGGAGTTGTCAAATATAGTATGCAGGTATTTGATGTGATGACCATATTTTGTTTTAGAGCCATTGCTTGCAGAGATGGTCAGGACAAGTGAATAGGTGTTTCAATAATAGATACTACTAGTCTGCCAGGACCTTGTGGTGAATGAGAAGGGGCTGAATGTTTGCCTGGATGAAGGAAGTGGTTAATACCTTTTCTAAATTATGAAAGGATGGGACAGCAAATGGCTAGACATTTGTGAACAAGTGCTCATAGGAACCAAAAAGATGATTATGCTAGATTAAATGCTTATTCACTTTTGTCTTTTTTTTTTTGCCTATTAGTCTGGCATGTGTTGCTTTGATTTATGGTATCTGCACAATTTTAATTGACAGGTTCCCAAATGGTTCAGTAAAATTCTCCATGTTTCATTCAAGATCAGTAAAACCTTATGCAGTTATGGTCAGACTAAGACAGAAGTCCTTACCTTTGTCTTGGTAAATACAGACATTTCACCAGAATTTGTAACAGAGGAAATTACATTGGTAATACAGGATCAGCATTTACTGCTCATTTCCTAATTAAGGGTGCCTTATCAATGATGGCAACATGTATACAGTACTGGCTTGTTTCTGGGAACATATTTCTACGGTATTAAATAGGAAGAGACAAAGGAGCCCAGTAAAGCTGGAGGACTGTCATATTTACCACAGTTACCATTTTAGACAGCAGAAGAGCACAGCACTTCTAATACATTGTATCGTGATAGTTCCACAGCTGCAAATAACAAATGATCCTGTCCTAATAGAGAGATTACAAATGTTCCATTGCTGTCCAAGGTGTATGAGATTGCTTTAAATGGATGGCTCAAAGAAAAAATAAAAGAATCAGTATACCTTAAACATTTGCAGCCAAAAGATGCAAACTACCTGTGTCTAATTTGTGGTTTTAGAATGGTAATTCTTTCCAAGCTATGCACCAGAGTTAAACACTGCCCACGAGGGACATTTGGTGAATATGGAAATGAATACCCTGGCTCATAGTTTCTTTTGGTCACCAGGTGTATGCAAGCAAATTGAAGATTTTGCAAGAGCTTGATTCAAATATCAAGTGGTCAGAGAAATTTATCACCACTGACACCTTTTAGAAATGCAGCCAACACCATGGCAGCATATTTACAACACACAAGAAGGCAGGAACATGCATGTTCGCAGCTAGTGGGGTTTGGCTTTATTGGCCTGAATCTGTCCATAAAGACTTAAAAAGGAAAAATAAAAAAGTCATGGACATTCAGAAGCCATACAGCTGAAACAATTGATGTCCTTAAGGGGGCATTTGCATATATCCCATGGGTATCTATTACATGAAGTTTAAGGTATCACAAAGTGAAAACTCTAGCCTGGCTAAGTTTTTCTTGTAGTTTTTCACTAATGTGTTCATCTGTGTGACCTTTTTACTCTTTGATTTAAAATCATAGCTACTAACACACACACACACACACACACACACACACACACACACACACACACACACACACACACACACACACACACAGACACACACACACACACACACACAATTATAGACAGTTGTTTGAGATCAAGTGAATGAATACATTTCATAAACAATGGCTCAGCAATACACCTCAGCTTTTGCTGTCAGAACCATAAAGTGTAATCCATTAGAACTCCACTCTATCCTCTCAGCTTCTTAGCTCCAGAATCAGAGACAAATACCCACAAATTAGGAACATATTTTAAATATTTCTCTTACATTCATAGAAAGTTTCCAGAATAACAAGCTTTGGATTAGCAAACATCTTCTGAAGAATACAAAGTCTTAACCCACGTCATCTACAACAGTTTACCAGAAATCCACACATTTTACAAGAAACAGACCAAAATACCTCACAACTTCTTTGCTCAAGAATTCTGGACAAAGCCAGAAAAACGGAAAGCCCAAAAAGGGGACAACTTTTAAATATTATTCTGTTTTATGTATTGTTAACAAGGTAAACCTACTGAACAAAGGGCCCCTTTTCAGGAATGCCCCGGGAGCACAGTTTGAGTGATTTGCTTAGTGTCACACAGTAGGCAGATGATGATGGAAGAATTCAAACCTTGTACTACAACAAGTTTCTTAACAACATAGATCATTAAGTGCCACAGAACTCAAAGTCACTTAAAAAGTTAACAGAACAACAGGTGTTGTAAGGACATGCATTTGATTGCTAATAAGAAGCATGCAATTCGAATGGCTGATATTACTGATTGACTGTAATCCTCAGTGATTTACCAGAAAAAAAGAATGTTTTTTTTTTACTTATTTGTTGACGAGGTAAACCTACTGGACAAATTGCACCTTTTAGGGGGTGATCTAATAACACTGTTGGGGACTGGTAGCAGCTCATTATCAACTCAGAACTTTAGTCCTCTACACTAACTGCCATGGGACAGTAAATAATAAAATCTAAGATGTTCTGCAAAACCAGAGACAAATAAGAGGCAAAGTACTTTAATTCACTTAAAAAAGTTAACAGAACAATGGGTTTTGCATCCACAAGCATTTTATGAATAACAAAAACTATGAAACTCTAATGACTGGCATTATCGACTGACAGTAATTCTCAGTGATTTACCAAAAAATGCAGTCAGTGAAGGTCTAGCAGTTAGTGCAAAGGATTAAGCTTATAGTGAGCTCCTGCCTGCCGTGATGGGTACAGGTTTGATTCTGTCCACTGTGTGACTTGGACCAAATTGCTTAACCAGACAGTATTCTCCATTTACGTGACTGAAATTTTCAGTTGTGATTAATGGTTTTACTTGAAAATGTTTTTTTTCTGGCTGAAAGTTCTAAGGTCTCGATAGACAGTGTCTTTAGTACAGTTCTGAGAGCAATGCTGTAACCTGTTCAGATCTGAGGTCTTGAATCCAGTTCTGGATTACACACAAACACACACACACACACACACACACACACACACACACACACACACACACACACACACACACAATTGACTCTGCACTTCTACTTCACGCATGTTAAGCACAAACAGTGTTTTTCTGCTACTCTGCTTTCAATGGTATACATTTAAGCCAATGAAAATAGAGCAGCTGAAAGTGAAGAGTTTGCAGCCAAAAAGAGAGAGCGAGAGAGAACTGAACTTCACACATAAAAAAGAGAGAGAGAGATAGAGAGAAAGAGAACTTTAAAAAAAAAAAGATTAGTATGTCAGGGGATGGGGCACTCTCCAAGGCACGTTGTTTCATGGTAGGGGGCATATGCCCCTGCATGTCACAGTATGATCCACCCCTGTTCTACAGCACAACATATTTCCTTTTTATATAATGAACTTTGTTGCATGCAGTCTCAAGCATTATGCCAGTGAAGCTGTCCCAAATCACAGCATGATACCTTAATAAAACTAGATGCCATGAGACATGTACAAAATAAACCATTCTGAATAAGCATTAACAACTCAAAAAAAGTTTTAATAGCTACTATATAACTACAGAACTAATAAATGACATCAGTTAAAAAGTGTGTCATAATCAATATGTCTAATGAAAACTGTTGATGTGTGGATATGCATATGGAGAGACACAGAGCATATCTGAAGTACCTTGCTTGCTGAAGGCTTATCCAAAGCAGTTAAGTTTTGTTGAAACACAAAATGATGAGGTCTTGGCCATGAAGCACTTAGTTATTTGGGTGCCTGGTATTCCTTAAGGTATTTTGTTATTATTATTATTATTTTTAAACTTTTCTGTAAAATACAAATCTTCTGGCTTGGCAGTAAGCTTAATCCATCAAAAAAATAATAATAATAATAATAAAATTTCCAAAATAAAGGATGCTTCCGAAGTTTATTCACAGAGATAGAGTGCTTTAATCTAAAGACTATCGGATAAGATTGGAGAAGTAACTGGTATAAACAAAATGAACATATGAGTTTAACTTATACATCATGATAATGCTATAATGGTGAGAAGCTAATAGGACAAAATGATATGTACTGTAATAGCACTGAATCGAGAATAATGTGCAATCAAGATGAGGTGCTGATCTCTGCTTACAAGAGTTGTATAATTCATGATTGATAAGAATTGTATTGTTTCATAAGCTGACATTTGTTTTCTGAAGTTTGGTTTTCTGTTGCTTGTGTTTACTGAGATGTCACTTGCATTGTACTTTTACCATAAAGTGTATTTTTAAGTAGTAACACAAAAGTACTAAGACAGGCTGAGATCCCAAAGATGTTAGGAATGAGTTCCCATAGTCTAGATCCATAAGTGCTAAAAATATTGTTGACAGTGTTTTGTTATTTGTTAAATGAAGTAAAGCACTGACATGCATGCACCATTCTCAGACACAGCCTGTGAGCACTGTCTAGTTAAGTGACTTGTTCAGAGTCACACAGTAGGCAAATGGAGGGTAAGGGAATCAAACCATAAACTATGGAAAGTAAATTATTAGTTCATAGTCTTATGCACTAACTGCCAGACCAAGTGACTTTTTATCTAGACACAGCTAAAGAACGCTGTGAGAATGCAGAGGAGCACATCAGTCTAAGGACTAGGCTAATATTCAACAGTTTACATATTACAGTATATATTAATAGCTTAGGACTTTGAGTAACGGGGAGACATTTACTTCTTTCACGAGTGACACACTGACCATCCTTCCTAGGTTACTGTAGCATACCTTTTCAGACTTTTTTTTAAACAAGGTCTAATGTTTAAGGGTGTTAGTTCCAGACTTAGTATCAATAAATAATAAACTATATTCCATGGTGAGAATAAGGTTTTTTCTTTGCCCAAGGGGAATCTGTCTTCTTCAGCAGAGGAGTAATAATGCAATGTAATAGTAATAGTAATAATAATAATAATGTAACAAATCTTAACTAAAAAATAAAATAGACAAAAAGAAAAAAAGAAAGAAAGAAAGACAGTTTGCAGCTTTGTTTAAGGAAGCTGTGTATGACAGGAGTTAAGCCACAGTCCTAAATACTTGAAATGGTTTATCATTTCCATCTGTCCTTCTAGCGATAAGTAAGCAGAGTGCCAGTTTTGTGGTATCAGTTTCTGTCTTTTGTAAGTACTGATTTTTTTTTTTATTAAATTGTAAATGTAATTCCTTCCCTGTGATTGTGAACCCATTATGGTGGAAGAGTTGGTGTGGCCTTTTCATCCTTGTAGTTATGTTACCTGAAGCTTTATGCTCCTGGTTATGCTGCCCTTGGCAAACTGGACTGACAGGATTGGCCAGAAAAACAACAATCCAAAATGCCCTCCATGATGGTTCATTGAAAAAAATCTAAGCAACCTGCCTAGAGCATAGATACTGGGATCCAACTCTAAAGCCAGAGTTGGGTGTGATGCTTGTGGCAGACATCTGGTAGCCAGATAAGGCACTTAGACTGTCTAGGATCAGCCTGAAAAAAAAACAAAAACAAAAAGAAAAACACATGGAGCCACTGTGTGGGCTTATCAGCTGTATGCCAAAGGGTGTGGACTGAACCTGATAACGGTTATGTGGCAGCAAGGAGTGGCATGGTTAAAAATTAATTAGGCCCTGTAAATGGAAATTGACTGTTGGGACACAAAATGTCATCTCACTGCAGAGGAAAGAGCCAGGTCTCATGTGAAAGGTTGGAAATTACTAGTTAGAATTAGCTGGCTTTGTTTCTGGAACCAGACTTCTTCAGTGGGAGTAGGATCTCTTTCCTCCTCTGGAAATGACCGTTATGAAAGGCCCCAAGCCAGTATGGCATATTTTTAAGATCCTAATTTGGTGTTGATTATTTGGAATTTGTGCAGGAAAATGAAAAGTTCAGCTCAATGTGACTGAGAGCCCTGGAAAGAAAAGCCCCATTATTTGTACATATGCTTTTAACAGCTATTAAGATTATTCAGCCTTCTTAGAGACTTCTGGTTGCAGTGCTTGAAAGGGTAGTACCTATAGATTTTGTAGTTTCTACTAGAAAACGCTAGCTCTCACACAGGAATCATGGGGAAACCTGGAACAGATTGGGAACAATTGCTTGCCTGATCTGAACCCTAACTGTAAAGTGGTAATATTTCCATGCTAATCATGGCTTGTGCATAACAAACTTTCTTAGTAGCCAAGTCAGGTAGAACCCTGAGGGTTGGAGTAGATGGAGATATGTCAGATATTCAAAATAAGTGAGGAAAACAATGCTCTTTATAAATATCTATGAGATAAGCACCAAGATGGCAATTTTAGGTATATATTTAAAGGCAATGAAGTAGCTTTCTTGGAGTCATGTGGGGAAATGTGAACATTGTATTGCAACAGAAAGAAAATGCAAGAAGTTTTAGACTTCAGGCCCTTCTACCATTTGGAATGACCTTTGAACTACATCCTCTGTTACATAAAGGTTTGAAATAATATTACTTATATATGCAAATTTATTATGAGTGTAAAATTGTGTAAGTGGTAGTTTGTTCACATGAGGCAAGCTATATAGAGGATTACGAGTGGGTCACTAATTATAACCAGTCTATTGATATATTTGAGAAATGGACTGAAGAAATTCACCTTCAGAACAGAGCAAAGCAAAGCTCAAAAAGTGAATTTCGTGAGTCTATTTTAAGAGCATATTAGCAAATAGTTATGATCAGTGACCTAGTCATAATTCTTTGTAATGCATATGGAGTTTCAGCTGCCCTGATGTATTATAACTTAAATAAATGCAGGAGTGCTAAGTGTCTGGTAGTTTTAAAAGCTTGCCATGCATTTTCTCTTACCACATTAACAGCAACCAGAAGCAAAGTGCACATCTATTCAATGAACAGAGTTAAAACCTATAATACAATTTACTGTGCCATATGCTTGCTACATGACTTGGTAATGAGTACTTGGGAATCATACTTTATTTATGAAGGAAAGGTCAGCTTGTATTGGTGCAGAACAGACTTTGAGAACTGCTATTTAAATGACAATTTTTTTTTGGTCTGGGAATGCAGATTTTATTACCCATCTGAATGAGTGACATAATAATTAAAAACTTGTAAAGAACTAATGATCATCTCCAGATTTTATATTAAATATTATTATTAGACTATAGCCTACAATGTACCTTATATTCTGCACATATGCTGAGAAACAATCCTGATGCCCAGTTTATGAGAATAAAGCATTTGTGCAGCTGAAAGTATGCAAAGAATTAGAATTTCATAAAAATAAGGCAATGGTCTATGGTGAGAAATCACAAGGCAAGTGTTTTGGATGCTTATACTAATAAGGTTACACATAAAGACATGTTGGTGTTACTCAAAATATGAAAAAGGGGCAAGCATGTAAATGACATGAGGCGTGTAATCCATCCATCCAGCCATCCATTCATCCATCCATCCACAAACCCTTTTCCCATTTTGTACATGGGGTCAGGGTGTCACTTTAACAGTGACAATCATCTAGAGTCAGGTTTACATTAGTGGCTAGCCCTGCTGTGGTAGTTCTTCCACACCACAAACTCACATGCAGACTCACACCTATGACCAATTTATAATACCCAATCCACCTATTGCATGTCTTTGGAATGTGGCAGAAAACCAGAGCACCCAGAGGAAGCACATGCAAGCACAGGAAGGACATGCAGATACCGTACAGAAAGATCTCAGTTGAGAGTCGAACTGGGGAAACTCTTGCTGTGAGGTTGCAATGCTATCCTCTGAGTGACTATGCCACCCCAACATGAGGTTTGTAATGATATATATCTTATTTCTCTTTCTGTTGGCTTTTCTAGTTCTGTTTGCCTCCAAATTGTCTTGCAGAAGGGCAAATTAGACAGGGACTTGCTTGGTAGCTGTTGTTTAATTTGCACTTGAGAGTTACTTTTCCTGTGCTTTTATATTAGGAAATTCCAGGATCATCCACCTTATGGCAGAAGGTATTTACCTGGTCTCTCTGAGTTGGTCATTTATTGTCTAGAGGGCATAGGTGTCAGTTTTCAAGCTTTTTTCTCAGCTATAAATCAGGCAAGTTTGCAAGACTCTGTGCTCACTTCCACAGAGCTCAGCAATGCTTTTCGAGTGTTTCAGCTGCATCTAGAGCCATCCAGGCTAAGATAAGAATATTTTCTTGATTTACTGTACTTGCTTTATACAGTGATTAATACTGTTTTTGAGCATTTTTAAAGCATTTAAGTAACTTTGTGTCAAAAATCATTATTTCTGTGTTTGTTGGCTTTTTTAGTTCTGTTTGCCTCTAAATCGCTTTGTAAAAGGGCAAATTTGTCAGAGACTTAGTTGCTTGGTAGTTGTTTGTTGTTTAATCTGCACCTGAGAGCTATTTTTGCTGTGTTTCACATTAAGAAATTCTAGGATCATCTATCTTTTGGCAGTAGGTGTTTACTTGGTCTCTTTGAGTTGGGCAGCACTCCAGGGAGCTCAAAGTGTGGTTGTTTTTTGGCTAGAGGGCTTAGGATTCAGTTTTCGAGCTTTTTTCTCTGTTATAAATCAGACAAGTTTGTGTGGAGCTACCCATTGCACAGCAGCAGTTAGCAGTGCCCTGGATAGTAGCAAACTCCTAGACATTAAAATTTCCCTATAAAGCTAGGATTAGTTCCAAAACCTGTTAAACAGTATGGCATTACACAAAATTAAGTTTAGAGCAGCAAGCTTGAGCATCGAATAGCACTACCATATCCTAGCACTATATGACATCTTGCCCTCAATCCTAGAAACTACCTTAGGAGACTACTGTTAAAACCCATTCCTTAATCCAAAACAGTCCACCCTATTACAAGACCAGACAACATGTATATGCAATTTCATAATGATTCCTTGGCACGACTGGTAGAACTGGGCATCCTAATGCAATGTAGCAATTGTCTAATGTTCTCACGCAACCAGTTAATCATTAAACAGAATGACACAGCATGCAGGAAACATAAATACACAACTTCCTAGGTGGCACAAATCTTGCATACAAACAAGGTTGGCAATAATAACCACACTATATTCTTGAAACACACACACACGCACAAACATGCACACACACACGCACACACACGCACACACACGCACACACACACACACACACACACACACACACACACACACACACACACACACACACACACACACACACGCGCGCACACACACACTGTCTTATGCTGAGAGACTTGAAGGAAACCTTCCCAAACCTCAAAAGATCTACAAAGCCACCTAACGGTAACACTGCTCCTCAGCCATCACTAAAACACACACCAAAATCAACACCAAACATCTCACATAATTCAGCCAATGGTCTCCCAAGAGCAAAGTCCATAAGGCACGCATATACTTTAGCTAATACTCTTGTCATTGGGGGACTCGTTTGTGCAACATACAGATGCCCCATTCACCAGGTTAGATAAAGAGAAGATACTGGTTAGTTGCCTATCTGGAGCCAGGATCCACAATATCACACAATGCACTCAAGTCACTCTACCTCATGTACCAATATGATTCTATCATAATCCATAAGGGTGTAAATGACCTGAGACATATCTCCCCTGACTATATGAAAAGAGACATAATGAATTTCTCGGAATATGTGTCACAGACAGGTATAAGCCTTGCAGTGAGCAGCATTCTAACTTTGCCAAAGCTAATGCCACAGCATGAACATAAAATGATTGATTTTAATAAAAGGCTTAGTTTATGGTGTCACTCCATGGGTATCCAATATCTGTCAGCAGTGAAAGACATGGTAAACCGATAGCATTACTTTGTCAAGGATGGGCTGCACCTGTACACCCTAGGCTTTCGGATATTGGCTAAAACTTTATCCACACCCCTTTGAGCCTATTTTAGGCAATACCCCCCCCAAAAAAAACTATGAACATAATGAAAAAGTTTCCAAGCAACCATAATGTGTAGCTCAATGCTAGGCGCCAAACAAAAAACTCCACACCCTTCAAGCCCTCAAGGTGAAGAATGTAGACATCTGTGTTGTGACCAAGACTTGGTTTAAAGTACTCTGGTAGTGGAAGACTGTGGTACCTTTTGCTATGTTAGCAACAGATATACCTCTAGGTTGGTTAAACAGGCTGATACCATGGAGCTCATTCACGTGCAAGTCACCATTGATAAGATCCCTCACTATATCACGACTAGCTACAGTCTCCATCTATGCCTCTAGAGTCTTGTGACTCTTACATAAACCCACTAGAGTTGCTCACCATCCAACCAAATACCCTATTTACATGTATAAAACTTTCTGGACTTTAATAACACAAACATCCTGGAACAAATAGTGCATTCTCCAACCAGAGGATCAAACCTACTAGATCTAGTACTCAACAAGATGGGAGAGATTTGACCCCCCCCCCTAACCCCATGTGTCACATCTGCACTAGTGAGGTCAGATCACAAAGCTGTCACTATGAAGTAAAATTCAACCTGGAAAATTAAACTAAACCAGTAACAGGAACTATTCTAAGACCAACTATATCCTATTAATTGACAGTTTGTTAATATTCAAGGCTGTCCCAAAACCTGACACCACAGCTACCTATGCAGAATTATTTAGAGTCCCTATACAAACATGAATGGCTGCATAGAGGCTGCCATACCTACCAGAAGTAAAACTGAAAAAAAAATCCACTAATAACAAACCCACTAGTGAAATTCTCACCTAAACAGGGAATATAATAAAAGAAAAAAACTTGTGGCAAAAATCAGGAAGAGCAACTCCTTAAAAGACAAGTTTTGCTCTTTCATACAACTAAACAAGGAAACTAAGAGGTCTAATTAAGTTCAAGAAGCTCAGCTATGAAATCAGGATAGCCTCACAGGCTAAGGACAATCACAAGGCTATTCAGCTATGTCCAGAACTTTAAAAGTAACATAGAGCAGTCCAGAAATCCCCTCCAACATACTATTAGTATTCCCAACTATTACCAAGGACAAGGTGCTGGCAGCACTCACTAAAGCCAAGATCACTGCTTCTATGGATCCTGACAACATTCCCAATTATTTTCTGAACAGTCTAAAACACAACCTATCAGGACCACTTGAGCCACTCATCAACTACAGCCTTGAAGCAGGCTGCATTTCAAGTGAATGGAGGACTGCAACAGTCATTCCCCTCCACAAAGGTGGACCATCAACTGACTCAGGGAACTACAAACCCATCAGTCTAGAAAGCCTAATATACAAAGCAATGAAATGAATTATCATGGAAATGAGAAACAAGGACATTGACAGCCTACAGACACTGGACCCATCTCAAGTTGGCTTTATTAAGGGAAGGTTGTGCCTTCTTATCCTGGTAGACTTCTTTGAGAGGGTCACCAAGACAACAGATGAGGGTAAAACACTGCAAGCTGCTATCTTGATCTGGACAGCACATTCAATACTATACCCTACTCAGGCATGGTTGACAAGCTCTCTGAGCTAGGGATGAAATCCTACATAACTTGCTGGATTGCTAGCTGGCTCACAGACAGGACCCAAGATTTGTGAGACTGCCTCCACTAACAGACCAGTCACTAAAGGAGTACCTGAGGGGGCTCCATGCTGGGCCCGCTCCTGTTTGGCATCAATGTCTCAGAAGTCAAGCCTAACTCTCAACGCCTTTGGCTCACCAAGTTCACAGATGACTCTAAATTGGTAACTATTATAGATTCCTCTCAAGACGCCAACATCTTGCAAGAGGGCTAGCAGAAATGACTGATGCCAAAGCCATGGCCTAAAACTCACTGTCAAAACTGCATTATAATGCTCTTTGGGATACTGTCAACCCAAGTTAATTAATCCATTGATAAAACACCCCTAATAGTCAACCCAGTAGTAAGGAATCTAGGAACATATGTAGACAGCAATCTGGCCTTTGACTAACATGTGGCCAAGATAGTAAGAAAATCATTCTATGTCACCTAACTTATAGTTAAGGGTATGGCATCCATGTTCAAGGAAATTATAGTACCACTCTACTTGGCCCTTATCTGACCTCTCATTGAGTACAGTGCCCCCTTTGGCATGTAACTACTCAGACATTTGGAACAGCTGGAATGCCCACAACGGTCTCTCACCCGGAGAATTCAGGGCATGACTACCCTATCCTACACTGACTGCCTAAAGGCTCTGTCTCTGTATTCAGTCTCCCACAGGCTGCTGAGGGTGGAGCTTCACCTGGCCTACAGAGCTTTATTAGATCCCCCCCCCAATGGATCTGTTGCACATGCACAAAACAAACAGCACTAGATCCATGAATCTGAACTTCACTTGTAACATAAACAGAATGTGCTGGAGACAGAGATATGTGATACTAAGGATCCCTGCGCTATAGATTCAGCTTCTCATCCATTTAAAATATAGTTAATTATTGGCCCTATTCAAACAAAACCTTGACAACTCCATGTGAAATCCTAAATATACCCCTGGTCTGGCGCCCATGTTCTTTATGGACAGATGCCATCAAAAAAAAAAAAGTATTATCCCAACTAACAACCCTCTACAAACACCTTAGTTACCTCCCTAATAACATGGTCCCCTCCATAGTCTCAGTAGAAGTAGTCTGAGGCTCAATTCTTGGTCCGTTTCTCTTCACCATATTCACTAACAGGCTCAGCACAGCCACCCAGCATGCAACCACTGTTCAATATGCAGATGACTACTCCCTCATATGTTCAGCTCCCTCCCTACCAGAACTCCTACAAACAGCAATCTTTCCAAGACATTGAAAAATACATCTCAGACTCTCAATTCATACTGAATCCAAATAAAACAAAGCTTATGTTATTCACTAATAGCAAAGTTTCTGATAACTCTCCCCCTTTCACCATCTACTCAGCCAATAAAACTAAAAGTGAACCTGTCCAGCACACCATACTCCTTGGAGTCACAGTTGACAACAACCTAAAATTTGACAAACACCTTGCTCTATCAAAAAGATCCACATTAAGCTAGGCTCACTATACAGAATCAAGCCATACCTAACCAAGGCGACTAGACATTCCATAGTTAGGACTCATCTACTCTCTATCCTTCTATATGCCTCCCCACTATTCACTAAGCTCAGAAAATCATATTTAAACAAACTGGTGTCCTACTATAACAAAATCTCAAGATTCACTATTAACCTCCCTTACAGATCACATCACTGCACAGCACTTCATAAACTAAATTGGATTGAACTACACAATCTCCTATCCCTCAACCAACTAACTTTCATTCATTCCATATTCCACTATCCAGACAACTGGCCAGCACTCAAGAGCTAAGTGCAGCCCTATTCAAATGGCAGGCCACTAAGACCCTCCAACAGACTACTACTCAAAGTAACTAAATTTAATAATTGTTGCGATAACTCTCTGTTCTTCCACCAAATATCTAAGTCCTGGAGTTCTATGCCTCAGACAATACTAAATTCTAGGAACACATCCATATTGAAACTACAGCTTAAGGAACACCTAACCAAAAACTGGCTTTGCTCCTGTACTAATCCAGGCTTATCATGGTGTCCTTCCTTGCTCTTACAACCAAAATATATCTTCCTTTACTAAATTCTAACATCCAAATTATCCCTTTTCTCACAGAATTACAGTTTCTCTCTACCTACCTCAAGCTCACTACTCCTGCTTCCTACAGTTTCAATCATATTCCTCCTTCTCGTACTTCACCTCAGTATTGCCTTAGCTATCGCTGTTTAGAACAAGTAACACTAGCATGGCAACAATCAGCCATATTCTAGTTCATATACCATACATGTATCTCATAAATATTTACCACCAAAACCATGATGTTGATCTACTGATCAGTCATTTCTCTATGATGGAACAAGCGATTTTTTGCTAGTTTATTTGTTAGCTTTCTTTTTTTCCCACTTTATATTACTCTCTTAGTTTTTATTGGTCATGTATAAACTGTTTATTACCCATATTTGCCAAAGTTATGTATTCTTGATTGTTATTGATTTCTTGTATTGTTTGTAATATGTTTTTGTAACAGAGCATTTCTACCTGGGCCTCCTCTGAAAAAGGACCACTGGCCCAGTCAGACATCCCTGGTAAACAAATGTAAACTAAAATAAATATAGGTGCCTGTGATACTAGGGATACAAATTGATTTGGGCTACACAGCTAGGCTTGTAAAGGTTGTAGTGGTTGTTAGCCTAGTAACAGCCTATGAACCTATGAGTTTGAGAGACAGCCTTACAAGACTATCTGCAAATATATAGAGCTGAGTATATTTTTTCTGTATTATTCTGTATTATAGAGCTAAATTGTTGCTTAGATATATGTTGTCTTACTGCTCTGCAAATATATAGAGATCAGTATATATTTTTTGGCTTTATAATTTGCACATTCCTCACATCTGTGTTGAAACTGGTTTTCCCCACCCCCCTCCCTGTTCTTGGTTGTAGTTTAAATTTGGTGGCTTTTGCAGTGCCCGCCCCACTGTAGATTTGATCTAGGACACTCCCCCAGTCCCATCTCTTTACCACATTCTACCTAATAAACCCTTTCTGCATTTGCTTTTAGTCCTTTTTAATTTAATTACATTTTTTCAAACTGTGTGTGGACTAATATTGCTACATACTCAAGTGTGCCAGCTTGCACTGCATGAGAATTGTTTTTACTACTGCTTTTGCTACTTTTCTGAAAAAAAAACATTTATCTGCTTTTACTGTATTTGTGTTTCTTCCTACTTTATTTTGCTTTTGCGTCATCTTAAAAGTACTCAATTGTATTTATTACTGCTTGGTGTAACTCATTCTAAGCCTTTTAGTTTAAACACTTGGGCTTAAGACCAGTTGTTTTACATTAAGAGGGTTTGTGGTCTGCACTGTAGTGGCAGAACAGGTAGCTTACATCTTTCTAAGTTGGGAACTGCTGACTGAAGGCTCAGTGTCTGTTATTCTAAAAGTATATTAATTCTGGTTTAAGCACTTGGGCTTTCAGGCCAGTTATTTTACATTAAGAGGGTTTGTGGTCTGCACTCTTGTGGGAGGAGAGGCTGGACTCTGGCCTTCCGAGCTGGGAATTTCTGATTAAAGGCTTATAGTGCATGCATATCTGAACTGCTTCTTACTGAAATTGGTACACCTTGTTTGCTGTAGCATAGACTAGATCCAGGCCTGCTGAACCTAGCTTTGTTTGTATAACTTGAACACTAATCCAGGCATTCTTTAAAGTATTCAATTGTATTTATTACTGCTTGGTAGAAACTTGATTAAAGTGTAGCTACCATTCTAAGTCTTTTGGATTAAGCACTTGGGCTTCAGACCAGTTGTTTTACATTAGGAAGGTTTGTGGCATGCACTGTGGTGGCAGGACTGGTAGCTTACATCCTTCTAAGTTGGGAACTGCTGATTGAGAGCTCAGTGTCTGTTATTCTAAAAGTGTATTAGTTCTGGTTTAAGCACTTGGGCTTCAGGCCAGTTATTTTACATTAAGAAGGTTTGTGGTCTGCACTCTTGTGGGAGGAGAGGCTAGACTCTGCCCTTCTGAGCTGGGAATTTCTGGTTAAAGGTTTATAGTGCCTGCATATTTGAACTGTTTCTTACTGAAATTGGTACACCTTGTTTGCTGTAGCATAGACTAGATCCAGGCCTGCTGAATCTATCTTTGTTTGTATGCTTGTTGTTTGTTTGCTTGTTATTTCACTGGAACGCTAATTCCACCTAAAACACGGCTTTTCAGTACTTCTGTGTTTCCCTAGTGATATCTGCATTGCTTACTGTACTTATTTCCTTGTTTCACTTGAAAGAAAGTTACTGTTTGTCGTTTTTGCATTAAAGTTACCTGTAACACATTGCACTTAAGTTACCTGGCACTTGCTCACTAAGCAATTATATAAGTCAGCACTAAAAAATTAAAAGCACTACACCCTCACAAACTCCCCTTGAGTACCTTGTTCCCCATTGGCCCTTGTTTTCAATTATAAAGGAATTCCCAATACTATTCTAGCATGTCCAAAGGTCCGGTCCAGCTGGTGAATCTGGAAATCTTGAGGCAATGTTACAACTGCCTCATGTACACAGACAACCCTCTCCTCCTCCCAACAAATTCCAACACATGTGAGAGATGCAACCATATAGCCAAACTGGAGGCTAAGCTCTCTCAACTCAGTACTGGCATAACCAGTCAGGAGGAGAAGGAAACCACACTCACTACAATTCCAGTCTCACATAGACCTACCACGACAGCAAACCAAACACATAATCACACAAAAACATACTCAGAGGCTCTAAATAAAGATCTGCCTAAGCAGCAGAGACCTCCAAAGCAGACACCCAAGCAACCGCTACCCCAAAACAAAACACGTGCATCACATATCTCACAAAGCCAGTGTGCCAAACAGTCACAGCCCTTAAGGCTAAACAACACACCTGATACACTTGTAATAGGTGACTCTATCGTCAGGCACACTGACGTCCCGCTCACCAGGCTGAACAAGGAGAAGGTCACGGTGAGCAGCCTGTCAGGCGCTAGGATCCTCCACATAACACAAGCACTCAGGTCACTCCAAGGCAAGTACAAATATGACTCAGTCATTGTCCATGCTGGTGTGAATGACCTGAGACGTACCTCCCTGGACTACATGAAAAGAGACATAGAGGAGCTCTCTGAGCATGCAGCCCAGGCCAGTATGACCCTGACCTTGAGTAGCATCTTACCCTCACCAAGAATGATGCCACAATATGAAGACAAGATGATCAATTTCAACAATTGGCTTAAGTATTGGTGTCATTCAAAGGGGATCCAATGCCTGTCAGCCTGGGATGATATGCTCGACAAGCCACGATGCTTCATTAAGGACGGCTTGCACCTGTCACCCCTGGGCTTTCGGATATTGGCAAAGGCTCTTGCTACCCCCATAGTGCCTTTTTTAGGCAAGGCTCAAAAGACAAACCCACCTCCACAGGTATCACAAGGGATAAGAAACTAAGAGTAATGCTACTCAACGCCAGAAGTCTAAACCTCAAGATGCATGCACTCGAAACTCTCCTTAGCATGGAGAACATCGATATCTGTGCAGTAACAAAAACCTGGTTCAGGGTTCCCAAGAGCATCCCAGCACTACCAGGTTATACCTCATACCATGCTTTTTGGCCCCAAAACTTGGACCGAACTACAAAAGGAGGGGGAGTATCAATATTCATCAAAGATACCCACACCTCCAGGTTGGTGGCACAGCACGAAGCATCAGAGACTATCCATGTGCAACTAACAGTGGGTAAAACTACCTTCCAGTTTATAGCCTGCTACAGACCACCCTCCCAAACCCAGGAACCCCACTCGGCCTTCCTGAGAACACTGGAAAATATGAAGGTATCTCCAAACACCATTATATTGGGCGACTTCAACTACCCAAACATAGACTGGGAGCATTACTCTAGCTCCAACACCCTAGCCCAAAGGTTCCTAGAATTCATAAACTCAAATACTATGGAACAACTTGTTACCACTCCCACAAGAGGAGAAAACATACTGGACCTGATCATCACCAACATGGGGACTCTATGCTCCAGACCAGAAGTGTATCCCTCACTGGTAAGATCAGACCATAAACTAATCCAACTGGATATTCACATCCCGACCCCACCCCCTGCCCAGAAAACCACAGTGAAAAACTTCTCTAAAGCAAATTTCACACTCCTCAAAACCGAGGTGGAATCCTTCAAAGCCCCCGGGCCTGTGGAAAATACAGTCCAGACTGCAGAATCCTTTATAAATGCATTCTATGAACACCTTCAGGAATGCATGGATCATGCAATCCCAAATAAAACCAAGACCCAATCCTCCAAAGGCAGACGTCCTGTCTGGTGGACCCCAGCCATAAACAAACTATACAATAGAAGGAGGAAGCTACTACATGATAGAGCAAAATCCCAAAAAGGGAAGGCATCTCTGATCAGTATTAGCAAAAAACTACGGGCACTCATAAAATCGTCAAGGCCAGCTTCGAGAGAAAAATTGCACAGGACACTAAGGATAATCACAAGGCTTTCTTTAGTTATGTTAGGAACCTGGGTGGGAATTCCCAGACATGCTCAGAATTACTCCAAAATGACAAAAAATACACCGAACCCACAGACATTGCCAACATCCTAGCTGACAGGTTCAGCAGAAACTTCTCCCCCCCCCACCAAAAGGGCAAATATCTATCCCAGCAGAGTGCTGCCCCCCTGACATCTCAGATGCTCAGGCAAGAGCCACCCTCTCCAAAGCAAAAAACACAGCATCAATGGGACCAGACGGTGTCCCGAGCTGCGTCCTACATGAACTCCAAGAAGAGCTAAACCCAAACATAAAACTACTGTTCAATCTCAGCCTTACTACAGGATATTTACCCAAAGAATGGCGTACAGCAACAGTGGTCCCTCTCCACAAAGGTGGTGCCTCAACAGACCCTGGAAACTATCACCCCATAAGCTTGACTAGCTTGGTCTGCAAAGCTATGGAAAGGATCATCATGGACCTCATAAATAAAGATATTGGGGACCTACAGACACTGGATCCTACCCAGTTCGGCTTTGTTAATGGCAGATCCTGCCTCTTAAACCTGGTCAACTTCTTTGAAACCGTCACCAAGGCCATTGACGAAGGGAAGGTGGTCCACACAGCCTACCTGGACCTTGCAAAAGCCTTCGATACAATACCCCACTCAGGCATTATAGATAAGCTCACCAGCTTAAATATAAACCCCTATGTGACTAGATGGGTTGCAAACTGGCTCAAGGACAGAACCCACATGGTTAGAATTGCTGGAGCCATGTCAGACTCCAAACCAGTTACAAGTGGCATCCCACAAGGCTCAGTCCTGGGACCTCTCTTGTTCGGTATATATTTCTCAGAGGTACAGGCCAACACGGAAGGACTGTGGCTGACCAAGTTCGCAGATGACTGCAAACTGGGCACCATAATCGACTCTCCAGCCGACACAAGCATCCTCCAAAAGGGCCTCATAGAAACAGACAACTGGTGCCAGAGCCATGGCCTCAAGCTAAACGCCAAAAAGTGTATAGTCATCCCCTTTGGCAAAAACAAAGTGCCCACAAATTACCACATAGGTGGTAATCCATTAAGTACAGAAGAAGTAATTAGGGACCTAGGGACCCAAGTTGATAGCAATCTCTCATTTGACAACCACATGGCCATAGAGGTTAGAAAAACATTTTATATAGCCCACCTAATCATGAAGGGATTCACATCTAGATCAATGGAGGTTATCGTGCCTCTTTACTCATCCCTCATCAGGCCCATAATCGAGTACAATGCCCCTTTTGGGATGTACCTTACCAAACACCTGCAGCAACTGGAAAGACCCCAAAAGTACCTCACCAAGAGGATCAAAGGGCTCAAACAGATGCCATATGCTGCCTGGTTAAAGAAACTCCAGCTCTGCTCAGTGGCATAACGCCTGCTCAGAGGTGATCTGTGCCTGACGTATAAAGCCATGTCCAACCCGGAATTAAGGGACATGCTGCACCTCAAAAAATCCAAATCCCATTGAGCTACGCGCTCGAGAGACTTGAACCTCAGCTCTGAAATAAATAGGACATGCTGGAGGGACAGATTCATAACCCAGAGGCTCCCTTCACTCTGGAATAAAATCCCAGTCCAGGTTAGGCAGAGTCCCTCATTGACTCTCTTCAAGAGGAATCTTGATGAGTGGATGGGAGATCGTAGGTTTACCCTGGGTATCACTTCTGTGTCACTGTTAGACAAAGGCACAATATACTAACCTCGAAAAAGGGCATAGGAAAATTAATGTAAAATGGGTGGCGAAAGCCAAACATACTCTGGCTAGGCTTATAAATGCCCTAGGGCAGATAGCCTAGTATGAACCTATGAACCTATGAACATCATTAAAGAAAATTTGATAAATCGCTGGCATTTCTTATGCTAGATAAACATTTATAAAACAATCTTCTCTCGACACCCCCTTACGTTATTTTGTGATGCCAAAACTGTTGGTGACAGGGTAGTAGTACACCATCATAATGTAGTTTTTAAACAGCTTGTCTCTTCTCTTTATAGGGCAGTTTATCCATGGGTATTGTTGGACATGTAAGTGGATTTTGAGTATAAAAGCATTCATAGTGCGAATGTCAACACACAATTTCACATACATGTCATAAAATGTAGTACTATTAATCTGTTCTGTGTGGCCACATATCAATATTGTGCATTGTATACAAGCATGTCAGGTAAAACCCTGAGGGTCAGAATAATTGAATAATGGTGGTGATGGGGGTTAGGGGGAGATGGATCTTGTCTAACAACAAAAAGAAAAAGCATGGATTTTTAGGCTTAAGGCCCTTGTACATCCTGGACTGATTGAGAAGCTTGAAATATACCCTTTCTTATATAAACATTTGAGAAAAGCATATTACTGTAATATACACATTTAGTACAAATGTATAACAGTATGTTTGTTTACATGAGGACTGCTGTATAACAGTTATATTCTCCTTTAATAGTTACTTAAGCATTATATGTTAACAATGCAAATGATACTTAAAGAGTTGCATTATTAGTTTTTTTTTTGTCCCCATTGATTCTGAAACTGGCAGTGCTTTTGTGTGAGTTTAAATGCACTTTATTGGTAAGTTTTTCATTGATTTTGCTTTAATTAAAATATTTTCTGTTTGAAAGTACAAAACTGTTTTTGTGTGCATATTTTTGGTTTTCTCTATAATATAATAAACTTCATGTTGAAACACAACCATGCTCATAAGTGTACATGGCATTGGATTATCTTCAACCCATCAAAATTACAACTTTCCGAACTGAAAAAAAAGCCAGTACAGCTGATCGAAAATGGCAGCAGATGTCCTTATTCACCCTATTTCCATCCAATAAACCAATCAGTGACAAAAACTATATCCCCTCACTCTGGTAAAAAACATTTATCATTCCCCTGCACAAAGGTGGAAATTCCACTGAATATTCCAACTACAAACCTATAGATATCCTATCTCCTCTAGCTAAGGTTCTTGAAAAATATATCAGTTTTCAGCTTCTTAACTACCTTAGCAATAATAATCTTCTTTCTCAAACTCAGCATGGTTTATGTTCCTCACCATAGCATAAACACTGTCCTCCTTAGTTTTTATATCACCATAAGCTTTCACAGAAATACAGGTCCCATCGTCTCTTCTCTTTTCTTAGGCCTATCTAATGTCTTCGATACAGTTTCTCAACAAGAATTACTAACCAAAGTCTCTTCTTTATGACTTGATCACTCATCCCTCTTATGGTTTCAAAGCTACATACCTGGGTTGGGGTAGATATAATAGTCGAGGTGTTTAACACATAGACAAAAGGTGTAAGGTTTTATTCTCAGGTTTGAAAGGGAAATTTGATAGACTTAAAATGGCCCACAAGAGCAGCTGGCCTAGTACTTACCTATGAGCCTATGAGATTATCAAATATGTAACAAGCTGCAAAACAAAATTTTCACATTTTCCCCATCCCTATTAGTGTTCCTCAGGTATCAGTCCTGGGACCATTACTGTTTAACATCTTTATAAATGATTTCCACACTAGAACCAAGCATGCCAGCATAGTGTAATATGTAGATGACTCTACTCAGTTCCTAACATACTGTACCTTCACTAGAGCACTTAAGAGTTCTCATCTATTGAATCATGGTTATACACCTCCATCCTAATCCTAAATGCAAAGGAAACCAAGTTAATACTATTTTTACAAAAACAGTATCTAAACCAAAACCTTAAGCATTATACCAAAGGGCAATACTACAACAGAATTTGTATCATAGTCTTAATTGCTGGGAATTACTATAAATGAAAACCTAAAATCTGAGCAGCATATTCTTTAAATCATTAAAAATACACATGAAATCCTTGGTGCTCATTATTGCGCTAGTCCATATCTCTCAGAATCTTTTAGGAAAACCATAGCTTCTTCCTATCTTCTCACATCACTTAGTTATGCAGCCATCATTCTTTCTAACCTGCACTTTACATATATTAAAAAAATGGATACATGCTAAATTCGCAACTAACCTTCCATTTAAAACCACTGAAAAGGGGTTTTGCCCAGCTGGAATATCCAAGTGACATGCAAGTAAATAAATAAATAACTCATACCTGAGTTGTCTATGCTCATCCAGAGCATGTAGAGTCTTTTCTCCTTGTGTTTTGGTTCTGGACTGAAAACGGGGAGACTGCTAGCTTGATTAAACATGAACCCTGACACAAACATAGGCCAAACAGAGGGATTTGTGTGCAGTGTGACTCTATCTCTATGGCAGAGTCAGATCATGGTCAAATGGGGCCCTAGGCAGGGTAATTGATGCCCCCCCCCCATCAGAGCAGCCCCCTCTGCCTTTCCAGTGTTCCATTACTTGGCTATTTCTTCCCAGTTACCACAAACACTGTTATCAGTGTATACACTATTTTTTCTTACTTCTACAATGATTAGAAATATTTGGATTCAATTAAAACTGTTATTTCAAATTTCATAGCACAAACACTGATAGCTATTTGCTAAACAAAACAATGAAAACAGACTAAGCATGAACAGTAAACATATCTGCCCTTCAAATCCTCATTCATTGAATGGCATTGAAACCCAGTCAAATAAAATGATTCTGGCTGTACCTTTGGGCTGTTTTCAAGCCATAGGCCCCTTGTACACATTTTAGGACCATGCATACATGCATGTGCTCTTTGATTCACCTTCCTGATTGTATTAAATTATATTCCTTGTATAATGTAGTTTCACTTGTTAGAGTGTGTTTTAAATTTGAAGTTTTGAACATTGTTCCAGTAAGCAATTAAACAAAACATATGAACTAATAATGACAAAACTACTCATTTGGGAACATTTCAACCATAAAAGGCCATTCAAACTTCTGCCATTACAGTCCACCAATATCAGACAATATGCACAACCTCTGTAGAAGTAAAAGTCATCTGAATAATTACACATTAAAGAGATTTGTAACTAATTAAGAGGTTGCTTGGTGCATGTACAAATTCAGTGTCTGTTGCCCTTGGAGAATAAATTGCCCATGTTAGGTTAAACAAATTGGTAAGCTGGTAATATTGTAATGGAGAATGGCTTATAAACTGGCAACATGTTCATAGCTACTAAGCATCTCATCCAAAGGAGGGTACACTCAAGAGTGCAGCACCCCCATCCACCTTAAATGGCACCACAATATCAGCAATCCATTTATATGGTGTGCGAGTAGAACTCATAGACTTCTGCACCAAAGGCGAGTATGTCACCTGTTGTGCTACTAACACTGCTTTTAAATTCTATAGCACAAACACTGATAATGGCCATTTGCTAAACAAAACAGTTGCACATTAAAAATAGACTTAGCATGAGCAACAGTGAACTTCTCTTCCCATGCAATAAGGTAATAACATCTATTTTATCAACAGACACTATGTCTTTATTGTCACAATGATTCATTTTCTGTGTCTTTTTCCTAGTGATATCAGTGGATGAAGACTGAGAAGGGGAAAACATATCATCTCGAACAAGAGGCCTCTATTCTCAGCCTC
Source organism: Protopterus annectens (assembly GCF_019279795.1). Lineage (NCBI taxonomy): Eukaryota > Metazoa > Chordata > Ceratodontiformes > Protopteridae > Protopterus > Protopterus annectens. The sequence goes on along the minus strand of NC_056747.1, from coordinate 811,485,934 downwards.
CCTAAAGGGGTCCTCCTAAAATCCCATCACCTAAAATGGATGGTTCTCCCATGCCTACATCTGACACCTGAACAGCAGCAGAGGGATTCAAGGAACCAAGTAAGTATTCTGAGGAACCAGCAGTGCCTACTGCACAGTCACCTCCCATTGGATGAGACACTGACTGAGTCTACACAATGGGCAAGGGCTCATGCTTTGACTGTTTTTTCTTTTAGGTACATTGGAGGAAGGTACAGCAGGACTAGGAAAAGTATCCATGCAATAGTCAGGGAAGATGCCAGATTGCCAGAAAGCACTGCTGGAAATAGTCATTTGGAAGGTAAGTAGTCAAAATGTTCACATGCAGCACACTTTTGTCTTTTAAAAAGAGTAGAGGATTTGGGAAATAATTTAGGGGCCTGAAAATCCTGTAAACTCCCTGTTTTAGTTTACCTCTCACATCTCACTGGTGTAGCAGAAGGCCCAAATAAGACCTCCCTGTCTTGAGAAGAGTTCAAGATTTCTGACTTAAAGTCATCTGAAAACATTTGCTTACTTACTCAGACAAATCTTCTCAAGACTGTGGCAGAATCAGAAGTCCTAGAAACACTATCAGCAAAATCATACACACTTTTAAAGGCATGTTTAGTCACTTAATTAGCCCTAATCTGATTCAGATAAGATCTCCCTTCAAAATTCAAAGCTAAAAGCACAAGCGGTACACTAAAATCCTGCCAGAGCACCAAGTCCCTTTCACAGAAAGTGCAGACAGAAAACAAGAAATGAAGAAAAGATGACACAAAACGTACTCAAGCACCAAACATAAAATATATTTTTAGCCTTGAAATTCACTTCACACTACTTAAATATAAAAAATTCAAGCAAAAAGTCTCAAGCAAAAAGTCTCAAGCAGTAAAATAAGTTAGACAATTAGTCATGAAGTGTACACAAGCACCAAAACAGTCATAAAAACAATTCCCCTGCTTTAAATCCCTACACTTCAAAGTGTCTCAAAAGCAGTGGATTTTTCTCATAAAGCAGCTCCAGTACTCGATAATAATCTCACTTCTAAAAATATTAGTTTCTGACAAGAAACTTCTGATATTAACAAAACTACCAGCATTCTTCAGAAAACAGAAAATACATCAAAAATATTTTCTGCATGGAAGGGACTTATCTGCCAGAAATGAAGCATGTAGCAGGTGTTGTCTCATGTGAAGCCTCTCAGCTGTTATTCCTTGAGGCGACAAGAACATTCTGATGATTTTTAGTCACTGTGACTGTTTATATAGCTCCCTCCAAAATGGGTTCAGCTTTTAAGCAGCCAGAGCGACAGTGTGGGAGGGGATACATGCTTTTGGAATCTGACCAGTTGCTCTATCCTTGGCAGGATACAACCCGTAACCTACTGCAGCAGTGAGAACGATGAACATATGCTGAACTTAACTGGGGACATTGTTGAGAAGTGGAAGAACAATTTGAGGAGTGCTTGCATTGAGTGGACTGCCATCCTTTAAGGAGATACTGCCAGAAGCAGATGGTGGAAATGGATCCATTTTGACTGATGAATTCACAGCAATTTTCAAACTGATCTACTGTAGGAGGGGTGCAGGAGTAGATGACATCCAGCAAGAAAAGTTGAAGGTAATAGATACCGCTGGGGAGTGTCATGGGTAACATGTCCTTTTGGCTCTGCATGGAAGGGTGTGACCATACCTCTGGATTGTCAAAATGTAGCAACAGTCCCCATTTTAAAAAGGTGTGCATTTCAATTGTAGAGGGATCTCATTTTTCAGCTTCTCTGGGAAAACATATGCCAAGGGACTGGAAAGAAGACAACATCCGATTTCTCTGTGATTCTTGACTAGAACAGTGGATTGATTCTCCTTGTAAAGATGTAGGAGGAGTCAATGGAGTTTACCAGTACTGCATGCATGCATTTTATGGACTTGAAGAGGGTATGACCATGTACCCTAGAATGTCTCATGCAAACGGTACCATAACATGGGGTCCAATGGCTGCTGCAAGCTATTTGGTTCTTAAATTTCAGGTCTAAGAGATGTGTCAGCATTCTTGGTGTGAAGTTGATTAAGTTCAAGGTGGAAAAAGGATTATGTCAGGGATGTGCAATGTATCCCCTCCTCAAAAGTAATATATTAAGATATATCCAGGGTCTGCAAAGCGTGTATTTTGGAAGTATGATGGTTCTGAGGGCTGCATCCTTGTTGTTCGTAGATGATGTTGTCACCTTAGGGTGCTAGTTACTGTAATTTCCAGTGTGCACTAGAATGATCTGCTGCTAGTCTGAAGCTGCTAGGATGAAAATCAATACCTCCAAATCAGGGGTCATGTTTTCTCCCAGAAAAGAGATGACTGTTTTCTTCAGGAGAGAGAGAGAGAGGAGGATCAACTGCCTCAATAGAAGGAGTTTATATCTTGGGGTCTCATTCAAGATAAAAGATGTGGGGGGGGGTGAAGAGTGACCATTCGATTTATTCAGTGGCTGCTGTACTACAGGCATTGTACCAGGCAGTGGTGATGAAGTGAAAGCTCAGTCTCTATCCTCACCTAAAGTCATGAGCATTGAGTAGGGTCTACAAGGATGAGATCACAGATATACGTGACAGAAATGAGGTTCCTTAGCAGCGTAGCTCAGCAAACTGGAAGGACCTCAGAGTACAGCTACTGCCACTGCTCTTCCATACTGAGAAGAATCAGCTGAGCTGGTCCTGGCACCCAACCAGAATTCATGGGCACATCCTATGGGAAGCATACTACACAAATCCCTACAGGTGGATGGCTGGAGTATATTCAGGACACATTGGAGGGATTATATCACTCAGCTTGACTGGTAAAGCCTGAGGTTCCATGCGATATGCATAGGATAGAAAAGTTTGTTCTAACCTGGTTAGCTTACAACCATCACAACCCAAATATAATATGGTAGTTAAGAAAATGTGATCATGAAAATGTAATTCCCATATTAAAAACTGTTGATAGAAAGATCTAAACTGGTGTTTCAAGGACAGGAAGACCAAATCATTTGTATATAGTATTACATAAATATCTGGCCTGCTGATTTATGACACCTACTGTAAATCTAGTTATTCTAATACTGACCCATGGAGACACTTATTTCATAAGAGGTGTAGGAAAGGACAGGACAGAATTTAGTAGTGCCCTATAATAATAACTTGCTATATCGCTGTTGAACCACTCCATCTGTCTAAGCAGCAGTGGATGAGAAAATGAATAAAAAGCTTTGCTTATCATTGAGTTCTCTTGACTGCATACCCCTGAATATGTTGCTAGTGAGAGAGAAAAGAGTTGTTGTTATAATGCTATGACCTTTTTCTAAATACACATACTTCTTCCCAAAGAATCCTACAGGAGTGTGCCTGTTTCTTTATTTGGGCTGATGCTACCTTTTCAAGGATTTTTGAGAGTCCAAGGGGATATACATATCAGTTGGTATGAGTTTGAAGATGATGAAATGTTCCATTTCACAGTACAGGACAATAGTAGGTGTCCATATGTCAGGTATGTGTCCTGTGTTTAAGAAGGTATTATGTGTATGGACTAGTGACATGCATGGAAAAGTATCATATACAGTGATGAACTGAGGACCTAGGCCACTTTTACTTGTTTTACAACAGCCAGTGACTATTATGAGTGGCATTTACCTCCTTTTTTGACACAGAGTGGAAAGAGAAACATTGATGAAACCCAAAGATTTGGGTTGTAACAGAACACATTGTAATGCTCAGGTTGTTTGCAAGGCTGTATTTGACTGCTTGTAAAGAGAAATAAGGTACAAATGTTTCTTTAGTTAATACTGATACGCAAACATAATTAAGGTTGATTGAATATCTTTTGAAACTCTTACATTTGTCTCTAAGGAAATTAATCTTTTTCCAGAAAACTCTTGGTTCCTTGCCACTGATATTTGTTTCTTAGACAGGTGTAGATGGCCTTGTAATTCATTCTCTTGAATTCATTACACAGTGAATATATCTAAGCCAACTGTTGACATCTTGTAGGAATAACATGCCTTTTCCCTGGATTCCCATGCTCGTCCTAGCTTAACAGTAATCCAATATGCTGTTTGGAACCTTAGTCTTTAGGTTCTTGACAGGAAGTACATAGAGGAATATAAACTGAAGAATTCTACTGGCCACACCATAGACTCAAAAGCATATAAAAAGAAATAAAAAAAAATAAAAAAGAGTAACTAAATAAATAAAAACAGAAGAACAGAAAAGGAAAAAAGAAAATAAAACATAATGCACACAACAAGGGACTGTCTTCAATAAAATTTATTAAAGTAAAACGTAGAGTGAGCTATTTTATCAATAAGTCTTATTTAGGCATTTTTATTTTTATTTATTTACTATGTGAGCCCACTGGAAACAAGTCTCCCTGCTCAGGGCACTGTCTAGTTAAGCAGGTTGCTGAGAGGCACATAGTAGGCAAATGGATGTAGAAGGAATTAAACCCTGAGCCCAGGACAACAGAAAGTAGCTCATTAGAAGCTCAGTGTTGTAATTGTCTGAGCTTACTCCCAGATATGATATAGATGTTCTGAACTCCTCTGGCATTTTTATGTATGTATTTATGCATTTATTGCAGTAATCATATTGATATTGTTAATTTTAAAATCAAAGGCTATGGTCTTGAAGTAAATCAGGTGGATTAAAAGATGGGAAGGTGAAAGGGACAGTATTGTGAAAAGGTTTAATAAACATAGATATGGGATGCCTTACTGGAAGTTCAAGACTGCATATTGTGAGCCCCACAACTTCAAACATTTAAGTGTGGTTAGCTCAAGACAAACAAACAGACAAACAAATAAAAAAGAAACAGTAAACTATGAAACTCAATGTTATACATTAAACAATTGTTTTGCAAGGGTGTCTTGTACCTTCCCACACTCCCACTATTACATATCTTAACTCCATGACTGCTGTACCTCAGAGAAGGCAGAATTCTTTGAGTTACAACAGTTTTAGACTTGCTCCCCCTAAATGCAGTTAGTTTCATTATTATGAGGAACACATTACCTCTCCTCTTACTTACAGTGGGATCCCATGTTATGGGAGTGTGCAGCTAAACAAAAACTTTAGACAAGTCCAGTCTTCCGTTTTGACTCCATTAAACCAATCAAAAAAAAAAAAAAAACTTTCAGTATTATGTGTGTAGTAAGTCTATGAAAATATACTAGTCCCATACAGTCACATTGGCAGTAATCATGGAGATTATTTTACAGAACATAAAGTGAGCCCAATTGCTTTAGAAGCAATAGTTTTAGACTGTCTGCCCTGTTTTACTTGTATTATACATCAGACACAGAATCTTAATGAATTATTTAAGATTATACTATCTGCCTTGAGTGGCATTTTAATATACTTTATTATATTGTACATGGCCTCTGTTCATCTATGTTGAAATAAATTGGGCTGTACTCAATAGATTTAGACAGACATGCTTTTTCTGTGGATTTGTACTGAGTTAAGAGATCAAGTTTGAGTCCTGTATGGCTTTCTGACCCATGATGTTTTCATTTGTTGTACTTTGTTATAGCAGCTGTATTTTTCCTTTAGTGTATGCTTGATAATCAATTAGTCTAATCCAGTATGCATTAAATGCAACGGGGAAACATGGTTCTGGACTTTGCTATAGTAAAACACTGTGATTAGGTCTCAAGCCCTTCAACACAGTTCCCAGCTATGTTTGCACTTGGAGATTAATGCCATCTGATAATGATAGTCTGCTACTGTGTGTGTGTGCGTGTGTGTGTGTGTGTGTGTGTGTGGGGGGGGAGGATAAGTGGGGGTGGTGGTGGTGTTTAGAGATGTTTTCCTAGAAGTATTTACCAAAGAAAAGTGTGTTACCATGCGACAAAAAAACAGACACTTAACCAATATGTTCTGATGAAGTCCCGAGTTTTTTGGGGACAAAAGCATTCAACGCAATTTATGTTAGCCTTTAAACAATAAAAAGTATTTTAGATACCTTTGGTGGAGTTATTATACACCTGTCACAGAGATTTCTTTCTTTTTTGGTTAACCTGGACTATGTGGCCCTATACTGGTTAACAGAAGTATTAACAAGTAGCGTTGTCGCCTCACAGTTAGACGTTGCCCATTTGATTCTCAGTTAGAGTGTCTTCTGTGTGGTGACATACATGAATGGGCTTTCCTTCGTTGAAGGTTGTGCGTTAGGCCCGGCAAGCCAGTACGTAAAAATCTACTGCCAATCATTAGCGGACCGGAGTTCCGCTGTGGCGACCCCTAACCAGGAAAAGCCGAAAGACACAAATACATTTGTTAAGTGGCTATATCCCCTGGACATAAGTATCCCTTCTCAATGGCAATACAGCACTGTCTGGTCAATTGACTTTCTTAGAGTCAGACAACCAGTAGGCAAATGTAGGTAGAAGGAATCAAATACTGCACCACTCACTAAAGTTAGCAGCTTGTTAACAGCTCAAATCTTAATCCTTAGTGTTAACTGCCAGACATGGGGAAAAATATCATGATATGCAATCTTCAGCATGCCATCATTAATTTGTGAGTTCAGAAATGTAGAGTCAAAGTATTTTTGGAATATTTAAGAAAAAACATGGTTATATAATTGTCGCAATGCCTGGTATAGGATGTTCTTGGAGAAAACAATCTTATTGCAGCATGTATAAAGAGCAAAGTTGTAATACAAATACATTTAGCAAAATGATAATCTGTTGAATACATACTACATGTCAAATATTTCCAGTTATTTTGTATTCATATATTGTTTTAATCACTTCTTGGAACCCACGTATTCCCTCACCCCATAACTGCATTTTTTTCCTTTGAAAGAGCAGTCAGTAACAAGAGCTACTAGTGATTCCCACTTATTAATAATTGTTAGGGCAGACATATGGTAATATTACATAATATCATATTTTGTTTACAATGCATTAATGGATAGAGCAACAAGAGTATAAGTGTGCAGCCATGCATGCACAGGATCATAGAGAAATCACATGGGGGGGGCGGGGGTAGACATGTGTACTGCCTGTTCCCATAGTTGTGAATTTTAGCAATATTTGTATATTAATGCCAACATCTCAGGAATGGTAGCCTCAGCATCAGGGAATAAGGTGCCACCTGCAAGCTAATATGTATAACAGTGTGTGTGTATGTATGTGTGTGTGTGTGTGTGTCTGTGTGTGTGTGTACTGAAACACTCTGTGTATAATGTACATTCCCTGAGGCACTGAAGACTGTATGCGAAAGATATCTTGGAAAAATTTAAAACAAACACAGGATACTCGGTGACTGAACAAAACCGGAAGTAACCACACAGCCAGATATATGATTTAGCGCTTTCTTCCACTTTTTATTTTTAGAAGAATACACAAAATTGCTTCTTACTCCCAAAGTGTCCTATGGCAAAATCAGGCGGCAAGAATCCTTCGAAAATAACCTGTAGGACACACCACGAGAACACGAAATATTTCCAAACGTTTCTTTTATTCAGCAGAACAAAATAGCAGGAATGAGCGCTTTCGCATGCATCTAGCACGCTTCTTCAGATACAAATTACTATATCAAGACTCCACTATTTTATATCATTTCCTAGATTGAACATCCTGTTGCTTAATTATGCATTCAATGATTAATCAATTTTCAATTAAAATAATTAGAGAGTTCATCACAGTTAGTAAAAAATGCAGCAAGTAGATGCATGAATAATCAAAAGGTTCCAACTAATTCAAAACTTCATAAACATTAAAATAACATTAAAAACCGTTCCTTATATATAATATTGATATTAAATATCTGATTATGATATGAATGTTAAAAACTGAACATATTTTAGAGAAATCTCTCCTGAAAATTCTGTCTATACTGATGGTTTAAACACATTTAAGTGTGAGCTTACATACACGTTTATAATTAGGTCTGTTTATATTTCTGGAATTTGTGTTATAATTTGCAGAAAGACTTAATCAACTTCATATCTAACTCTTCTATTAAGAATTTTTTAAAAACCATCTCATAAAAATCTGCGACATTACATGCATCGTGTATGAATCATTTGTAAATGATGTTACCAAGCAGTGTGTAACGGGTGTCATCATCATTATAAACCATCATGAACCATGGATTTCTCAATATATATTCTACCTAAATACATGAGCCCATGTGTTATTCATTTCATAAAACATATTTGTGTTCATACAATTTATTAAAATAGCAGTAAATGTCTAGTGTGACATTCGTTAAAATTATGCTGTGTATGTATCGTAGATCACCTTGAAAGATTAGTAAGCAGCTATATTAATAAAATCATACGATGACAAAAATCTTTGTCTGAGTGTAAATGTTAATAATTCATTCGCTAATTTACTGACCATTGTTACCTTAAAAATGCCACTCATCTTGTTAAAAACGAGGCATAAATCCATGTAAATAATCATAGTTAGAGAACACATCATCTTGTTCTTTTCTCTCCTTAGAGAATAAATGACCGATAAAAACAGAAGCAAAAATAAAGACAAGAACAGAACTAAAACTTACTGTTCATGATGTGTTCGGAAAGTAATGCCCTCTAGTGTTTAAATGAGTAAACAACTGTCTATAACTGAATGCGACGCTGAATGTTTCGCCTGTTATATGTGATGTTTAAAAATTATGGGTCTATATATTATTCCTTTCACTCATATTCTCTCATCATCTTTGTCTAATTGTTCTGAGATATCCCCTCAGTGAGACTTATCATAAAGTGTCCCAATCTAAATGGACCTACCTCAGCGTGTCTACTTGTAAATAAATAGATAATATTATTATATTGTTGCAACTAGATGGCTGCGTCAGTTTTTAACTGATTATGGTCGGTGTTCCAAATCATTATTTTGTGTTACATTCCTATCCCCAGTAATATTAGAATATCTAATCAGTTTCTCTAGGGTTAGATATTATTCCCTTCTCTGTCTAGTGTCTAAGTTATAGTGACATGTCTATGCATCAGTGGCTATCTGGCTATTGATGAAATTCACGTAAAATATTAGTCATCACAGTCACTATAAAAAGCTCAACTATATATATGTAAAATAAAACCATTTTTCCAATATCTCTTTGTTGTCGATTCTTAATTTTTTATTTTTAACGTGAACTTCCTCAGAAAAACCAGGAAGTCTCCCAAGCTCCTGGTTTTATACTGACAAACAGGATATGATGTAAAATTACTTATACAATTTAAAATAAATATTCTGATGAATATTCTGTTCAAATGTCAGAATGAAATATCATAATATGTAAAAAAATTATTTGATTAAAACATACGTTTCTATGTACAAAATATATACCATCTATGTCTGAATATTGTTCTACAAATTATCAGAATACTCAACACACTTTCTAATATACAAAGATAATAGATTCCCATAACTTAACTGAAACAGTTTTAAAATTGTTGTAAAAAATGTGCATGTATGTCACTTTGTATATGAGTGTGTCTATGTGCATTTCTTTCCACACTCATCCCCACTCACTTGTGTATGAAAACGCCTATACATACACTCACATACTCATACATACTAAAACTCCTATGCACATGTACATATATACACACACACATATTGTGTGTACACACATAAAATGTGTGTTCATACACACACACACACGCACACACACCCCCCACCATATATCTGTGCATGTGAGATGATCATCCTGCAGTACTAAACTAAATTACCATAATATCGTCTCCACACTAGCTTAATCTGGAAAAATGATGAAAAATGATGTTACTCTAATTACCTCTGTGACAAGAAGCATTTGATGTTAATTGCTTCATTCAAACCAGGGGGTTCATCTGCTCCTAAGTACAACTGCCATAGTGTCGGTTTTGGTCCGAAGCCGTTTTGAGTATATCTTGGAAAAATATCTTGCAAGATGGTTAGTGCAGAAAGGGGTTCAAGATGGAGGTGGAGATGAGAGGAATAATTAGGATGGGATGGATTGGTGAGGGAGTGATTAGCATAACAGCTAAGGTGTTTACCTCACAGCCACAAGGAACAGGATTTAATTTTCACCTTTAAAGGAAATTAGCTAGGCTTGAAATGGCCTACAAAAGCAGTTGGTCTAGTACTTATCTATGAACCTATGAACCTTACCAAATAAGAATCTTTCATGGCTAGGCTTAAAAAGGCCCTTGTGGTTATTAACCTAGTAAACACATATGAACCTGCAATAAATCTTTTTGGAGGTGAACTTCTGTAAAAGTGATGTAACTTTTACGAAATATACAGTTATTTGACTAGATAATAACACATATTTTGGGATTAATATCCCAGTATGTTATTATCCTGCTCTTTGTGTTTGTTTCTTCCATGTCTAATATATTACACTTTAAAGTTGAAATGTAAACAGCAAATATATGGAACTGAAGATAAGGTCTATGAAGAAAAATAATTCAAAGAAGCAGAGTGAAGGCATTAGCTAGTTCACTGTAAAGAGAAACAGATATGGAATGAGAGTTTAACTGAAGGGAATATGATAGGATTAGTTTCTTGTAAATATTTGATTATAATTTGTGAAATGGTTTGTTGTTGGATGCAATAAAGATTTATTATAAAAAAGAAAGGCAGTGTCTGCAGTAGGGGGCATGTGAAAGCCGACATGGTTTTGTCTGCTTAACAGTGCAACCTCCACCATAGGCTGTGAAGGACTTGAGTAATTTAAAGGTGTTTGTAGTATATTTTAAAAATATAAAACATTTTTCACATTTTCATTAATAATCTAAACACAGAGTGTGACAATGGATTCAGGTTGTGCAAGTAGTGGATGTCAGTTAAAAATGACAATAAAAGAAGTTGTGGAAGATAGACACATTTAGAAATAAAAGTATGGAACAAGTTATTAATATTAAACTGTATTCTAAGATTTAGACTATTATGACAGCTATGTTATGCATTAGGCAGCAAGGTGGCATCTTCAAACTAACATGATTTTGTATACATGCACCATTAGATATACATCTGTTCAGTTACTGAACAATGTTTTCAAAATGTTATGAAACATATGAAATATTTTCCAAATTTACTTTAGTAATGCAAAAATAGAGCTCATTGCTGTCACATTGGGGACATACATAAGTAGTGGGTGATAGTAAAAAATGGCATTATCATATATCAGGTAACTCAGCATCCAGAGACTTATATGTGTTTATTAAAACTGTTATGAATATTATCAATAATTCCAAATCTTCACAAATATCATGAAAGCTGTGTGACCTACAGGTAAGCAAAAGTGTCTATCTTATACACAACATTAAGGCACAAAGCTTTGCTAGTGATACTTACCATTTAACATGCATGGTTTCATATATTAATACTGCTGTTTTTGAATTATTGGGAAATAGTATATCATAACTTGCATACTTTGTTCAATATCACAAAACAGCAGTGTGTGTTACCCAGTCTTGTTATATATCACTGAAAAACTCTCAAGTGCTAAGCAATTTTGTAATGATATCTGGGGTCTATCACATGGGATTACAGAGATACAACTTTTTACCTGGACATATTACTATCAATTTCTGTGAAAAATATAATTTTCGTTCATATATCTGCAATATAAAATTAGCATCACCAGGCAGACTTTAAATAATCATACCAGTTTATGTCTATCTTCAAAAGATAAACCTTCCACTTTATAGTTTTTGTAATTTGCATAATTTCGGATACATTGCAAATCATATAAGAAGTGTTTTCAAAATATGCAATTTGAGAAAACTGCTTAGGAATAAAGTGATTTCCTGGCATCAAAGACTTCAGAGGCTCCTGCTGCTTTAGAATCAACAAATTATATTAGGTATCACTAAATACTTTATTATCAATGCATCATAATGTAGTTCAGCTCCGTATCTCACTTCATGAACTTTCAGTATATAAAGATGACATTTTGAGTAATCTTCCAAATCTTGAAAAGCCTGGGGATTTAATTTGTTCTGTGGAATAAGTACTTGGTGGTGTGCTTAGGATTTCATCTTCAGGTAATGCTCTCAAAATGTTAAATGAAGGTTCTAGACTTGTAACACCACAGCAAATGACTCTTGGAACACCTCTCTATATATATTCTCTGGGCATTTCTTTTGAAATTCCCTCACTTCTAAAAGTGTCTGCAATAACACCTGCTTCACACACTCACTCAGAGACATACTCATCTTGGTCAGGTAATTGCCTTTTTTCTTAGCACTTTGGCATATGTATTACATACAAAAAGTTGCACTGACTTCTCACATTTCATCAAAATGACTGTTATTGATTGTTTCTCACTGAAACTCTTCTGAATCATCACCTCATCTTCCTCCTTCAATAGGAGGTCTAACTTGTTTATCATAGTAAAATCTTTGTCTAAATTAAATAAGGTTTAGTTTGTCTTGGACATGATTTTGTCTTTCAGGAGAGTCAAAAAAGATGTAGAAGTACAAATTCTTCTTTTTACTTTATAACTCCTAGCTTGTAGACCAAATAGCAGACCGACATCTTGCACTGATTATTTCTGTATTCCTATAATGGTGACAATCTACATAACAATTGCTGTTAATGATCTACAATGTCTTTATTACCACTATAGGTTCATCAGTGGTTATTAAGCATGTAGTCCAGGAGACCACTCAGGTCATTTTCCCAGTTGGAGCAAAGCACTGTCTGGTTAAGTGACTTGCTCAAAGTCACAGTGCACACAAACAAGGGAAGAGGAAATCAAACCCTGTACCACAGAAAGCAGTTTGCCAACAGCTCATAGCTTTAATCCTATGTCCTAACTGTCAGTTTCTGCACAATAGGGACTGGATGTTACATACTAAAATTCCAACTATTCTGAAAATCTTTTAAATGCCATGCTGTCATACTATGGATCATTATGTTATACAATCAGGTTTGGTATACTATGACTCAAGCATCTAGCTTTGATCACTCACAAACTCACACATATACACCATACAATATATTCTCCTTACTTAACCCCTATCCCAACCATAACTTAGAAACACAGTCTTGAGAATAATGTGCTATTATGCCAAAGTTAATGGATGCAGCTATGTTTCTATTGTATCAAGCTTGTAATTAAAAAAAAGTTAATCTAACAATAGCAAGCTACAAATAAATACACCAAAAAATGAAGCCATGTCATTAAAAAATTCTTATCTGTTAAAGAATTAAAACATCTAATAACTAAAAGCAGCTCTTATAATTATACTGCTGTCCTCAATCTGATTAAAATCACAAAGAAAATAAATTACAGCATGCTGCTTGACCACTCACTTCTCTATTATAAATATTAACCTAACCACGTCTCCCTCCCACCACATCAACCCAGAGTATCTTCCTAAAAGCCATAAAGCCACTCTCTTTCAGGAAGAGGTCATTGGAATATACAGAGCAAACAATTGATTCAAAACCACTAAGTATCATGGAGAAAAAGATGCTGAATTCTTCCCTTAAGTTATTAATGCATGCAATACATTCATCACTATACCTCTTCAATACATCATATACACCACTGCGACATTTCCTGAATAGAGGAAGTCAGCCACAGTCATCCCATTACCTAAAGTTCCATGCCTTTCTTCACCTTTTTTCTGCCTTTTTTGTGATAGTGGGAAAAACAATGTCAGCTTAGCCTACATAGCACCTTGAAGTCAACAATCAACTTTCCCAAATCAACACATTTTCCATAAATACCATAATATTATTACTGTTCTTTATGCATTTTCTAAAAGCATATACAGTAGCATAAATAAAGGCAAACTGTCTGTAGCCATACAGATGGACCTAGCCAAGGTCTTCAGCTCTAGGACATGTGTAAAACTAAAGCACCTAAATGCCACTATTTGGAACCACTGATAAATCTCTCCTGTGACTCCATGATTACCTAAAGGGTAGAACCATCCATGTACTCTTTAACTTCTTCATCCCTCCACATATCATGATATACACTAATGTTCGTCAGTGCTTGATACTAACTCAACTTCCATTTTCTCTTATCATTAATAATATTTTTAATGTACTTTCTTCCATTAACAATCCCATATACAATGAATATCTAGTCTTCTGATCATTCATATAGCAAAATTTCTTAGCCTAGTCACTATCATAATTACAATCCAGTATATACGTGACTTTGTGAACATGTAACTCTCCATATAATGACTACTTCCGTATATTACTCACTTCCGAAACTTATAAATACTTACTTACTTACATGACTATTATCACCAGGATATCAGTACACATCTCTACAGTTAAGTGTAAGCATTGTAATTTTCATGTGTGAAAATATACATAAATTCAGTTGCCCCTATATTGAGGGCAACTCAGTCTTGTGTCTAAAATCCCTGTAATGTTCTGGCCTGGTATTAACATAATAAGATCACTGCTGAAAATAAATCAACTTGTCAAACCACACAGATAGATATATAGACAGGTAATGTCTCCCAAACTAACAGATTTCATATAATTGTTATACTTCTCAGAAAGTTGGTGAGGATGGCAACTTAGGAATGCAGTTGTGAGATGATCAAAGTTGCTTTGCAGAAAAATAATTATTGTTGATCTCCATGTGTACTTGTGCTGTCTTGACTTTTTCAAGCTCCCTTGCATATGTTTGTCATAAACAGAAATAGTTGTTTTCAATTTCTAAGCAAATAAACAAAAGGATATATCTCACAAAAAAGACTATAGCTTTGAGTACAGTAATCACATGTCTGTTCAGAGTATCAGTTTATGTCAGAATTCCTAAAAACTTCAAATAGTAGTCATCACAGATCATAGGTTCATAGGTTCATAGGTAGATACTAGGCTATCTGCCCTAGGGCATTTATAAGCCTAGCCAGAGTGTATTTCGCTTCCGCCTCCCTATTAGATTAGCCTACTGTGCCTCTGTAAAGTAGGTCACAGAAGGTACCCTTTTAAGATTAGTTTACTGTGCCTCTGTCTAGCAGGGACACAGAAGAGATCCCAGGGGTGAATTTGCGATTTCCCATCCACGCGTCCAGATTTTGCTTGAAGAGGGTCAGCGAGGGGCTATGTCTAACATGAATTGGGATTCTATTCCAGAGTGAGGGGAGCCTCTGGGAAATGAATCTGTCCCTCCAGCATGTCCTATTTATTTTTGTGCTGAGGTTTAGGTCCCTGGAGCGTGTAGCTCTAAGGGACTTGGATTTTTTTAGGTGGAGCATGTCCATTAATTCTGGGTTTGACATGGCTTTGTACGTCAGGCATAGATCGCCTCTGAGTAGGCGGTAAGCAACTGAGTAGAGCTGGAGTTTCTTTAGTCGAGCTGCATAGGACATCTGTTTGTAGCCCATGATCCTCTTGGTGAGGTACTTTTGGGGTCTCTCCAGTTGCTGCAGGTGTCGGGTAAGGTACATCACAAAAGGGGCATTGTATTCAATTATGGGCCTGATGAGTGACGAGTAGAGGGGCACACTGACCTCTCTTGATCTAGATGCGAACCCTTTCGTGATAAGGTGGGCTATATAGAAGGTCTTTCTAACCACTTTGGCAACGTGATTATCAAAGGAGAGATTACTATCTACGTTGGTCCCCAAATCTCTAATTACTTCTTCTGTACTTAATGGATTACCACCTATGTGGTAATTTGTGGGCACCTTGTTTTTCCCAAATGGGATGACTATGCACTTTTTAGCATTTAGCTTGAGGCCGTGGCTCTGGCACCAAGCATCCATCTCTGTGAGACCCTTTTGGAGGATGCTTGTGTCAGCTGGAGATTCAATTATGGCCCCCAGTTTGCAGTCATCTGCGAACTTTGTTAGCCATAATCCCCCTGTGTTAGCCTGAACCTCAGAGAAGTATATACTGAACAAGAGAGGTCCCAGAACTGAGCCCTCTGGGATGCCACTTGTAACTGGTTTGGATTCGGACATGGCACCTGTGATTCTGACCATGTGGGTTCTATCTCTGAGCCAGTTTGCGACCCATCTTGTGATATAGGGGTTGATATTTAAGCTGGTAAGCTTATTTATGATGCCTGAGTGGGGTATTGTGTCGAAGGCTTTTGCGAGGTTCAGGTAGGCTGTGTGGACTACCTTGCTCTCATCTATGGCTTTGGTAACTGTTCCAAAGAAATCAACTAGGTTTAAGAGGTAAGATCTGCCCTTAACAAAGACGAATTGGGTAGGGTCCAGTGTCTGGAGACTCCCAATGTCTTTGTTTATGAGTTCCATGATAATACGCTCCATAGCTTTACAGACCAGACTAGTCATTCTTATGGGGCAATAGTTTCCAGGGTCTGTTGTGGCACCACCTTTGTGAAGTGGGACCACTGTAGCTGTACACCATTCTTTGGGTACATATCCTGTAGTAAGGCTAAGTTTGAACAGTGACTTAATGTGAGGGTTTAGTTTTTCTTGGAGCTCGTGTAAGACACAGCCTGGGACACTGTACAGTCCCATAAATGCTGTGTTTTTTGCTTTGGAGAGGCAGCTTTCACCTGTGCATCTGTGATGTCAGGGAGGTTACATTCAGTTGGGATAGGCATTTGCTCCTTTGGGGGGAAGGGGGGGAGAAGTCTGCGCTGAATCTGTCTGCCAGGATGTTAGCTATGTCTGTAGGTTCGGTATATTTTGTACCGTTATGCAACAATTCAGAGCATATCTAGGAGTTTCCACCCATGTTCCTGACATAACTAAAGAAGGCCTTGTGATTATCTTTAGTGTCTAGGGCAATTTTTCTTTCGAAGCTGGCCTTTGATGATTTTATGAGGGATCGAAGTTTCCTGCTAATACTGATCAGAGATGCCTTCCCTTTTTGGGATTTTGCTCTGTCATGTAGTAGCTTCCTCCTTCTGTTGTATAGCTTATTTATGGCCCACCAGACTGGTCTCCTGCTTTTGGAGGAGTGAGTCTTGATTTTATTTGGGATAGCACGATCCATGCATTCCTGCAGGTGCTCATAGAATGCATTTGTAAAGGATTCTGCGGATTGGGCTGTATTATCCTCTGGCCCAGGGGCTTTGAAGGATTCCACCTCAGTCTTGAGAAGTGCAAAGTTGGCCTTTGAGAAATTCTTTACAGTGATTTCCTTGGCTGGGGGTGGGGACAGGATATGGATGTCCAGGGAAATTTGTTTATGGTCTGATCTTACCAATGAGGGGTTTACCCCTGGTTTGGAGCATAGAGTCCCCATGTTGGTGATGGCCAGGACCAATATGTTATTCCCTCTTGTGGGAGTGGTGACCAGTTGTTCCATTGCATTAGAGTTTATAAATTCAAGGAACCTTTGGGCGAGGGTGTTTAGGCTTGAGTAGTTTTCCCAGTCAATGCTTGGGTAGTTGAAGTCACCCAATGACATAGTGTTTGGAGAGACCTTCGTATTCTCCAGTGTTCTCAGGAATGCCAAGTGGGGTTCCTGTAAAAGGGAGGGTGTTCTGTAGCAGGCTACAAACTGAAAGGCAGTTTTGCCCACTGTTAGTTGCACATGGATGGTTTCTGATGCTTCATGCAGTGCCACTAACCTGGAGGTGTAGGTATCTTTGATGAATATAGATACTCCCCCTCCTTTTGTGCTTCGGTCCGAGTTTTGGGACCGAAACGCATGGTATGAGTTATAACCTGGTAGTGCTGGGGTGCTCTCAGGAGCCTTGAACCAGGTTTCTGTTACTGCACAGACATCGATTTTCTCCATACTGAGGAGAGCCTTGAGTGCGTGCATCTTGAGGTTTAGACTTCTGGCATTGAGTAGCATTACCTTTAGTTTTTTTAAACTTGGGTTGTCTATGGAGGTGGGTTTGTCCTTTGAGCCTTGCCTAAAAAAGGCACTATGGGGGTGGCAAGAGCCTTGGCCAGTATACAAAAGCCTAAGGGTGACAGGTGCAAGCCGTCCCTAGCAAAGCAACGTGGCTTGTCGAGCATGTCATACCAGGCTGACAGACAATGGATCCCCTTTGAATGACACCAATACTTTAGCCAGTTGTTGAAACTGATCATTTTGTCTTTATACTGTGGCATCATTCTTGGTGAGGGCAAGATGCTACTCAAGGTCAGGGTCATACCAGCCTGGTCTACATGGTCAGAGAGCTCCTCTATGTCTCTTTTCATGTAGTCCAGGGAGGTACGTCTCAGGTCATTAACACCAGCATGGACAATGATGGAGTCATACTTGTACTTGCTTTGGAGTGACCTCAGTGCTTGCATTATGTGGTGGATCCTGGCACCCAACAGGCAGCTTACAGTGACCTTCTCCTTGTTCAGTCTGGTGAGTGGGATGTCAGTGTGCCGGACAATAGAGTCCCCTATAACAAGTGTATTTGGTGTGTTGTTTGGCCTTAAGGGCTGTGACTGAGGCACACTGATTTTGTGAGATATGTGATTCATGGGTATTGTTGAGGGGTGCTGTTGCTTGGATTTCTGCTTAGGAGGTCTTTGCTGTTTAGGCAGATTTTTATTTATAGCCTCCGAGTATGTTTCTGTGTGTGTATGTGTTGGGTATGCAGATGCAATAGGTCAGTGTGAGACTGGATTTGTGGTGTGGGTGGTTACCTTTTCCTCCTGACTGACTGTGCCACTCTTGGGTTGAGAGAGCTCTGCCTCCAGTTTGGCTGTGTAACTGCATCTCTCACATTTATTAGAGTTTGTTGGAAGGAGAGGGTTGTCTGTGTACATAAGGCAATTGTAACATTGCCTCAAAATTCCCAGATTCACCAGCTGGACTGGAGAATAACCTTGAAACTGACCCTTGGACATACCAGATTAGTATAGGGAACTGTTTTTTTACTGATCAGATTAGGGAAGGGAACTGATTTTTCACTTGATCAGGAAGGACCAATCAGGAGCTTAATACTTATGAGAAGTCAAGGAGGGTGTAGTGCTTTAGTTAGTTAGTGTTTCCTTATAAGAGCTGAGCAAGTGCAGGGCTTTAGAAAGAGAATAGAGTGATTACTTTGAGAATTTGAACAGTTCTAAGGGAAAAAGTGAAGAGCAGACTTTGTGGAGCCTGGAATAGTTTAAACCTGTTTAGGCGGCGCTGCCCGACGCTGCTCAGTGCGCAAAACCGCGCAAAAAGAGAGTTGTAGGGTTATAAGAGAGAGATCAAGGAGCTTAGAATTGACTCAAAATGGCCAATAAAACTTCAGCTTCTATGTAGTAACCACTCCTCCAGGGACAGGCAGGCTGTTCAGTTTTAACCACTCCCACTGGTGAACACAGAGACTTCCCTTTAGCCCAAGCAAGCACTGGCCTTCTAGAAACTTCCAAACAGTTCAGAACAGCAAATCTGTAACTGAACTTTCTTAACTTTCAGAAAGTGGGAAAAAAGCAAGTTTTTTTTTCTTTTTGTTGTAGTTTTGTCAAAATCAGGTAAAATGCAGTTTGTAGAGAAAAAAATGATTTTAAATTAAGTGCAACACAGGAAATGCAGTAAACAGACTCTAGATATGTTCCAAGTACTGTTACTATTACAGATATAAACTTTAGCAAGCCGGAAAATGCCAAAAAGTAGGCGACAATGCAGTAAAACTTAACAAAAAATCAGAAGAAAAAACTTAAAATCACAAAAGTGGCTCCTTCTCTCAGCGTTTTCTCCCCTTGGTAGGTGCTTCAGCAACAACTAGCAAACCTGAAAAGATGCCAAAACCACAAGGCAGCCGGGTTTTAAGAGAGACAGATCAAGGAGTTTAGAATTGGCTCAAAGTGGCCAATAAAACTACAGCTTCTAGGTAGTAACCACTCCTCCAGGGACAGGCAGGCTGTTCAGTGTTAACCACTCCCACTGGTGAACACAGAGACTTCCCTTTAGCCCAAGCAAGCACTGGCCTTCTAGAAACTTCCAAACAGTTCAGAACAGCAAATCTGTAACTGAACTTTCTTAACTTTCAGAAAGTGGGAAAAAAGCAAGATTTTTTGTTTTCTTTTTGTTGTAGTTTAAAGGTAGCAGAGATACACAAGCAGCAAAATAATCACAACAGTGCAATAAATGACCCCACACTTGAGTGCTAGGCCAAAATCAGGTAAAATGCAGTTTTTAGAGAAAAAACGATTTTAAATTAAGTGCAACACAGAAAATGCAGTAAACAGGCTCTAGATGTGTTCCAAGTACTGTTACTGTTACAGATATAAACTTTAGCAAGCCGGAAAATGCCAAAAAATAGGCGGCAAAGCAGTAAAACTTAACAAGAAATCAGAAGAAAATACTTAAAATCACAAAAGTGGCTCCTTTTCTTCTCTCAGCGTTTTCTCCCCTTGGTAGGTGCTTCAGCAACAACTAGCAAGCCTGAAAAGACACCAAAACCATGAGGCAGCTGGGTTTTAAGAGCGATAGATCAAGGAGTTTAGAATTGACCCAAAATGGCCAATAAAACTACAGCTTTTAGGTAGTAACCACTCCTCCAGGGACAGGCAGGCTGTTCAGTGTTAACCACTCCCACTGGTGAACACAGAGACTTCCCTTTAGCCCAAGCAAGCACTGGCCTTCTAGAAACTTCCAAACAGTTCAGAACAGCAAATCTGTAACTGAACTTTCTTAACTTTCAGAAAGTGTGAAAAAAGGAAGATTTTTTTTTTTTCTTTTTGTTGTAGTTTAAAGGTAGCAGAGATACACACGCAGCAAAATAATCACAACAGTGCAATAAATGACCCCACACTTGAGTGCTAGGCCAAAATCAGGTAAAATGCAGTTTTTAGAGAAAAAAAACGATTTTAAATTATGTGCAACACAGGAAATGCAGTAAACAGGCTCTAGATGTGTTTTAAGTACTGTTACTGTTATAGATAAATCAAATGCACATTTTCTTGATACTGAACATTGCATGCTGCACAATATCTTACTCTATTTGTACAGACATTCCTGGCCAAATTAATATATTACATGTTCTTTCTTTACACTTGAAAACCTTAACGTGAGACTTCCATATTCTTGTCAATATATTTTACTTGACTGATTTGGCACTATCAGTTTATCTGCTTTAAACAGTAATTATTGTATGAACTAACTGTATATTCTCTAAATGAAAACTAAATGTATATTTCTTTTTCCATTGAAGTGCTCTGTTCTAATCTAATCTGACATATCCTTTTCTAGTAACATTTTAAGCCTTTGCAATTTTGGATGATTCTCAGTATATATCTGAAACTACTTTAACATTTCTGTCAAGGATAGTTGTAGCATTTCCTAGTTAACTTCCAGTTCATCTCAGAGCGGATCTTGTTGCTTAGGCGAATATGAATGACACTTCACGTCTATTCTGTACAACTGTTTTCCTTATAACTGACAGTTAAGACATATTTCTGGAAATGTGATATTTTTGAAATGCCTTGTGCAATGATGTCTTGGAAATACTTTCAAATAATATTAGCTCTTTGTTTCCATAAACTTATTCAGGAAACATTTCACAGTATAATATGGCTAGCAGTTTTTTTTCTGATCATATATTTTCTGACAATCAGTTAAGGTTTTTGAGGCATAGCCAAATGGTCAAATTATTCATCTTCTTG
Organism: Protopterus annectens; assembly: GCF_019279795.1. Lineage (NCBI taxonomy): Eukaryota > Metazoa > Chordata > Ceratodontiformes > Protopteridae > Protopterus > Protopterus annectens. Next base: position 811,464,457 of record NC_056747.1, on the reverse strand, counting down.
CTAAATCACTCTACTAATGCTAGGTTTGAACCCTATGTGACTAGTTTATTCACTTCATAATATTTTAGTACGGGTGCTGTGTCATAAAGTGTTTGCGCACTTTTCTTGCCTTTTTTTTCAGTTCCATGCCATATTTTGTCCCATTAATTTCTTTACTGAAAACGGAATGTATGTACTTATAATAATGTTAAAATCTTTCGTCCTAGTCCATCCAATATGACTGATGGGTATTGATCCACTTGTTGGATCTGATCTAGCCTTGCCAGTGCTCCAAGCCTTGAGTTCCTTTAAGAATTCTGTCCCATAATCCCCCTGGGTACTGACTTTCCTAAGATAAAGTTTGCTGACTAGTAATTTAGGCCATAACTTGCGGAGGAAAGCAAGACAGATAGACATACTGTAAGAGCTTATGGATGGTCTGCCAGGTCCTCAGAAAATCACAATTTGGAAGGGAGAAGAAGGGAGGGATATCATATTGGATGGTCCGGGTTGTACTTAAAAAGGAATAGAGGAGGTCTGCATAGCCTGTTTCAGAGAATGGGAATTCTCTGAGAAACAAAATCTGTCTCTACAACATGTTTTATTTATGTCACAAGCAAAAATTTAGGTCTTTTCATCTAGTAGTTCTGATGGTGTTTGTTTTGCAAATGTGCAGAAGGTTCATCAAAACAGGGTCCAGGGATGACCCATGTAGCAGGCAAAGATCACTTCTCAGACATCTGCATAATACTGAGCAAAGGGACAGGGCTTTGAGGCGATCAGCATTGGACATTGTGTTTAATCCCTGTATTCTTTTTGTACATTGTGCTTAATCCCTGTATTCTTTTTGTAAGGAACCTTTGTGGATGTTCCAGTTGCTGCATGTGTCTGGGCAGGTACATACCGAAGGGGGCATTATACTCTATGAAAGGGCTGATTAAGGTCGAGTACAGTGGTATGATGACCTCTCTGGACTTAGATGCTATGTTCTTGCTTATAAGTTGAACAACATATAAGGATTTTCTTATTACCTTGGACACATGCTGGTCTAAGGCTACGTGACTATCTACATGAATTCTCAGATCCCTGACTACTGAATCAAATTTTAAGGCTGTTTTATTGATGACATAGTTACCCAGGGTGGTAGACTTCCCATAAGGTACTATAATGCATTTCTTGTTATTGAGTTTTAAACCATGGCTTTGGCACCAAGCATTTGTTTGTATTAAATCACCAAGAAGGAAAAATAGTCCAGGAAACAACTCAGCCAGTATATCCAAAGAATTTATTTTATAGTACCAACAATTGATGTTCTCCAGCGCCTCGGCATAAGCCTTTTAACAGAGTATAACAAAACCCATTTCTCATTCCTTTATGTAGTAAAAAACTATTCTAATAAAACAATTAAAAAAACACTTAATTACAGCAGCCATTTCCAATCAAGCTCTCTATTTAACCCCTTAGGGTGTAACGTGTCAAATTTTAAAATAAACAGTGCTTCTTTCCATTGTAGTTTATTCTTCAAGCACATACCTTTCACACAATGTACTTTTTCCAAAATTGTGCCTGTTAAATTCTTACCATCACTGTTATGATATTTTTTAAAATGAAAGCCTAAAGGGCTTTCTACCTTTTCATTTTTAATATTTCTCAGATGTTCTAAGAACCTGACTCGAAAACTTCTTTTTGATTCACCTATGTAAAATAAATTGCATTCACATTTGAGTACATATACAATACCCTCTGTGTTACAACTAAAATTACCATTCACATTAAATTTCTTTCCATTTATACAGTCAAAAGAATTTACTGTTTGGTTACATATACTACAATGACCACATGCTTTAAAACCATAATCAGAAATACATTTAGTTAGACTGGCGGCAGAAAAAATAAAATAAGCATGAACTAGCATATCTTTAATACTTTTTCCACGTCTATAAGACACCATAGGTTTTTGAGGTAACAATTCACCCAAGCATGGATCTTGTAACAAATGTGTCCAATAAAACATAACAATTTCTACTAATTTCTCTGTATATGTTCCATATGTTGTAACAAAAAACATTTTATCCACTTGTTGATTATACATATTTTTATCTGATTTAGCCCTATATTTTACTTGTTTATGAATCTGATTATTAAAATTCAAATTATTTTTAGCTTGTTCTACACTTTCTACACTATAACCTCTTTTGATAAATTTCTGACAAGTCAACTCAATTTCTAATTCTTTTTGTTGTTCATCACTAGTTAATCTTGAAATTCGCAATAATTCATTATAGGGAAGTGCTGATGTTAAGTGTGGAGGATGGCAACTACTCCCATTAATGAAATTATTCACACCTTCAAATTTATGATGTACTGATGTTACTACCTTATTACCTCTAACATGCAAATTTACATCCAAAAATGTAACTTTATCTCCCCACTGAGCTCCATCAAACTTTATACCAAAATTATTACAGTCTAGGTCATGAATAAAATTATGTACATCTAAACTACCCCCTTCACATAGAAAGATTAAATCATCTATGTAACGATAATATTCTATTACATGACTTCTGAAAAAGCACATTCTATACAGAAATTTGGTTTCAAAATAACCCATAAATAGATTTGCATATACTGGAGCGAAAACTGCTCCCATCGCTGTGCCTTTAATTTGTTGATAAAGAATTTCATTAAATTCAAAAAAATTATTTTTAAGACAAAACAGTATTAAATCAACTGTATAATAAGTAAGTGGAGTTTCACCCAAATGAAATTTAAGAGCTTCCACCCCTAATTCATGTGTAATATTAGTATACAAATTTTTAACATCTACTACTATCCAGTACCTATTTTCATTCCACTGAATTTTATTAATTTTCTCCAGAAAGTCAAAGGTGTCTCTAATATAGGAAGACAACTGCACAACCTTTGGTAAAAGTAATTCATGCAACACAATTCCTATATTATGAATAAAATAGTTGCAAGCAGACACTATAGGACGACCCGGGGGATTATATCTATCCTTATGTAGTTTGGGAAGACAGTAAAATTTGGCCATACTACAATTTTCTATGGAAAATTTCCTCTCTATGTCTTTTTTGGTAAAATAGCCAAGTCTATACCCCCTATTTATTAGTTCATTATATGCTGACAAGGCTGTTTCATATTCCTTCCATGTAGCAATTCTATATACTTCCTCATTATTTAAATTATCCATACACATCTTATAATACTGTTCTACTGTCATTATAACTAACTTATTGCCTTTATCTGAGGGCTTAAATATAATATCTTTTCTACATCTCATCTTCGTTAAAGCCTCCCATTCATTTTTAGTTAGATTATAAGACACTTTTTCCTTTTTTTTTAAAATATCCTGCATAGAATAATTCACTATGCTGGAAAAACATTTCACCGCCTCATTAGTAAAAGGAGGTATATAGTTACTTTTTATGCTAATCCCATCTGTCGGTAATAGACAGTAAGCATTAACAATTTCATCATTTTCAAAAAAAGAATCACAAGAAAAAAATTCCATAGAAGTTGTCTCATTCAAAGAATCATCCATATCAAAGGAATTAGTTACTTGTACATTTTTTTCTTTTGACTTTGAAAAAAAGCACAAAAGATGTAACTTTCTTACTAATCAAATTTTAAGGCTGTTTTATTGATGACATAGTTACCCAGGGTGGTAGACTTCCCATAAGGTACTATAATGCATTTCTTGTTATTGAGTTTTAAACCACGGCTTTGGTACCAAGCATTTGTTTGTATTAAACCTTCCTGTGGGGTGTTCTCATGTTGAAGGTATTCAATGACTGCTCCCAGTTTGCAATCATCTACAAACTTGGTCAGCCAAAGGCCTTTGACATTGGTTTTGACATTCAACAAGTAGATGGCAAACAGGAGTGGGCTCAACACAGATCCCTGGGGGATTCTACTGGTGACTGTTCTCTTTGTGGAAGTGGCTGCACTGATTCTAACCTCCTGGGTCCTATCAGTGAGCCAGCTAGCTATCCAGTCTGTTATAAAGGGGTTTATACCTAGTCCCATAAGTTTGTTGACAATGCCTGAGTGGGATATTATATCATATGCTTTAGCCAGATCTAGGTAAGCAGTATGCACCATTTCCCCCTCATTCATTGCCTTAGTGACCTTTTCAAAGAAGTCCACCAGATTCAGTAAGCATGACCTTCATTTGACAAAGCCAAACTGGGATGGATCCAGTGTTTGAAGGTCTCCTATGTCCTTGCTGATAATTTCCAAGATGATTTGTTCCATAGCTTTACAAATAAGACTCGTCAGACTAATGGGTCTGTAGTTTACAGAATTACAGTCTTCAAACTGCTGTACACCCTTGAAAAAATCCCATCTATTCAGTCATTCAACCCTACACTACTAAAAGACCTATGTGCTCCACTGACAAATCATTACTCTCCATAACTTAAACCAAAAAACAATGCAGGATACTTCCTGTGTTCATACTGCAAGGCTAATAGTCAGAATACCGTCCAACTCAACCTAAGAAGAGTCTGCAACCTGAAAGACTTTAAATAACAAGTGAAGCAACACCTGACATATAAATGTCTCTGCATCTGTACAACCCCTGGTTAAATTGCTTCTAATGTAGCTTTAAAATTTGTGCCATAAGTCTCTGCTGCACAAAACGTAATGTACTATTAACAAAACTATATTCTCCTCTGTCATCTCATCTCCTTTATCTTCCTTGTACCTCCTTCCCTCCTTCCTTTATTTGCTCTGCTCCAGCTCATTCTATGCATACTGATGATGTTGCTCTGCATATACCTCCCGGTATTTAAAAAAAAATTCATAAACAGCCAGTGTTACTGTTATTTTTAATCAATACTTTTGTAAATAATGTAATTGATGTCAAGGATGTCTGAATAACTGAATTGTTGTTCATGAATGAAATAGGCTGTAAAAGGTGAAACAGTGCCCATTATGTCCATGATGTCTGTGTAATGGAGCTTTTCTCCCTGGGCCTCTGCTGAAAAAGGGCACTGCTTAGTCAGACTTTCCTGGAAAACAAATGCCAATAAATAAAAAAATAATAAATAAACAGCCTGGTTCAAGTTATTCTTTGATGCAATCTTTGGAACAAGGGAGGGACTAGTACAGAGCGACACTGCATCCTTATAGAAAACTAAGAAGGGCTAGAAGATAAAAACAGAGGTTGCTAACTTCACGGCACCCATGCAAATGGAGAATAGTTGCATGACCACCAAATCATACACCAATGCACTAAAGGAACACGTGCACAAATGCATGGATCTCGCCATACCCAATAGAACCAGGGTGCTCTCCTCAAAAAGAAAGGAAGCCAATCTGGTGATCCCCTGCCATAAACAAACTCTACAACAGAAGAAGGAAACTGAAGTGGAATAAGGTGAAGTCCCAAGACTGGAAAAACTCCCTTATCAGCCTCAACAAAAGGTTGAGATCCCTCATCAAATCCTCTAAAGCTAGCTATGAAAACAGAATTGCAGCAGATAGTAAAGACAACCACAAGGCCTTCTATAGTTATGTAAAGAATCTTCATGGCAATACCCAGATTTGCGCTGAGCTACTGCACAATGGTACCTCCTATACTGAGCCAACAGATATTGCCAGTATACTGGCGGACAGATTCAGTGCCAACTTTACCGCTCCCCCCCCCCCAAAGGGCCAATCACAATACCAGTAGATTGCCAGGTACCCAGTATTACTGCTGCACCGGTTAAAACAGCACTGTCCAAAGCCAGGAATACAGCTTCTATGGGACCTCACCTGTGTGCCCTGTTCATTCACAGCCTCACTTCAGACTTTGTCCCTACTGAACGGCACACTGGTAAAATCAACCCTCTCCACAAAAGAGGAGCGACTACAGACCCTGGGAACTATTGCCCCATTAGCCTGATGACTCTGACATGCAAAGCTATGAAACGCATCATCATGGATCTAATAAACAAGGATATAGGGAATCTCCAAACTCTGAATCCCACACAGTCTGGTTTTGTGAAGGGTAGATCATGCCTGCTCAACCTGGTTGACTTCTTTGAGTCAGTCACCAAAGATGTGGATGAAGGCAAGGTGGTTCATACAGCCTACCTTGATCTGGCTAAGGCTTTTGATACCATTCCCCACTCAGGAATCATAGAAAAAATCACTAAGCTTGGCATCAACCCCTATATCACTAGGTGGGTTGCAAACTGGCTCACAGATAGAACTTACAGTGTGAAAGAAGCTGACTCCAAGTCAGACTGCTGACTAGTCATGAGTGGATTCTCACAGGGTTCAGTCCTGGGTCCTCTCCTGTTTGGTATCTACTTCCCTGAAGTCCAGGCCAGCATGAAAGGACTCTGGCTGACAAAGTTTGCAGAGCATTGCAAGTTGGGAGCTATTATTAACTCCCCAAGTGATGTTGACATCCTACAGAATGGCCTCACTGAGACCAACGACTGGTGTCAGAACCATGGCCTTAAGCTCAATGCCAAAAAATGTGTCATCATCCCCTTTGGGAAAAACCTGGTTCCCATGAATTACCACACTGATGGTAGTCCACTGAACACAGAAAGTGTTACAAGTGATCTGGGAACACAGGCTGACAGCAACCTCTCTTTTGATTACCACATTGCCACTGTGGTCAGAAAGTCCTTCTATGTGTCACATCTCATTACTAAGGGTTTTACATCCAGGAAGAAAGAGGTCATTGTCTCCCTCTACTCTTCCCTCATTAGGCCAATCATCGAGTACAATGCCCCATTTGGCATGTACCTCACTAGACACCTGCAACAACTGGAAAGGCCACAAAAGTACATCACAAAGAGGATCCTAGGCCTTAAACACTTGTCTTATATGGACAGACCCAAAAAACTCCAACTATTCTCTGTATCATATCGCCTACTTAGAGGTGATCTCTGCTTGACTTACAAAGCCATGTCTGACCCAGCTCTGTTAGAAATGCTACATCTAAAGAAATCCCAATCCCTTCACAGGACATGTTCCAGAGACCTCAACCTCATTAACACAATTAACAGAACATTCTGGAGGGACAGGTTCACAACCCAGAGACTGCCCATGCTATGGAACAGACTTCCCATACATGTCAAGCAGAGCACCTCGCTGACCCTCTTCAAGAGAAATCTTGACAAGTGGATGGGAAACAGAAAATTCACCTCAGGGATAACTCCAGTGGCTCTACTCGACAGAGGCACTGGGAAACTAAGGTCAGGTGGCACTATGCCAGGGTAATCCTATGGCAAGGCTTGTAAAGGCCCCAGGGCCATTAGCCTAGTACACATCTATGAACCTATGAACCTATGTATTTAGCATTTAATATATCCCAGCATATGTGCAAAGACATAAAAGTGCTGGTGATATCACAGTTTACCTTACTATGCAATGAGCCATGCACTCTAAATCACATAAGAGTCATTAACAACAGAATCTGGAAACAGTTTATATAATAGCGTACACTCTTCAGGTATGTAAGCAGAGGTATGACAGGTTAGGCAATTTAACAGTATAGAAGAATATCACTGCAGTATATCAACTGAGTATTGTACTCACACCTGCCCCTAGAAAGGTGCTGCATCCTCATCCGGAATAGGAAACTACAGTCAATTGCCTCCTGACCTGTGGTTCAAGGTGACAAATAAATAACTTAGGACTCCACAGATACTACACAAGGAGAAAAGTCGACAGCAGATGTCTGGCAAAGGAAAGGCTTGGAAATGCAAGTTCTCAGTTTAATTTTTCCAAATCTTTTAATTTCTAATACCTTGATAAAAATGGACCCCATTCCGAGGTCAGATTATAATTCAAGTTCATGAAATTAGTATTGTTTCAATCTATATTAGCCAAAATGCTCTGTAATGTGCCTAGAATTGACTCCTTCTTCAGTTCATATGAAGTTACATGTACTGGTAGCATATCTAAATACAACTACAGATTCTTTTTAATTAGACCTATTGCTCCTACTATTATTGGAACTGTTTCGGTATCTTGCTTCCACATTCCTCTCATTTCTGTCTGCAAATCCTGATATTTTATGACTTTGTGTCTCTCTGTACGAGGCAAATTAATTGCTATGTGTAGTAATGTCAATGATCAGTGCTACCTTTGTCTTTTTTTCATGGGCTACTATATCTGGTTTTCTTGCATCTATTTTTTGAACTGTTGGTAATGGTTGATTCCATATAATGTACACTTCATTATTCTCTATAATGTTTTGTGGTTCATGTTTCCAATGCTTATCAACTACTTCTATATTGTAATGCTTTTACAACCCCCAATGCAAAAGTCTTGCCACATAATTATGCGTTTCAGTGTACAAGTCCTCTTCCAGGAGTATGTCACATCCAGCAACAAGGTATGCAACTGTTTCCAATTCTTTTTTTTACAGAACCTACATTTGTCTGTTTTTCCCACATGTTCAATAAACTTGTAAACCAGTGTGTACATAGTCCACTTTCCTGCACTGCCATTATTGACCTTTCATCCTTTGGTTTCAACTCACCTCTCCTTAACCATTCTTGCATCAAATCCTGATCAGCATAAGGCTGTTCCAGGAGATGTCTATACTTGTCACTTTATTTGATGCTTTTCCCCATTTCTTTCTCATCTGATCTTTCTCCTTATGTACTTTATTTTGTTTTTGGTGCATTCAGTTGCTGCCTGATTTTTATCTACTTCTGGTTAGATTTCCATTCCCACTTGACATCAGAATGCTTCTGCTAAACTAAGTAGAGAGATCATCCTAGACTTCCTATCCTCTTGTTTTAAAAATGTCACTATGTTTGGATTTGATGAGGTCAGCAGATATGTATGCAGTCCCACAACTTCAGATCTATACATGTAATCAATTTCAAGGTGGCCCATACCTCCTTCAGATCATGTTAGTAAATACTGATTTTTATGTATCATTTGATAAGTGTAAAGCATTTTTTTTGTGCAACTGATCCAACAACTTTTGGAGTCAGTCAATCACACCAAAACTGTAAGTTAGAGCAGGTGGAGCAAATTGGTTTACAGCTTGGACTTTATTCCCAGATTTCAAAGTTGTTTTCAATATTAGGTTTAGCCTTCTGAAGTATTCCTTACTGAATTTTATTCATATTTGTTTGTGTTTTATTGCCAATCCTTCATCAGTTTCCAAATATTATACTCTCTTTCCTGGTCAAGTTCCTTTATATCATATTCATGTCCCAGACTGATATTTTCTTGGTACTGTAAATTTCCTACTTTAACTGTTGCTTTTGCATATTTACCAAGACCAAATGTCATTCTTTTATCATATGAGAAAGTTTTAATCACTTGCAGCTGTGCTTTCATCTCCTTATCTGATGAGCTATACAGTTTTAAGTCATTCACAAAAAGCAGATGAGAAGTCTTTAAACAAGGTTGTTTTCTGGCAGCCAAATTGTATCCAATACCTAATCTGTTAACTAAACAGTGTACTGGGTTAAGGGCAAGACAAAACAACAACAATGTCAAAGAATAACTCTGGAATATCATACTGTGAATTTTCATCCCTGGATGATAACCTGCCCTTTGTCACAACTTATTTTCAAAGTGGTTTGCCACTGTTTCATGGTCAATGTAATGTAATTGATCAATGTAGGTTGTAACTTATATATCTGTAAGCACTTCTTTATCCATGAATGTGGGATCTTGCCAAATGCTTTTTTTTTTAAATTTAGCTATGCCATACTTTGATCCCTCCCTTTTCTGCAATTCTCTGTTATGGCTTTATTTAGCAACAAATGACCCTTTGTTCAATATGTCTTTCTTTTTTAAATTTTTTTTATTTGGTTTTAAAACAATAAATAAACAAATCAATTATAAAACATAGGTCCACACAGCTGATCAATATATCAAACTTATACATCAACAACAATTAATATTTTTCAAGCAAGTCTTTAAGTTTAAGCCAAGATTTATATGAATGTATAATATTAGAAGTTCTCATCTTTATAGTATGGAATTCATTACTGCAAACATTTTTTGCCATACAATAAATTCAACACTATTGGGGGTAACTTTACTTTTCCAATTTTTAATAATTATATTTCTGGTTATAGCAAGAATAGACCAAAGAAGAGGTGCTTTGGTTTTTGGAATTATCTCAGGAATTGGAGCATTCAATGAAACTAAAGATTTAGAAATATTACATCTATGTGACCACAGAGCTTGAATAAAGTTATTCATTTCTTCCCAAAAGGGGAGGTGACTTCACATTCATATACCATATGTGTCCAATCAGCCATTATTTCAGAATCACATCTTCAGCATTTAATTCTATTTGATTTATACATAATTACAATTTTGTTAGGAGTGATAAAACCTCTATGTAAAAATTATGAAGTGAAAATTTTCCAATATAATGGATATGTAGTTTATCTGTAGATTGTAATATTAATTTATTGTATTCTTCAGAGAAGTCTTTATTATTAATTTTTGAGGAGTAGTTCCAATAGGAATTGTCTAAATATGTGAAATCCGACTTAAGAATTTTATAAAGTTGTGACAAATATGATTTATTTTTCATTGCATTATTATTTATATTTATTAAGAATTCCAATAATTTCGGGAATGGTTTCTTATCTAGGTTAAATATCTTATTTACCTCTGTGTTGACAAAGTCTCTAAATATTTGTAAAATTAACCACTTCTCAGAATCTTGATTGAATTTTGACCTTAAATTTTCAACAGTATATATATCAGTACTATTTAAGAACTGATGCCAATAAATAAAATTACTTTGTTGTTTCAATACTAGCATTTTGTTGAAGTTATGAGTTTCTAAGCAGTCATTTGTATATACAGTTTGAAACACAGAAAATATTAAGTCTTTAATACAATGATTAGAATATGTGAACTTTTGGAAAGAGGAAATTATGTTATTTAAATAGGGAATTTGGGAAGAGGGTGCAATACCATTTATGCAAAAACTTTTAATAACCAGATAAAACTATTAGGTACTATTTGCTTATGACTGGTTGTGATATATTTATTATTTACTAATAATATTTATTGATGTATTTGTTCCCATTTTGAATCATAAGATTAATTTATCCACAACACTATAACTTTTACAATTGTTGAAGTAGCATGCAATTAAATATTAGGGAATCCTATTCCACTATTATCCCAACCTCTTCTCTGCAAATCAAAGGAAACTCTTGGTTTATTAGGATGCCAAAAAATGAAGTAGACTATTATTTATCTTCTTCATTATTTTTTTGGTGGCAATAGTACTAAACATTGTAAGACAAACAATATTTTAGGGAGAATTACCATCTTAATAACTATTAATCACTCTTCCACGCTAAAGAAAAATTTGTTTCAATTTGTGACTAAACTTAAAATTTTATCAACAACTTGTTGAAAGTTTGTATCCTTTATTTACTATTAGACATAATGGTTATATCAGGGTATTTCATTTGATTGCTATTCCAATTGAAGTTAGAATATTTTTTGTCTGAATTTTATATTTTTATTAATAAGTATTACTAATGTACTTGTTTTATTATGCTTAAATCTTAACTTTCAGATTTCTTTTAACTGCATCATCTGGTAGTATTTTATATAGTTCTGGTATAAGACCATCTAAGCCATGTGCCTTATTTTTTTAAACTTTTTATTTGATCTTGTATTTCTGTTAAACCAAATGGTCTATCATTTTTTTATTTGTTCACTTTAATTAATTTATTATTTATATTTTCCCTTAGAAAATTTTCAACTATATCATAATTATCTAGGCTATTTATATTATTATTTGTATTTTCACATAATATTTTAAACCCCTCAACAATACCTGTAATATCTGTTCTACTTTCTTTTTTTATTTATATGTGTTATAATTTCTTTTATATGATTTTTTTGATCTAAGAGCAAGTTTATGCAAGCTTAAAAGGTTTTGCCTGAAGTTTAAGTTTTTCCAGGTTTACTGAAACTTTATGATTTAGAATTTCAACATATTTTGTATTTAAGTTTATAAGTTCAGACTGACTGATAATGTAATTTGGTTTTAGATTTAACTTTAGTGTGTCTGTTTTGGCCTGTAGTATATTCAACTCTTTGTCCCATCTCTTGTTTTACTAATGTACCAGCTTGTAACTATTCCATTTAAGTAACCCTTTACTGAATCCCACAGGACAATGTCAGTTACTTCACCATTCATGGTTGCTTCTAGAAAGTTATTTTTGATTTCTTTAACATACCAATAATTGAATCATTTTATTTTACTAATGTAGACTGGTAATCCTGTGATGTATTAGATTGTCAGTTTTTAAAATAATATTAAAGATTATAGCATTATGGTCTGATAATGGACATGAAACTATTGAAACTTCTCTGACATGTGATAACAGATTGTTTGAGACAAAAATGTTATCAATATTGGTTTGTGTTCCATATCTATAAGAAAAATGTGTAAATTGAAGTGAGTTTGTTTTCCATAGCTCATTAGATTTACAAAATCATTTAAGTGTTTGGCTGAAGATGTGATTTTCAGCTTTCTATCTGCAGTGCAATCTTTGTCTGATAAAATACAATTAAAATTACCAGCCATTATGACTTCACCTTTCATGTAATAGGCTATAGTATCTAAATACTCTTTTTGCATATTTAGCTCCAACACCTGCAATCCAATAAGAGTTCAAACAATGTATATAGTTTTCTGTTCCACTCAATTATAACAATGCTTAAGATATAATTTTTTTCAACACAGGTAAGTTTTACTTTAGGCAATACTGGTGAGTTCTTCCATAAAATGAGGGTGAAAGTCAGAACCTGCTAAAACCAAATAATTCCTTAATGAAAGTTTATTTACATCTTTATTAAGTAAATGAGTTTCCTGTAAAAATACTATTTGAGCTTTATGTGATTGCAAGTATTTGAACAGACTCCCCCTCTTTACTGGATTGTTCAATACATTAATATTAATAGATATGCTTTTAAAATCAGACATTTATATAAGAAAGAAAAAACATAGGTGTATAGCTTTATAACCTAACCTCCTAAACTCCTTTGCTTTTTGCTACTGCTGACTGATATTTTCTCCATAATTGTTATTTTTCATCACTTGATAATGGTACAATAATATTGACTAGTATATCTCTGTTTATACTTTTCTGATTGAATTCATCTGGCAACCAATAAAATTACTGACTTTATCACTGTGTAACACTGTTTCTACTTTTGTACCAATTAATGTTTAATGTTTTCTGTATGTATGTTCTTGTCGGAGCTTTTCTGCCCAGGCCTCCACTGAAAATGGGCTCTTTTAGGCCCAGTACACTTTCCTAGTAAGCAAATGCAACAAATAAATAAAATCAATAAAATAAAATTTCATTTATGTACAGAACTTATTATATACTTTATATATAACAATATGAAATCTTCAGCTATAGACAAAACGTTTGAAACAAAAAAATACCTAATGATATAACCCTAAAACATTCCACAATTGAATAACGTATTCCTAGTTTGTTGAAAAAGATGAACAAACTACCTCTCAAACTCTCCATTAGATTAACAAAGATTAGCTCATGCTTCTGATCAATTTTAATGTGTTTCATTGTTTAGTATGCATCATCTTAAAAAAGCCTGTCAGTGAGTTATTATGAATAAGAAAACTTAAACAGGTGTTCAAATCTTTAATATAAGTTGACCAAACTGAATATCTCTACAATCATCTTTCCTCTATCTCACTGGTCTACTATATGGAAGAAATCAGTTGTTATTTTCATATTTATTAATTTATAGGTCAACTGATTTTATATTTTTTCTATTTTATTTACTGTGTACAAAGTTGCACATAGGATCATAAGTTCATAAATTAGTACCAGGCTAACTGTCCTTGTAGGCCATTCTAAGCCCAGTCAATCACCCTGTGTGAGAATCAAACCCTCCATCTTGTGCCTATAAGGTGAACACCTTAACCATTATGACAACCTCCCACCCTTATAGACATATTTATATTCTTTAACTATATACATATTTACTTATTCTGATCTTTTTTCTATTTCTATTTGCATGCTATGTCTGTACTATTACTATATTCCTAGATTTTATATTTTAGTTATAATCCTAGTGTAGAGTGTCATACAATAGAACAATTACATTTACCATTATATATTTGATACTCTTTAATCTAGCACTACTGTTAGAATTAGTCTTATTCTTTCCTTAAATGTTATGTCTAATACTGTCTGAACAAACATCTGAAAAATCTTCCCATTTAACATTCACTTTCCATAATAAATTGTTCTGAGATACTAAGTTTTGTTATCATTAAAAAGAGACAATAACAAAGAAACACAATCCTATTTTTTTATCAGAAGTGTCATTCTATAGGGTAGTATATAAACTATTCTTTTGGTATACTGCAAGCATTCAGAACTATTTAATAACTGACAGTGGTTTAGAATGCAATTCACTGTCTTTTGCTTATTATCTAACTTGTGTTCATTGACATTTTAGCATACGATTCAAAATATTATGATTATTTACTTTTAGACAGGAAGAAGTAACCTAGACAGCTCTTAGAATTTTAGAACTCCTGCAACATCACAAAAGTGCTCATGAATCTAATTAAGCTGCTTCATGCTGATCCTCATGACAAGGGCTTGCAAATGAACAGTTTATCAGCTACAATTTACAGAAAACACTCATGAATCCAAGCCACCTGCACTTTATATATTAATTCATCAAACCATTCCAAACCACTAAAAAGACAAAATCATTTCAAAGTATGTTAACCACTAAAAAGCTATTGTATTTAAAGAAATAATATCTAATGATTCAGTAAGCACTGTTTGTATGGGATGTTTAATATAAAGCAGACTGTCATTTTTTTAAAGGAGACATAGAATATAACCTGCATTAAAAGAATGACAGGTATGTGTTATGCAGGTTTAACTTATAAAAGTGTGACTGTTGCTCTAATTATTTGATAACATTTCAATAATAACTTTTATATATGTAAGAAACTATTTTTTTTTCATAACTTGTTTATAGCATAGTATAACTTTCCTGGGTACTGCATGTCAAGTATACTATCAGTATCAAGAATTCAGAACTGTGTAATAACTGACAGTGATTTAGAATGCAATTCACTGTTGTTTACTTATTAACTAACTTTTACTCTTTGACATCTTAGCATATGATCCAAAATGCTATGATTATTTACTTTTAGACAGGAAGAGGTAACCTGGCCAGTGCTTAAAATTTTCAGAACTCCTGCAGCATTTCAAAAGTGTTCATGACTCTAAGTTGTTTCATGTTGGTTTTCATGGTAAGGGCTTAAAATGAATAATCCATCAGTTGCAACTCACAAAAAAATGCCCACAAGTGAATCCAAGCCAACCCTACACTACACACCAATTCCCCAAACCCCTCCAAACCAACAAAAAACATCTAAAAGTATTCCAACCACCAATAAGTCATTGCACTCAAAGAAATAACATTTAATGTTTCAGCAAGCAATATTTGTATGAAATGCTTAATAGAAAGCAGACTGTAATTTTTTAAAGGAGACGCAGCATACAGACATTGCATATAAACTTGCATTAAAAGAATGACAGTTGTGTGTTTAACTTGTATGTGTGAGTGTTACTCTAATTATTTGATATCATTCCAACAGTAACTTTTATACATGTAAGAATCTGTATTTATTATACTTAGTTTATAATATAGCATGTCTTTCCTGGGTGCTATTGCGTGTCAAGTAAACTATCAGTAGAACACTACTGGACCATTTTAAGAATCCAAAATGTAACTTAACATGCCTCTTTAGTGTCATTGTTGCATCTTATATTATATTTAATAGTACATTACTCAGCTATGCCAAGATATCAGAAAGTGTGCCACCTAACATAAGTTTCATCATAATAACAATTAACTTTTAAAAATATAAATAATTTAACCTTTTAAACCCAAAGTGAAAATAAGTGGCTTTAATTTCATACATAGCTAAAAGTATCAAACTCTAACATTTTAAAAAGGGAACAAGTTACCATTTGAAATAGGGAAATAAATAAATGATTTACCTTGTAAAAAGTAATATGCAGCACCTAAGTATTCAGGGACTTATTTAAAATAATAAGAATTCATAAAAATGAAATACATTGAGTTTCATTTATTCTTCAGTTTTCACTGTTTTTATCTTTTATCAATCAACCTTCTCTTGTTGCATTTCTCTTCAAAGAAGTTGATAGATTCCAGTTCTTTCTTCTGTTTTTTTTCGAGGATTTTATTTTTCTGTATAAAGTCAATTGCATCTTCCAAGATGTTAAAAATCTTTCCTTCTGGAAGACTAATCCTTAATTTTTGCTGGAAACAAGAGTTGTGCTTTAATATGTTTTTTTCTTTAAGCTTTTAACAAGAGGCAAACAAACAAGCTTTTCTCTTAGACATCGCTAATATAGAATAGTTATTGCCAAATCTTATAGTATTTCCTTTAATTTTAACTAGATAAGTAGTCCATGCAGCTTTTAAAATTAAATCCTTATACTGACTTGAGAAAAATCTTACGATCACTAACCTTGGCGAAGGTGGGATTGTTTTAAAGATGAGTTAGAAAGTGATCTATGTGCCCTTTTGATACCAAAGGAAAAAGCTTCAGGCACGTTCAAAGTTTTAAACAGCCAGATATTGAATCATATTGTCTCCCTCTTTTTTTTCAGGAATCGCATAAATCCTGATGTTATTCCTTCTAGATCTGTTCTCTAAGTCTTCTATTTTATTCCAGAATAAGTTGTTTTGTTTCAGAATAAATTTAGTGTTATTCTCAATTTTTAAATAATCTTCCATCAAAATCAGTCATTGCCTCTTCTAAACTCGAGATTTGTGATGATTGTTGTTTAAGAGATTCACTCAGCACTTCAACTTTACTTTCCTCTTTGAAATTGTCTGTTTTGCTTTCTAATTTATCTATCTTTACAGATAATTCACTGATGTTACTTAGCACAGCCTGTATGTCTTTTTTCATAGTACTGTCCTGAAGACTGGGCTTAGAGTGGCACATTCTGAGACAATTAGTTCTTTCTCATTTTCTTGACAAGAAAAAGTTTCAATTTTTTAAATTTTTGTAGTAAATCTTTCAGCAGATGTTCAACTATAAATCCACCAAGTTTTGAAATGTTTTATTTGAGTTCTTTAGTAAAAATCCCATAAGAGATGTTAAAATGAAGCAGTGCTAAAAAAATCTTGGCCACGTCCCTCTGTGTCTTTCTTTTAATACCCTTTTGCTCTATTGCCATAATGGAGTGTTCTAAATTACTATAAACTCTGTCTTCATCAGTTCCACTATATAGTTTGTACATTGTTGGAAAGCAAGTGGTCTATAGTTTTTAGAATGATTTACAGTTTCAATCTTAAGGAGGAGGGATGCACATATAATTAATTCTTATGCAGGCCTAAATCTTTTTGTAAAGATGTTAATACTTTTAGCCAGAAGTTAGGTGCTGCATCTGGACCTGGTGTTTTCAAATTAGGAGCTATTTTTAATTTTGTTTTGGTTTCTCTAGATATTATTCATCCCATTTCATAACATGTACATTTAAATTCTTTACTGTTTCTTTTAATTTTTCTATCCATTCTGCATCTCTGTTATGTTCCACAAGGTCTTTATAAATATTTCTCCAAAATGCGTCTGCTTCTTCTTTTTTTGTTGGTGTTGGTATTCCTTTTGCTTTGCTTCCCAGTTCTCTATAAAACTTTTTTGGGTCATCAATGAATTGCTTATTTTGTACTTTGCCTTTATATTTATCTGCATATATTCTAAGTACCATGTCTATTTTTCAAAGTATTTTTATTGATCTGTTCTCTCTTCTAATATTCTTTTTTCTTTGAACACTTCTTGTCTTAATTTCTTTATAGTTTTCTCTGTTCGATGCTTCCATGATGGCATTTTATTTCTTCCCTTCCTTCCCCTTATTGCTCTTTTCTTTTGTTGTAAGACTTTATCTGCTATTAATTTAACTGTGCATTAATATATCCTATTTACTTCTGTTATATCACATGGATTTCTGTTAATAGTGTTGACTACTGTGTTCATCTGTTTTATTGGACTTCTAACATTTTGGGTCTTATTTACTTTCTGTAATCTATTTTTTTTCATCGATCTTGCTATGTCTGTCCATATATATTAAGTCAAGTAACTCTTACCGTACATCATTTTCTTCTAAACTAAGAGGAAATTCTTTGCTGTCTGTTTCTTGTGGGCCTTTTACAAAAAGTTCCAGAATGTCTTCCTGTGACATATACGTTTCAGCTGCATCCTGTGTCATCTGCTGCTCCTTCATTTGGAAACTCATTGGCCCATCACTCCACAACATTGCTTGAATCAGAGTTGCCACTGTTCCCTGCTCCTTACTTTGCTGTGCAACTAGCTCCAACTGAACTTCTTCATTGGTCTCCTACTGAAGGCTCCAGAGCATGATCACGTGGCAAGCCATCAGATGCTTCCTGTTCCACCTGTTTCTCCTTAGTTTGGAGACTCATTGTTCCATCATGCTGTGACATTACCTGGGTTGGATTTTCTGCACTAAATCCTTTTTTTCACAGGTGATCCATAATTTCGGTTTCTATTTCTTTAACTTCTCCATTACTAATCCTCTTTTTTAATTCCCCTTTGTTTTCTTATTTTTTGTATTTTTAAGTTTTCTATATCTGTGGGTCTTTGCTGTATTTTTCTTCAAGTATCTTTGGTGCTGCTTTTTTGTATTGATTAGCTTTGCTTTCTCATTTGCATAAATATTCCACCACATCAAATCTCTTTTTATTTCCTATGTTCATATTTCCTCTTCAGATATCTCCTGCTCCACCTGTTTCTCCTGAATTTGTGGGCTCATTGTTCCATCATGCTGTGACATTACCTGTGTTGAATTTTCTACACTAAATCCTTCACTTCACAGGTATCCCATAACTTCAATGTCTATTTGTTTAACTTCTACCTACTAATCCTCTGTTCTGCTTTCCCCCTTTGTGTTCTTATTTTTTGTATTGTTAAATTTTCTATATCTGGGTGCCTTTGCATGTATTTCTCTTCAAATAACTTTGGAACTGCTTTTCTATATTGATTAGTTTGGCTTTATACTTTGCATAAATACCGAACCATATCAGATCTATTTTTCTTTCCCAAGTCCATGTTTCTTTTTAATACCTTTCAAAAAAAACTCTGGGTTTTGTTTTTTTATATTTTTGCACTTCCTCTGTTGCTTCTTTTTCCCAGCAGCCCAAAGTATCTTTGGCTATGTAATGTTTTTCATAGATCTGTTGTATTAATGAATGCAAGTTTGCATTTTTAGCTTTGACAGTTTTTCTTGTGCAAATATTTTTCCTCTAATTTCTCTTTTAATTTTTCTGAATATATTTTATCTAGAAATTCTGGGCTTCTTGTACAATAGTAACAATACTCAATTTTTCCTTATCCTCAACAGTCTACTCTGTCATCTTTATGGCTCATTTTTGGCCTGTTTTTGTTTTTTTGTGGACTACTATTTCCTTCTGTAACATGGGGGCCATCTTTCCCCTTAGCCTGGCCTAACCCCTTTCTAGGAATGTTTCTGTATCTTGAAGATTTTACACTGTCATTTTTTCCTAGTCCTGGCACTGATGCACATACCAGGATTGGGCACTTTTTTATCCTGGGATTTGTGCACCCAGCTGTCCATGATATTCTATATAAAATACAGTCTGGATATCATTGTCATCTATACATCAGTACTATTTAAAATACAGTCTATATATCAGCGTCATCAACATGATTAGAGACACAGAAAAATGAGTTATGCACCTTGCATGGGAGGCTAGAGTGAATGGAAGCTTATGCTCCATATAGGGATGAGACCCATTGCTTTCTCACAGTGGAGTGTTAGATCTAGGCGCTCAGCTGTATCATTCCCCAAGAGTCTCCAATGGAGATACTCTAGCTGTGTTTCACTAATGTGTTGGGAAGAGCATATAACTGATCTGTGTAATGCAGTGCATGTTAGAGAATATGTGTTTTTTTCTGTTATGCATTAACATCAAGGGTGCATGCTACACAGAAGCCTGTACAAGGTAAGGATATCTTTTTCAGTACTGACACTATTCAATGTACCTATTATTTCTGAAATGGGAAGAAAATAGAGGTAATGGATAATACTTACACTGGGTATTGTGCTTTGGTGTCTTCATAGGTGACATACTATCTGGTTCCACCACTGTGGGCATTCAACTGCCTGATGTTGGAGATGAGACTGATTCTGACTATGATAGCAGTGAATAGCTTTCATTGTCAGGGAGGATAGTGTCTGTGCTGGATACAGGGAATGTGCAAACCGATCTCCTAGCCAAGTAGTGGATATGGCCTGTATGCCTGTGGAAACCAAACAAAATACATGCAATCTCACTGATGGGTAGATTGCTGGTGGCAGACCTACTTGGAAAAGTGTATGTTCTCCAGCAATACAGTCCTCATTGATGGCAGGATGCACCACAAGCTATGGTGATGACCATGTGGGCTGTCATGCTGCTGGTCATGAACTAGCTGTATTAATGTCTGAGACCCAATGAATGTGCAGAGTCATCATAGAGGCTCAAGCCAGCAACACCTTTGTCTTTGCAGACATGGTACATGTATTGCAGGGTATAACTGATGAGTTATGGGAGTGCACATCCCATATGTGTGACATTTAGGGCACGTTCCATTGCCTACTAGCACAACTCAGTCCCTCCCTGGCTGACAGGATGCATGCCAGGCACACATCACATAGCTGATCTACTTCTGGCTCTAGTACTGATAGCAGTTACGGACACAGGAGACCAGGTAAAGGTCATGCAGTGCCACCATTTCCACAGCAAAATCTAGTGCTGAGATATTGGGTAGTAGGGCATCACATGGTTATACAGCTCACTTACCTTTAAACAAGGCAGTGTTACTACCTGCGAAACATCAGGGAGAGGCAGCTGTCATGGATAGAGGCATGCATGGAATACCCACACATCTTCTATGGATGCCCTGGACCTGGCTGTAGTTCCCAGGCAGAGTGCTGCAACATCTGCTGATGTTGTGTTCCAGCATACACACACACACACACACACACACACACACACACACACACACACACACACACACACACACACACACACATACACACACACACACACAGTGGAAACTTACAGAGCATTTTACAATCATCCCTTGCACTCCCACCAGATCAGTGTTTTCAGTTACTATAGCCTTCACAGAGTTGCCTGTGGAAGATCTTACAAACTGATGTTCCTACTCTCCTCTGTGCAATAGCTGTTCTCTGTCCTTTGTACTTTGTTACTTGGGTTGCCTGTGTCTGATGGACAGTGTGACCAATTTATGCATAAGTAAGCACAGTCTGATTTTAGGTTTGCATGCATCACTTTTAATGAAGAGCCTATGCTTTACTATAGTCCAAAGGTTTGTACTAGTTGCTGTCTCTTGATCAGTGCTGCGGCGTACTGGGCCACCTTTATCCTGTCTAGTCATCTCCTGCTTCATGGTCCTCCACTGACTCCTCAGCTATCTCACTTTCCACTGCCTGTTGCAGTGAAACATGATCCTCCCCATATGGCCTCCCTAATGCAACTGTTTCTTCAATATTATGTTGTGTAATGCTGCGCATACTGAGAATATCTTTGCATGTGTGACAGGATCATTCTACAGGATACCACAACATACACTGAGGCAGTGAAACTGTGTCTTTTGCAGGCCAACCACATGCTCATCATTGACTTAGATTTGTGATAGGGTATAGCTGCATCCTTTGTCTGCCATGATATGTGGAGTTCTGAGAGGTGTCATCAATCATGGCTCAGTGTCATATCTGGCATCACTAATAAGATGCCCTTGAATAAAGACACCATTCACAAACTGTAGATACAAGTCATACATGTGCCATATGTAGGAGTCATGGTGGCTGACTAGGTAGACCAAAAACATATTGTAGATAATACCCTGCACATTATAGACCACCAGTTAATGAAGTGGTAACCTGTATGGTTCACATACTTTCTTCTTAGCTCAAAAGGTGGAGCCTTTATTTCAATGTGAGTACAGTCTATGCTCCCAGTACAAGTAGGTGACATATCTTATAAAAGTCTTGCATGATGTTTGCTCTCTTCTCTGTGGTGTGAGAAAACCACATATGATCCCCCAGGTCTATGTCAGATGATCGACTTTTTGGAAACTTGAAGAAAATATTGAAGATACCGTAAGATCAAGTTTCTGAAAACTCAAATATCAAAAAAAAAAAAGAACCTCACAAAAATCTACTTTTTTAAAGCTGTGCCCCCCCACCTGCAAATTATATATAACAGCTCTGAGATTGTGAGGATAAGGGTACATTTCCCGATCCGCGCTATACTATGATCTCCATTCAAAAGTTTGGAGTTTTCAAAAACTCAATCATATTGTCTGGACTATATGAAGTTTGAGGTTCTGAAGATGAGATCAACTGATAGGGACCCATGATCCTCCAAACGCTATTGCATAACATGGAGGAATTAGTGTAGTATCCTTGAAGCTGAGGCCTGCAATACCTCCATTCTGTCCCCTGTTGGTCACTAAAAGAATCTTGTAGCTTGTATTCTTAAAGCCACACATACCTTAACTCACTGGGATAGGTAGTACATGATTGTCATGGGTCTGCAGATGACAGCAACACATATCTCAGCAGCTCCAGTATGATGGCTCTGTTCACATAATAAAGATCTATAATGTTGGTGTCATGAAGGACATGAAATGTAAAGTTTGGTCATCTAACCTCTGACGGAAATAATGTGCAACACTGTGGCTACCAGCAGCAGTAACAGTCTGTTACATATACACATATGCTAAAGCTGTGGCTACCCTTAACACAGGACCACTACTCCATCATTATAAAATTAGGATATTATGGAGATCAAACTCACTGGTGGTGTCGCTTCATATCTATAACGTTATACGTTTCTGAATCAATCAGCCATATTGTTTTCCCTCATTTGCATATAAAAAGCCCCTCATTTTACTAATTTTGAACAATGACATGGCATTATATCACCATTTACTAATACTATGAGCAACCCTGTTGATGACTGGCCTCCCCACTCATGCTCAGTATATCTCTGAATTGCATATACCCTCAGTGTGGCCACTTGCTGCATACGTAAGATGGTGGCGCCTTGTACGGCAGCGGCCTCTTCCGCTCCCATTGTTCGTTCTGTGTTCTGTTGTTGTTTTTGGTAATTTAACCTTTTTTTTCTGGTCGCTGATGGTCGAGTGTAGAGAGGAGGTGTCCATGGTGTTGGTGGATCAGTGGATCAATTGGACGGTGGACTGTGGATTTGCACAGGTGGCTTGGAGTGGTGGAATGGTGGACCTGGAAGTGGCTGTTTGGGCCTGTGTGTGTGTGTGTGTGTGTGTGTGTGTGTGTGTGTGTGTGTGTGTGTGTGTGGAGAGAGCCGGGTGGAGTGGATGGCAGAGACCGGGTGCAGGATGATGTTATGGTGGATCAAACGGTTTGTGGAAGTGGAATTGGATCGCTACCAGAGAAGATGAGGTTGGTGGAGTGGATGGTGGATGGAAACTGTGATCGTGAAGACCATGGTCGTTGCCCTGGAAGAGGCTGGATGATGGTGACTGGTGTCAACTTGGATGTGTGCTGATCCAGACTTTGAATGTCTGTTTTACTGGACTGTTGGTACTGACTGGTCTTACCGGTGTGGAGATGAAGCTTCAGTTGCTGGGACTCTGTATTATATGTGTGTATCTGTATGTGATTTACGTGCTTTATATGTGTTATATATGTGTGTATAACTGTTTAGGTGATTTTCGTGCTGTGTTTTTGTTGAAATGGCTTGTGCTGTGCATTAATGAGCTAGAAGGAATGTAATTTCGTTCAGCTGTTCACTTTTTGGTTGTAAATTCTGAATGACAATAAAGTTTTGCTTTGCTTTGCTTACTGTGCACATTTCCTGGCTGCAGTGCATTAAATGTTTTTGAATCCCAGGGTATGTATTATTTTTACTGCTTTCAAACATTCAACTGCCTGTTAAGATAAAAAATAGGTGTGAGGGGGATGATGCTTATTTTGCCCTGTGTACATGGCTGGCCATATGCATAGACAAACAAGGCAGTCACCTAGGGAACCACTCTGTAAGGAGTACTTCTACTAAGTAAAGCCAAACAAAAAAAAGAAAAGTCAGAAAAGTGACCCTTCTTGACAGAATACCAGTGCACTATAAAGCACAGAACTCCACTTAGATTCTGCATTTTCTGCTTGGTTCAGCTAAATACAATCTAAGCAACCAATTTCAAGGGCTCTGTGATTCATTGTCTAGATCAGGGAGGGTATGAATGAGCAGAAGTCTGAAAATGGACTGTCATGGTGATACTAGTACTGGGAGTTTGTGGTTGACACAGTGAGGCTCTGCAAGGGAAACTGCTGGTCCTGTTTCCAGCAGCTCATTTTTTTTTTTTTTAACTGTGGAAGGCGAACAGGACGATATCTATGGGGTGCATTCCTTTCAACTTCATTGCTCAGGAACTGTAGACAAAGCTAAAAATAATGTTGGGGAAGGAAAAGGTATTTGTTTTTGTTAACTGGAGTGGAACACTAATCTATATGGACCTTTTTTTAGACTCACCCAGGGAGCAATATCTGGTTAAGTGATGGGCTTAGAGTCATGCAGAAATTATTACATGGGAGACACTCATTTGGCTGACAACTGCCATTCTCCCAGAGATCTTTTTTGTAGATAGAGCAGCGGAATCTATCCTCAGGCAGTTCCAGCTGTCTTCCATCCTACAAACAGAGCAGCACTGTAGCCATACAGAAGTTGTGGTAGCATGCTTTCATGTCTTGATGTGCAATGGGGAGCAGAAATCAGAGAAGGGAGCAGAAATCAGAGAAGGGAGAAATGAAATAAAGAGACCGTAACTGATAATTTCTAGCTGACTTGAGGATTAAGTACTATAACTACTGTGTAAGGACATACAGAAAGTGTTTCCCAGAGTATTTCCACATTTAACACCTGTGATATTTACAAACCATTACTTTAGTATTTTACTAATATCATAATCTGCATTTTAAATGATTGTCTGAAGCCTTTTGAAAGCATCTCCAATAACACGAGGATTTTGGTAATAATATTTTAATGTTTCGAGTTTTCCAGGCATGTTTAGATCTATTTTCTTAAGTTGAGTTTTGTTTTTATAATTTTTCAACTTAACATTCAGATTTTATATTCCAATCAAGATTTTTTTACATAGATTGAGATGAAGCCAAGAGATATCACTGCTTTGACTGAGTCTTGGTACAAGTAGCATAAATCACATTTGTTTAAATTACCTGACAAATATAATATTTTAAACGATGGCAAAAGATACATCTGGGGCAAAATGATAAGTTTAATGATAAACAAAGATTATTTACAGCCTGGTCATGGTGATAACTGTGACCTTTCATTATCAGTAAGACATTCTTGGTTAACACTACTAGTTTTCTAGGTACTTTTTCTCATGGATTTTTATTTCTGTATTACAGAAGCACTTAAGAACAGCAAAAGATAATTCAGTGTAATGAATTTTGGTACTCCAGGGATGAAACTGCATTATTCTGTGAACCTGGGCTGAATCTGTAAATGATTTCAATGGATCATTAGATCATAATAAATACAAGGTGACTGAGTCACAAAGCCATTTACACCTTGCCAGTGCCCACTTATGTGCTGTATCCATCCTTCTTAAGAAGGGCAAAGTAGGTCTGTACCAGAGTAAATTTATGGGTACTCATCGTATCATATAAGTTTATTGCGAAGAATGCTAGTGTCTCATTTTGTTTAAGTGGCAGGGAAAGTCTGTGCCAGTATTAGGGTAAGCATTGTGTAATAACTGTGTTTCTTTAGTGTGTTTTACTTATGTGTTGGTGGACATAGCTCTGGTATTAGTGGAGCTATTCCACTTGTGACAATACAGGGAGAGCAAGGAGGATGGGATCCCTAACGATGTGGCATGCAAGGCATAGATCAATCCACAAGTCTATAAAACAGAGTAAAGAGTTAGCACTTCAAGACTTTCCTGTTAGCTTAGCAACTTTAGGCCAACAGTCCTTCTGGTTAGGGTCTTTCCATTTGCTTAATATATCTAGAGATAGACATCCTGTGGGAGTATTATACTTAATAATTAGTCTAATTAGGATTGCTTACAGAGGGATGATAACATCTTTTGGCATGGATGATATGCCTGTATTTAGCAGTTGAGCTAAATAAATGAATTTTCTGATTACTGCTGTGTTGCCAGTAGGTGGGCAAAGGAGAGGGGATTATCATCCCGGGATCCGACCAAGATCCCTGACTACATTATAATTTTGGAGTTGGGTATTGGCTACACTGGATTACTGATCAACCCAGTCAGCAAGCAAAGAAATCAATATACCACTTTAGTTTGTTTGGCTTGTCATCTTTTATTTGGCCACATGTATTCTCTGACCATGTTCTTCAACTTTGCCACTTATACTGATTATATCTCTAACAGTGAATATTGCCTAGGGCAGTTGTAAATTCACTTACAAGGTTAGAGCAACAGGTTTTGTATCAACATGCATTTCCTGAATGATGACACTCTAACATTTGGCATCACTGACTGTAATCCTCAGCAGCTTACCACTAAATCAAAGATTTTATGTGAGATAGGGAAAATATGAAGCAAAATCAGGCATTCTACAAAGTCAGGGACGGTTGAAGTATGCTGGCATACTGCAGATTTATCAGGAAATTCAAAGCTTTCTGAGGGAGAGGGCAAAAATTATGAGGCAAAATCAGAAACTATACTACTAAAAACTAAAATACTTTTGATGGGGTGTACCATCTTATATTTTTTTTTTTGTAATTTGGAAAGCTATGTGAACTTGATGAGTTCTATAATGGAAATAAAGATATGGTGGACTGAATATGCACTAGTCAGCAGCATATCTGCACACACACACACACACACACACACACACACACACACACACACACACACACACACACAACACACACATATATTTTTATACTTAATTCAGAATTTGACATTAAAAAAGGAGGGTGAGTGAAGTTTTGTGAGGCAAGTATAAGAACGTAGCTTCCAACTAGAATGAACTCAGTGCAAAAGTTTGCAACAAGAGATGTTTAAGGGAAAGCAAATAATTATGAAAATACAGAGACAGAAAATAGACTAAGGTGGGGACTTTAAAAAAGGGAAGTTGTGTGTGTGTGTGTGTGTGTGTGTGTGTGTGTGTGTGTGTGTGTGTGTGTGCGTGCGGATGTGTGTGTGTGTGTACATACATATGGCTATATAATGACTGTCAGGTACCTTGGTTGACAAACAAAACAGCAACCAAAACATGTTGAATAATCATTATTTCACTAATACAACACATCAACAGTCAGTATGGACAGATCAAATTTTGTCAGATTTCAAAACTACGATACTAGTGACACTTGATTTATCATCAATTGCCACTACAATTTCCTACTTTCTAGATAGGCTTCCCAATTTCCACCTTTCAAATCACATGGCACTCTTTAAAAAGGAAATATTCCACTTGATTGTGTTAATGTTTAAAACAAAAATATTTTCTTTTACATTAGAAAGAGCTCCATGTGATGAGAGAGGTGGCACTCAGAAAGAAAGGAGAAAAGGAAATCTCGAACATCACTCTTTTCATTTAAACTTCTTCCATAAGCAGATATGGCTCCATTGTCAACTTACTTAATAGCAATTTATTGAAAGTCATAATACTAAAAGTACAATGTTGAAATATCTAAATGCTGAAATTTTATAATGTTAAAATCAAAGTGCCTACATAAGCGAGTAGACAGCTGGACTTGTCCCCCTCCCTTTCCCGCAGAACCAATGCTGGCACTTGTTTCTGTTTCACCAACAGGGGAGTGATATTATTTGTTGACTGGCTGTGTACTGGCCAGTGTACATATATAGTAAATATATGCTATCAGTAGGTATGTTGAATTCAACACTTTTACATTTCAGGATTTTACTCTCAGTATTATGACCTTCAGTACAAAACTGGTCTAAAAGTTGTCACATACCCTATATAGATATATAATATATGTATGTATATGTAAGGGAATGTAAGCTGCACAATATCACATCACACATTACTGACAGAAAAAAACTGAAACAAAAACATTGACACAAAAATAAACATGCTGCAAGACATAACCTTGGAGCATGCAAAGAAAAAAACATTTTTTTTCAGGGAGGCAAGCTCCCCCCTGCATGTCATACCGTCTAATAATTATAGATACCAACTCTGACCACATAATAGTAGGGCAGGGCATATTTCATTTCCTAATATAACAGTGTAACAGCAATTTTGCAACAGCTTATGTAAAAGAAACGGCAAGGTTACTATCTATCTGGTTATCACTTATATAACTTGCCGAACTGGGTCTAAAGCACTGCCAGTCAGTCCCTAAAGTCCCATAAAAGTAGTACTCCCCCTTAAAATTGACTAACAAAAAAGATATTCACTAAAGAAACTAAGCCTCCCCAACACTGTGTTTTGAACTAAGCAGCAAAACGCTAAAGAAAAATATTGCTTTACATCCCCTAAATTTCTTACCTTGTAAGCAAGGGCTCTAGTTATCTTATGGGCCAGCTTAGCCCCGCTACGCTCGGGCTCTCTCCATGTCCCACCCTGCCCCCAAATTCCACCCATCCACACTACTGCTAAATTTATGCCTGTATGGTCACACCCCTTTTCTTTACATCCAACCACCATCTCACACATCATCAAAGGTCACTCCCCTTCCTAAACCCAGTCTTCTCCTTCTCTTCTTACAATACCCTGTTCAGAATATAACCCTTTAAAATGCACCAACTACTACAAAGTTATCACTAACAAAACCACTACTATTTTGTCTACTACCTCTAATGCTCACTCTATATCTCCATACCACTTATGAAAATCAGTACTATCTAGGATTCCGCTATCCAAAGTACCAAACTCTACACCAAACCTCTCTTATCCAGTACCTCATCTAACCATCCCCCTCTTATCCGACTCCTCTTCTCCTATATCCTGTCACCCTATTAGATTCAAAAATTTCAACCCCAAAACCAAACACTATCAAAAACTAATAAATAAACTTCTAAAGCTCTTAGTCAGTCTACACTACAACCTATTAACTGGTGGAGACATTCACCAAATCCTGGCTGGTTGTGGACACTGGCTCCTATGCTTCCAACCCCAATAGCACTATACCTCTAAGTAGGCCCCCTAATTCACTCCTAGCCTTTCACCTAAATATCAGAAGTATAAACAATAAAGTCCATAACCTACATGCCCTCTTAGATGTCCATTTCCCAGATATACTCTGTCTCACTGAAACCTGGCTAAAGCCCACAGTTAAAGACAATGAGGTTCTACCACCGGGATACAACATAATTAGAACTGACTGCTGTACTAGAAAGGGAGGTGGGGTAGCTGTAATGTACAAAAATACACTAAAAGTTACTAGAAAAACCCTTCTACCACCCAGTTTTGATACAGCTGAAATTCTTACCACCAAATTACAAATTAACAAAAACAAATATATAAATATTGTCTGTATCTATATTCCCACAGGCAATAACACTAACATCCTAGAAGACATACTCCACTGGTTAACCAACAACTACCCCCAGGAAACCATTGTGCTTGGAGATTTCAATATAGGCTGGAACTCATACTCCTTAGAATCTACTTCCACCTATATAAATCTATACAGGTTTACACAAATTATATCCTCTCCCACTCAGTAAACCCAATAAAAAATAAAGCATCCTAGACTGGATACTTATCAGTAGTCATCCATATATGTATAAATGTGGGACCCTCCCTGATGACCTCAGTGATCACTCTCTAACCTATATCATCAGACATAAAACTGATGATCCCTACCAGCCTACTCACAAAACAATTAGAAACAATAAGAACTTCAATCCCGCCAACTTCCAAAATGAATTAACAGCATGTAACTGGTCAATCCTAAAATGGCTACCACTTGATGAAGCAGTAGTATTCTTTAATACTAAATTTCTTGCCATACTTGACTCACACACCCCCAAACGTACCATTAGAACTAAAACAAAAGCTGCATCATGGCTTACAAAGGATACCAAATCAAAGATCAAACTTAGAAATAAAAAATGGGACATCTGGCACGACACCAAAGCCCCTCTAGACCAACTGAGATATCGGCAGCTTCGTAATGACAAAAAAGTCCATTCTGCTAGACAAAAAAAATACTATCATAATATTCAACAAAGACACCAAAATAAACCTCAAAAGTTTTGGGCAAGTATAAATAAACGTCTTCATCCAGGACAATCCACCACTCCTACCCCTTCCACTTCTACCCATAAATCTCCAGAGGAGATTGCCAACACCTTTAACAGCTTTTTTACTGAGACTATCCAGACCCTTGCTAGCCAGCTAACTCCTACAAGCACTAATTCTATCATAACCTCACCCACTACCCATCTCTCCTTAAGTTTCCACACAGTCTCTACCTCGCTTATCCGATCCCTGCTTAAAAAAACTAAAACCGACCACCCTATCTGCAGATCTTCTACCTGCAGACTACCTACAAAAAAACGCAGATGTCATAGCTTATCCAGTCTCAATCTTGATCAATAGAACCATAAATGAAGCCTCCATCCCCTTCATTTGGAAAACGTCCCATGTCATACCACTCCACAAAGGTGGCAATTTCACAGAACTATCAGATTATAAACTCATTGCCATACTTTCGCCACTGGCCAAAATAATGGAGAAATGTATTCATAAGCAACTCTTTTTATTTATTTTTTTATTTATTTACATTTGTTGATCGGGAGTGTTCGACTGGATGTAGATCCATTTTCAGAGGAGACCCGGGGAGAAAAGCTCCACAGTTAAAATATACAGACAGTAGTTACATTGGATTTACATAGCAATTATCAATGTGATCAACATAGCAATTAACAATTACAAACATAGTAACAGATGAAGAACATAGTACATCAGTAGGCAACTATCATCTGCGAAGTACATAACAGACATTAACAATTGTTACAATAAGAAGTTCCTGCTGTATAATAAGTAGTTAGGCTTATGAGCATCCGAGCTTGCTATAATCAAGGTAGTTAGTGGGGTAGAAAGAAAGGTAGTGGGTGGATGGGGTGAGTGATATTAGAGTGGGAGTTGCAAGGGCATAGCCAGCATGTTTTTAGGTGCGCTTTTAGTAAAGTTTTGAAGTGGGTGCATGATGGTATTGTGGTGGATGGGAGGGAGTTCCATAATTTAGCTATGGCGCAAGAGAATAGTGCTTCTCCAGCAGAGTTATTGGCTTTAGTGACCTGTAAGTGATTTTTGTTGCTGGATCTTAGTGGTCTGGTGGTGCGACAGGGTTGGAGTAGATTCTGAAGGGATGGGACTTTTAGTGGATGGTTTACTAGTTTGTGGGCGAGTGTGAGTTGATACCATTGAAGGAGGTGAGGGAGTTCAAGCCAGCCCAGTTCAGCAAGTGAGAGACAGTGGTGACTATGGTAGGATGCCCCTGTGGCGAATTTGTCGATTTTGTTGTAGCAGGTCTCGAGCTTGTTTAGATTGCATTGCCTTAGGTTGGTATATATTGGAGAGGCATAAAGTAGGGTGGAGATAAGGTGGGAATTTGCTACTGAAATCTTTGTTGCTTTGGTGGGAAGTTGCTTATTTCTGTATAATGCTCCTAGTTTTTTGTGGACTTTTTTATGGTCATGGATATGTGAATGTCAAATTTAGTTTATTGTCTACTTCCACTCCTAGCAAATTGGTGTGTTCTGTTGGGTGTATAGTGGTGTTGTCTTTTGCTATTATGTTAAAGTGAGAGTTGTTTTGAGTATGTTTGTTGGTTTGGAAGATGAGTAGTTTAGTTTTGTTTGGGTTGAGTATTAATTGGCATTGAATAACCAAGTTTCAACAGAGGAAAAGGCTTCCTGTGTGATTTTTTGCAGTTTGGGTAGGGACTAGGCTGAGCAGATGATGGTTGAATCATCTGCGTATTGTATGAGTGTGCCATGTTTGGTGGCAGAGGCTAGATTATTGGTGAAAATAGAGACAAGAAGGGGTCCAAGGATGGATCCTTGGGGAACCCCTATAGAGACAGGTCATTGGGGAGATATGTCATTCTGTCAGACAATGGATTGTTGGCAGTCAGACAGGTAACTCTGAAACCAGTTGGTAACTGATTGAGAGAAGGATAGGTTATTGAGGACAGAGATGAGTTGTTTGTGTGGGACCATGTCAAATGCTTTAGATAGGTCTAGGAAAGTAGCAGAGGAGAGATAGCCATTGTTTTTATGCTGAAGGATAGTGTTAGCAAAGGAGAGTAAGGCAGTGGTGGTGCTAGTTTGGTCGGAAACCATGCTGAGTATTGGAAAGGAGGTTGTTAGTAAGGACGTAGTCTGAGACCTGAGAGTGAATGCATCTCTCTACTATTTTGGAGAGTGGAGAGAGAATAGCTATGGGGCAGTAATTGGTTAGTTCTGTGGAGGGGCCACCTATGTGGAGGGGAATTATATGTGATACTTTCCATAGTGTGGGAATGTAACTTTCTGACAGAGATCAGTTAATCAAGATGCATACTGGGTAGGCTAGAGCATCAGCTGCGATCTGTAGGTATTCACTTGGGAGGTTGTCTGCTGCTAATTTGGTGGGCTTAAGTTTAGTTAAGAGTTTTTTTATGTTGGAGGTAGGAACAGGAGAAAAAGAGAAGACAGTGGGGAGATTACTAGTTGAAGGTGTGGGTTGGAGAGGAGGGGGTTGTGTTGTCTAGCTAGTGATAGTATGGTTTGTGTGAAGTGTGTGTTGAATGAGGTAGCAATATTTTTAAAGGAGTGAGGGATGTTAAGAGGAGGGGTACTGACTTTACCTGGGTGGAGGATGGAGTTTATGGAGGACCAGAATGGTTTGGGGTTGTGTTGGGAGGAGTTTAGGGAAGACTGGTAGTATTGGAATTTGTCCTGTTTTATAAGCTTTGTGACTCTGTTGCGTAGTTCTAGGAATTTCTGTCTAGTTGAGTGGGTTTTGGTTTTGCGCCAGTGCTCCCAAGCTTTATCCCTGTTTTTCATTTCTAACTTAGTGGTTTTCTGCAGCCATGGGGAGGGTTGTGCTTTGGCTCTGGAAAGTCTTATTGGGGCATGGTAATTAAGGATGCTCAGGAAGGTAGTATTAAAAAATTCAACTGCGTCATCAAGACTGAGGTACTTTAGAGGATGCCAGTTCCATTCTTTGAGGGATGAGATGAATGTGAGTGGGTTAAAGTTTAGTTTTTTATGTATTTGACGGTAGATGACAGATTTAGCTTGGTATAGGTGTTTTTTGGGTAGGAATGTTGGGGAGTGATTACTGAGGCTATCTGATAAGTAGCCTGCTATATATGACTGGGGGCTCTTACTGACTAGTATCCAATCCAGGGTAGTGTGCTTGTTGGAGTTTTTATTTATCCTGGTTGGCGACTGGACTAGTTTGATGAAGCCATGAAGATTTAGATGATGGGTTGGATGGTTGCCAGAACAGGATTGCCAGCCAATATTGAA
The DNA here is from genome assembly GCF_019279795.1 of Protopterus annectens. NCBI lineage: Eukaryota > Metazoa > Chordata > Ceratodontiformes > Protopteridae > Protopterus > Protopterus annectens. Next base: position 811,430,877 of record NC_056747.1, on the reverse strand, counting down.
ATCACCTACAATTATAGTTTCTTGGGGGAGATGGTGGGTAGACCAGCTGAGGGGGTTTTCTAGTGGAGGGATGTATTGGCCAGGTGGGAAGTAGCATCCAATTATGTTGATGGTTTTATTCTGGTTTATTTTGAGGTTGATATATATTATTTCTTCATTGCCTATTTGTCGAGCTGATGATTTTAAGATTTGGATATTTAGATGCTGTTTAAACATTATAGCTATACCACCTCCTTTCTTGTTTAGATGGTCTACTCTTAGTATGCCGTAACCGGTAGGGAGGATTTGCTCACTGGTAATGTGAGGTTTTAGCCAGGTTTCTGTCAGGATGACTACATCTGGGGAGTACAAGTCTATGGTGGCATGGAGTTCATGGACCTTGTGAATATACTTCTAATATTTAGGCTTAGTAGAAGGAAGTCACTTGGCTTTCTGTTGGCTGTGATTTGGGAGAAGTTGTGGTTTCTAGTCTGATTATGAGGAGTGAGGTTAGAGATGGTGGGGCCAGGGTTGGGGTGGATGTCTCCACTTAGGGCTAGTTTTGATATGCATGAGATTATTAGTTTTATCAGTTTTTGAATGTGTTTCTTTATTAGGGAAACTTTATGATTGTGCTATATGGGTAATAGGTATGGTGGGAGGGTTACTATGTTAAGTTGTAGGGATGTTTTTTGTTTGAGTAATATAGTTGATAGAATATGTGGAGAGTGCATAGGGATGGTTCTTGAGTTGGAGGGAGTGGAGCTGAGTGAGGGTGAGACATGAGTGGTAGTGGTTGAGTGGGGAATGATGGAGTTTTGGTTGGATGTAAGATATGCAAGGAGAGTGCATGCAATGAGCATAGGTAAGCTATGCTTATACATGTTAGCTGAGGAGGAGTGATAGTAGTGGGAAGATGGAGGAGGAAGTGTTGGGTTAAGTGCAGTGGTTGGCTGTTGGAAAGATGGGAGGGGTTTGTGTGTGTAATAAAGGAAGGACCACTAGGGGTGGGAGGGAATAGGGGGCAGGGTGAGGAGCAAAGCTGGCAGAGACCCTGTTAGTTGCTCTTATGAGGGAGCTGGAAACAATCAGGTAACAGAGTAAACTGATAAAAGAACATACGATAGTGAATGTGGAGACTCAGGTAGGTACTCTGTATAACTGTCAGTTAGCTGTGCCCCAGTTCAGGCAGTTTTAGTAAGTTTTATCGCAGGGCTGAGCATAAAGTGCTCAAAGGGTGGTTGTAGTTTTAAAAATGGTGCCTGCCACAGGTAATATTTATTAACTTTGGGATTGGCTTAAGGTAATAAACAGGGAAGGGGGAGGGGGGAAACAATGGTGTGAGCAGGCAGTTCTTTTGTACTGCTGCTAATGAGCCAAGATCAAGCAAAGACAATTTTGTGTTTAAGAAACAATCAGAATTGACCAAGGACTGCTCTGAAGCTGTAAGTAATTTCTTGACCATTTTCCAGGTGGAAAAACAGGATAACCTTGTATCAGTAGGCTACTGTGGTCTCAATTTAAATGAACAAACACACAGTATTTGATCAGTTATGGATACTATTTGCTAACAGAAGGGAATAAAAGATAAAATGGAAGATGAGTGTGTGTGTGTGTGTAGGGGGGGGGGCTGCTTACAAGCCAAAGTGCCATTTAACAAAATCTGTAATAAAATGAAACCACTGTAAATATGTCCGAATAACTTGTATTATCTTAAAAGTATGTTGTCTGTGCATTAAATTCAATGTGTGTGATCTTCTTCAAATTGAGATACTAGATTATATTCTGTTGCACCAAAACACCTCTAAAAGCATCTTTTGTTGATTTTTTTTGTATCTAGCCTCACACTAGTTTTCACATTTGCCTGATTAAAGTTTCCTCACCCCTCCCCCTTGAGCTATTTACATATTCTTTTGTTTTCTCTAAAACTGCTGACTGTCACCAAGATCTGCCTACCCACATGAGTCATTGACAATGCGTTGTCTGACCTAGGCTGTCTTCATAGCATAACATTTATTTAAAACATTCCAGACACATTATACAACAGAAAGGCATGCCCTAGTCAGGTGCAGGCACATGTTTACACATTTCTATCTGCATACACTACAGTCATAGTGTTGCAGCCTTATATGATGTTTGGCAACATATGACTTTTAGTTCCATTACAGGGTAGGTAGGTGGTTCATAGATAATTAGTTTTCAACAGCAAGTAGATCTAAGAATAAGGAAACATGATGTTGGCAACAGGCTTGAAACCATGTAGCAAAGCAAACGTCATTAGCACAAAAAAGGCATGTCAGTCTAAAACTGGTTTGGTGACTTTATTAATATACAACGAGAAGTGCAAAGAGCTCAAAAACAATGTGCAATACCAAGCAAACTGGGGGAGGGGGCTGATAAGACCGTGCAAAATTAAAATTTAGCAAACTGCTGAAGGTTGATGTGCTGGTTTTTAAAGCAGATAGAAACTTTACTATTACGATGTAAGGACAGCAATTTGTTTAGGATTATGGAGTTTTATACAATCAAAGGGCTTCATTTGGTTTAGTTACTACTAAAGGATTTGTGTCAACCAGAATGACTCAAGGCTTCAAGTAAAGCACTGAATTAGCTGCACCCTGCAGTGCTGAGATTAATTCTCTCAGCTGCCACTTGGGACACAAATCAATACTTAAACAAACCACACCTTCCAGGGCTACTACTGAAAACAAATAATTCTGTTTAGTGTTTATTATAATTGACAAAGTCAAAATCAATAATTATTGCAGATAAGGGCAGCTATTTTTTTCATGAAAAAAAAAAAAACTTTCAAGAACAGCAAACAGTGTTAAAGAGCTGCAGAATGTAAACTTAAGACACGTGAGAAAAAAGATTTTCAGAGACAGGACAGTAACAGCACTAATTAACCTTCTGGTAGAAATTATGGGAATGAAATTGTAACAAAAATCAAAAATACATAGAACAGGCATAAAAAGGAACAGCACTGAATAGTAATGGAATGTGCAGGCAGGCTTTCTAAGTGATCCATAACATTTGGCAGTTATTTCAGTGATTCTACAAGTTTCATTTGTGTTAATTAAATTGACAATGGCATCAAAAGACCAGACTAAAATTTTACAGTTTTAGAAAGTAGTCATTTTAACTTGTTCTTCCACTGCTTTTACTAATTTCAGACTTCTGTATTTAGTTCTGAACACAGTAATATGTTCTTGGACAACATTACACTGAACAGCTAATTGGCAACTGCTTTATCTAATTTTGTTTATTTATTCAACACTGGATAATCAGCTCTCTGGCCTCACTGACTGTGATTTCCCAAGCTACTAATATAATTGTGACTTCCAGACCCTACTCTGAGTCACCAAGTTGAAATTCAAAGTTTCATAACTACACAGTAACTGGTTTCACCATAATTGGTTGCAGGCATATGCAAGCTAATATTCTTTCTACTGCATTTATAAAGGATTTGTGGTACTTTGCCAAATGTACTGAGTAAATGTAAAGACTTCAAGATTTCCACCAATAAAACATCATTATACAGGACTGTAGCTTGAATTAGATCAGTGTTCACATGCTTTAGCGCTCTCTCTCTCTCTCTATATATGCCCTTTGTATGCAGGGTAAATCAACTGTATAGTATTGCAGTAGGTTGTAACTCAACAGAACCTTGTGGGTTTGTAAATGCTTTTTAGGAAGGATCTGCTGATGACTACCTTTACCTGTATCCCTCTGATGAATGTATTTCTATGTATTTCACTTGCCAAAGTTTAATGTATGACACTGTAATGCAATAATGTGTGGTACTAATGAATGTAATGTGTGGCACTGTAATGCAGTAATCTGTGGTACTGATGAATGTATTTTTATATGTATTCAATATGCAAAATTTCTATTTTCTGTTGGAGCTTTTCTCCTCGGGCCTCCACTGAAAATGGGCATTTGTAGCCCAGTCGGACAAAACTGGTCAATAAATATAAAATAAATAAATAAATTAAATAAATAAACAAGGGTGCTGTTAATAAAATGACTTTATATTGTGCAGCTTATAAACAAAGGGATTGTGGCAGATCTAGAGATGTGAATGTTCCCTTTTACTCAGCCCTCATTAGGCCAGTCATTGAGTATAATGCCCCCCCCCCCCCTTGGTATGTATTAGTAGAGATACATGCACCAAATGGAATTCCCACTTGCCTACCTGACTTAAAGGAGGCAAGGCCTAAAGAATATGTACTACATGGACTGCCTCAAAGTCTTGTCACTATACTCGGTATTCTACAGCCTGCTACAGGTGACCTGTGTTTGGCATAAAAAGTACCATTCATCCCAGTACTGATGGACGTACTGCACATCAGCAAGTGAAATGTCATCGGAAATAATTGGTCCAGGGATCTAAACTTCTTTTGCAATATCAACAGAATGGTTTGCAAGGGGCAGGTATAGCTCACAGAGGATACCACTACTCTGGAACCGACATCCCATCTATGTAAAATAAGTTCATCCCTATCTATATTCAAGCACATCTTGGATCTATGGATGGGTAATAGTAAATATATCCCAGGACTGCCCCTGTACTACCAGTGGATGCAGGCAGCTCCTAAATGTTTTATCCCTTGCATGGGTCCACTCAAATTATCTACCATATAATTCCAGTTATTGTTACTACGGGCAATATATAATTATCAACAATGCGATAACTTAATTCAAGCCCCAAAAGGGAAATTGGATAGGCTTAAAATGTCCCACAAGGGCAGCTAGCCTTGTAGTTTCCTATGAACTTAATAAAGACACTTAACTGTTAGTATACTTCCCATTCCTCACTCTCTTGCAGTACCGGCATCTGGAAAGAATCCAAGCTTCCCCTAAATCTTCTGGTCCACTCCTGGGCTTCTCTTTGTCACTCAAGCATTTTTTTTTTGAAAGATAGGACATGGATTTACAGGCATAGTCTCTCTTGGACCCCACTTACTCGCAAAATATCCAGAAACCAAGTTCTCTTCCCCTTGCTGACTGAAGTTCTAATGAGTGAACTTATTTTATCTCCTCCAAAGGCAGACCTGCCTCCGTAAACATTTTTGATCCACCTGGAAAAAATATTGTAAAAACGCTGGATATAGTAGTTTGAATCTCACTCCAGTCTCACGACAAATGTTACTGACAGGAATAAATGTAACCCTGTTTTGATTAATGCAAAATGAACAGTCATTTTCCACGAATACCTTTGCATCAACAATTTTCAGTTTCTTTCCTTTTTGCCATAGTTTTGTCATAAACATCGTTTTCTGCTTGTGTGACTACATTTTAACCAATACAGGTCTCAGCTTCTTTATGGAAATTAAATTAGCAGCATGTATGTGATGCACCCTCTCAACAAATCCTCCTAGGGAACACTAGTCCAGTAACTTATCTGTGCCTTCCTAAATTTAATACAGTTTACCCTCTCCATCTTTTCTGGTACTACAGAAAACCACAGGTTTAGTTTTTATGCTTTATCTAATTTATTTCTAAAATGGAGGAATTACAAATATGAAAATTGAGATAGAAGGGGAAAATAATGGAACAGTGGAATAGGTTAACAGCTTCAAGTATCTGAGAGGGGTGACTGAGGAGAAGGGAACTCTGACTGAGGAGGTAAAAGACAGAATCAGAAGGGCTACAGCCAACTGGCACAGAGTATAAGGGGTAGTGTGAGACAGAAGAATACCAAAGAAGCTGAAAAGTAAGGTGTACAAACAATGATTCAACCAGTACTTCTGTATGGATCAGAAACCTGGACAGTGCAGACAGAGCAGCAGAGGAAGCTAGAGGTGATGTTGATGAAGCGCCTGAGATGGGTGGCGGGATACACACTATGGGACAGATGAAGAAAGGATGACATCATAGCAGAAGCCAAAGTAACTCCAATTGCAGAAAGGATCAAAGAGAACAGACTGTGGTTCAGGCACATGCAGGAAAGAAGATTTGTTTTGTAAAAGAAGATTTGGGAGAGACAGGAGGAAGGGAAGAGGAAATGAGAACATAACAGAAAAGAGACGGATTGTGTCAGAGAAGACATATGACATTCAAACATGACTATCAAAGAAGGTAGTATACTGGTACTGAATCAAAGAGATGATGACAATTGATACATCATCCCCTGAACCTATGTAGAAAATGGGAAAAAGGGGGTTAATGATGATGATTTATTGATTGATTGATTGATTAAATGATTAATTATCCTTTGTTAAATGAGTAAGTAGACTGGTCCAAAGATAATTTTCAACCATGAACCAGGCCATAAGGTATCAACACAAACATATAAGCATTAAAAAATAGCATACATTTACATAACAAAATTGTATACATAAGATAGTAGCAGTCTTAAGATTATATTTTAACAAGTTACAAGTAAAATTAAAGAAATGTAGATTATGTTTTTGGTGTTTGTAGAGGAAAAGGAAAATTGTAAAAGAATTTATTAAAACCCTTGATACATTAAAGATATGACTAGCAGGACAGGAGCAATAAACTATCAGTGCAAATTAAAATAACTACTGACCCAGACATGTAACATTCTTATTAATATAGAAAGGTTACCTCAACAGCTAAAACAGAAATAGTGGAAAACAGAAGTATTCTACTCAGTGTGCACCTTGACTAACTTATTATAATATTGCAAGTATAGTAAGGATATCTGGTATATGGTAGGAAAAAATAAATAGTTGTTTAACTCAAGTCAGCCTTGTCTACTGTTTTCAAAACTATACAGAGATACAGTTCATGCTACAGAAAGTTTCAAACAATATAATTCAGCAGAAGGATATCAGAAATAGTAATCAATAATTATGAATGGGTACTTATAGGAGGTGGCAGTGACTCATAACTGTGGATGGAGAGGTTTGAAAATGCTAAGGTAGAATTAAGAGAAAAATAAAATTTTTGTCTAGTGTTTCTCAAGCATTCAGTTTGCTTACATAATTAAGTGGGCCTTAAACATTTTTGTTTTTCTGAAATAAGAAATGTTACTCAGTATTTTTAATTTGCTTGACACCTTATTCCAAGCAGTCAAATCAATTTTACTAAAATCTCTTTTGTGCATGCTAAAGTACAGCATATACTTAAAACTAGGTCTAAACAATTTGGTGGAATCTTGAGCTCTTAAGTCATAGTTCACTGCACAACATGACGGTAGTTTTGACAAAAGGGTAATTGTTATCATGTAATATTTTGAAAAATAGCGAATTTAGTAGAAGATGGCTCTTGCAGTTATTGGTAATAAAATTACCTTATTTATAATTAAGCTGTGATGTTTACTATACTCAGATAAATGAATAAGGCTCAGAATTTTATTTTCATTTATAAGTTAGTATTATGAGAGGAGAGTATGGCAGTTGCAATACTCCATTCTATTACTACATTGATTGCAATGGCCTTTCTGGTTTGATAGTAAGCAAATAAGAAACCTTTTAGGCAACATTTAGGTACTTCAGACTCGTGTTAGCTATCAGTTCTGTATGATGATTGAAAGTATGTTTTGCTCTAGTTCAACACCCAGTTATTTTTGTTGGACAAAATAAGGTATGGCTACTCCTGTAGGGTCTTTAACAGTGAGCACAACGGCTGTTTTCATTCTTTAGCTTATGACAGATAAAATTAATGTGCATTTATGAAGGTTGGCGGCCAGTTTATTCTCAAGTAGACAATTCCAAACTGATACAAAATCATTTTGCAGTTTATTATTTGGTAACATAAAGTTCTTGTTGGATCTAGTACAGACAATGTTATCAGCATATAAGATGCATGAGATCTTGCATATCCCATGGGAGTGTATTAATAAACAAAAAGAAAAGTAGTGGACGCAGCATTGTTCCTGGAGAACACCTTTAAATAGTTTACACACATATGTGAGAGAGCGATGACTTAAAACTGACCATATGGCTTAAAAGGAACTCCTAAACCAAGCCACAATATGATAAGAAAATAACTTGAAGGCTGACTTCTATAATTGAAGGGGACAGTGAACTTACTCAGAAGCATGGTTGAGATCTAAAAATATATAAACAGTTTCCAAGCTCCTGTCCTTGTTAGTAAATATGTGATTTTTAAGATGATAGATGGCAGAGATAGCACTACATTTTAATCTGAATACATTTTGTTTGTATGTGATTATGTTGGCCTTTTGTATGCATTAAAAAATTTGATTATATACATTTTTTAATGCATTTTAACCAGAAGGCACAATGTGGCTACTGGTTTGAAATGTGTAGCTTTTTTAGGTAATGCAGTCTTACATAGCAGTATGAATGTAGTATGCTTAAATCTTGCTGGAAACATACGAGTCAGTGGTTTCACCGGAACTGAACTACCGATTTGAAGTATTTAAGGGTACAGCATATATACAGGTGGGTTGGGTAATATGTAAAATCAGTTCTGTTTAATAAGTCAGCAAATGCTTTAGTGCTGATAAATCTAAAGCAGAATATAGGTTCATCCTTCAGTGAGTGGCGCTGAGTTAAAGAGGTAGCTGTTGGAACATTAGCTCATTAAATCCTAAGAAATCCTCCAGGTATTTGTCTAGGATTACCCTTGTGATACTTCTAAGTGTCTACCATTGCCTGATCATATTTGCACTAATAATTCTAAAACCAGGCCACAGACAAACTATTGAAAGCTTTTATCTTAAAACTTACATGTTGGGCAACACTACTGCATTGATACTTGACCTCTGTCTAGTGAAGCTACACATTTAATTCTCTTAATATTTTATTTATTTATATTGTCATAATTGTCATATTTCTCTAAGTATTTCAACAACTGATATACTGAACTCCTTAGTCTCATACGAAAACTTGTGGCTGGATGAACAAATTGCCTCTAACAGTATATGTGTGTAGCTTGAGAGGTTATTGAGATATTGTAATTAATCAATGGGCCGGCGAAAGCCAACACACTCTGGCTAGGCTAATAAATGCCCTCGGGCAGATAGCCTAGTACCTTCCTGCCTATGTAAATTGATTACAAACATTATAAAAGTTAATAATTACTGTTTTATGTTGACGTATGAACTCTAGCTTATGACTTAGTATTTAATGAATTTGGCCTCTGTAAAATGAGTTGTGTAGTACAGTTTGCCATTTACACAACTTCAATATGCCTTAAGTTCTAGAAATATGAATATTTGTTTCAGCTGTGAAGATATAATTTTACTTTGTCAAAAGGCTTAGACTGTAATCACTGGAAGTCAAATTACAAACTCCCGAGTTGCACTAGAGGGAAAGAGTTAAATTGTAGTAATGTGTGAGGTGGTGGGGAGGTGACAGAGATCTTAAACTCATTTAACATCAGTGAGATTTTAAGTGATGCAATGTAGTAGTTTTAGGGAAACTTTTGGTGGGCATGACAGCGGGTTAACAATTAATATGCCATCTCCCATCCACACAGCAGAGTCACGGCTAGCCAGTTCTTGGCCTGTTGTTATACAGTGTAAGCAAACATACAACTACTTAGATACAACTGATGTCAGTGCTTCCTGTGATCTTCTGTCAACTGTCTTTGGATGACCAAGAGGAACAGACATAATCTGTGAAGCACAGGCATTTTTCTCCTTCCACTTTTTTAAATAAACAATTGAGTGTTAGGATGCCATACAATTACATCTGTGGGTACTATTATTGGCATACACTGCCCATAGCAAAGACTTATCTTATATGAATAGTAAGCAGAAAGTGTTTTCATAATGTCAGCAGGATGCCTGGTAATTATGTCTATTGGCAGTGTTAGTCATTGCACAGGGCAACAACTACTTTACTTTAAATAGCAATCTGAGCTGTGGGATAAAATCTGAGGAGTAAATAGAAATGCAGATGCTTTTCAAAACTGTCACAATCCAGATAATTAGATCCATTAACAATGTTAGAAGCATACATTGCCTGCAGAAAGGATCAGGTGATATTATTCAAATAATATAACTGAGGATCAGGGGATTTCCAGTATGGTGCTGTGTGGGTGAGTCTCATAGAAAATCCTCTCCACTAGAATAAAGCCAACATGATTTTTAAAAAAAGACACTAAAAACAGAGACTAAGAGTATGGAAAATGACTAATTTAGTAGATAAGCATTTTTGGTCGCGTGGGTTTCCTGCGGGTGCTCCAGTTTCCTCCCACATCCCAAAGACATGCTGTAGGTGGATTAGACACTCTAAATTGGCCCTAGGCATGAATCTGTGCATGTGTGTGCCTTCTGTGGAAGGTTGGGTGCTGGGCTGACAACTCGACACCGTAAAACTTCACTGCCAATCATGAGTGGACAGGTGATCCACTGTGGCGACCCCTAACAGGGAAAATCTGAAAGAAAGAAGAACAAGTAGATAAGCATTTTTGGATGATGAGAAGGGGAAAAAAACAGCATCCAAAAGGCTGCCAACTAATTTTCTCTTAAAAGAAATGAAAGGTGAAGTAGGGCAAGACAGCATGGCTGCCAATCTGCATCATTTGGATTCAGAGAGAGAAAGAGAGAGATGTTCAAGATTTATGGAAAAATAGATAAACAGTATTTGCAGGTTGTGAGAATTGAAGACTCCTTATTGGATTACATAAAAAAAAACATAAAAAATTAGAAGGAATGGACTCGGTAGTAACTATATATCTTTGCTGAGCTGGAAGCAGTGAAACAGGTGACAAAATGGTGCAAATGAGATTATCAGTGTTAGAGGTGGCCAAAGAAGAACTGAGTCGAAAATCCAGGAGAAGGAATATAGAGAAAGGAGAAAAAAATTTAAGGATTACAACTGTTCTAGAGAGATCTGAAGGAAGAGATTGCTGACAATTTGTGACTTGAGCAGCTTAGTAGATGAACTGGACTATACAAATAGCAAAAAGATTCCTATCCCCAATGGTGATAAAAATTCAAAACTATCATCTAGAAGAGCAGCTTCTGAGTATGCTTTAGGAAAAAGGAAATACTTTAACAGTGGGGGAATGGAGCATTGCTATTGATCATGAGTTCTCTCTGGGCATGACGTTAAATAGAAGCAGAGTCACCCCCTGCCTCAAATTCTGATGGCAACTGAACTCTCACTTTAAAATACTATAGCCAGGGCTACTCAAAATCTTCTTTCCCCATGCTGCAAGAACCTTTATAGACCTGGACTGGGCAATAGAGCAACTGGGGAGACTTAAAATGCCTTAACATGCCTCTATTCTCATTCATCCATAACATAAAAGCCTACACTCTAAAGTTACTTACATTCTATCCTACAACCCTCCCCTCTTCAAACTCATCCTAATTCACTACCAAAACAAATCATGCTAAACTTTCACTCTTCTATCCATCTTTTTCACATTACCCCTCACTGTCCCTCCTCCTATCGTTTTACCAACCAGTCTCACAAAATACCTTATATATACTGCTTAACTGTGTTTAACAACTCAATTACTCTTCCAGTTTTGTAACTTATACTAGTTATGTTTCACCTATACTCAACTGTACATATCATTTGTTTGCCAACATTTACAATAATACTAAGTTTGCTTTGTGATTATTTGCTTGTATCTTGAAGTTCATAGGTTCATAGGTTAGCACTAGGCTAACTGCCCTTTCAGGCCATTTTAAGCCTAGCCAGTTACCCCATGTGAGAATCAAACCCCGCACCTTGTATCAGTAAGGTAAACACTTAACCATTATACCAAAAACAGTACATAGATCAAAAAACTTTGATCTGTTTGGAAAAAGAAGCATCTGAAGCAGTGCAAAAACATAAACAACAAAACCTAGAGATATTTGAACAATATAAAAAAGAAATATGGACATGGGAAAGAAGAGAGATTTGATAGGGTACAATATTTATGCAAAAGAGAAAGCCAAATTAATTAATATAAAGAAGGCAGCCCCAAAGATATTCGAAGAGAAATACAGGCAAAGGCATCCAGATATGGAAAATTTTATAATAAAAAAAATAATATCACAAAGATGGAACATAGAAGAGAAGATTAGTAAAGTAGAAGTTAAAAAAAATAGAAATTGAAGTTATGGAGTGCTTGCAAAGTGAGGGATTTGGTGTAGTAGGTCTAATACAGGTCATATCACAGCAAGATGGAGTGAGTCCCCAAAGTAAGGAGAGACAGGAAGATAAGAAAACATCTGAAGAAGAAATATGGACATGGGAAGAGATTTAATATGGTGTAATATTTATGCAAAGGAGAAGGCAAAACTAACCAATACAAAAAGAGCAGCACCAAAGATATTTGAAGAGAAATATAGGCAAAGGGATCCAGACATAGAAAACTTTACAATACAAAATATAAGAAGACAGAGGAAAAGGAGACTAGTAATGGAAAAGTTACAGAAATAGAAAGTGAGGTTAGGGAGATCCTGCAAAGTGAAGGATTCAGTGTACAAAATCAAATGCAGAAAGCACCACAACAGGATAGAGCAATGGATATCCAAATTAAGGGGAAACCAGTGGAACAAGAAGCAATTGGTCAGGTGCCATATCAAGATATTTTGCAGCCTTCCACAGGAAATCAGTATAACCATTCACTTGAAGCTAGATAGCAAGGGAAGAAACAGGAAACTGTGGAAACTGATGCAGTCAATGTTGAGGAGTGATAGGCCAGTGAGTTCCCATATGACAGGACAACAGAAGGCACAGGATGAAATTGAAGAGAAAGTGCCACAGGAAGATGCTACAAAACTTACTATAGAATGCCCACAGGAAATGGAAAACAAGGTATGTGCCCTCAGTTTGGAAGAAAATGAGCTAAGAGAAGAGTTGCTTGATTTACTAGAGATGGATAGATATATTAAGATCAATGATAGAAATAGACTGCAGAAGGTCAATAAAACCCAAAAAGTAAGATGACTGACAAAACAAATGAATGCAGTAATTAGGACTGTCCATAGAGATCCATGTGATATAACAGAAGTAAACAGGATATACTACTGAGCTGCTAAATTAATAACTGATAAAGTTCTACCACAAGAACACAGGGTAGTGAGGGAAAGGAAGGGGAAAAATCAAATATCATCATGGAAATATTGGATAGAGAAAACTATAATGCAATTAAGACAAGAAGTGTCACTCTTAGAAGACTATAGAAGAGGGAATAGATGAACACAAATATTGAGAAAGATAGATGTGATTAAAGCAATGCACTTATTACAACAGACCAGGATCTATCATGTATTATCTGCAAATAACAAACTAAAATTTTCAGCACAAGGGGAAAAACTTAGAAGATGCACAGATAAATATATAGGAAAAGTACAAAATAATCAATTTATTGATGACCCAAAAAAGTTTTATAGAGAACTGGGATATAAGGTAAAAGGAACCGAAAGACCGCCAAAAAAAGAGGAAGTAGGTACATTCTGGAGAGCTATCTATGAAGATCCTATGGAACATAACAAAGATGCTAAATGGATAGAAGAAGTAAAAGAAAGAATAAGAAGTTTAAAGGTGCAGGATATGAAATGGGATGAAGTAACAGCCAGACAGATTGAAACAAAGTTAAGAAATGCTAATAACTGGAAAACCCCAGGCCCAAATGCAGTACCTAACTTTTGGTTAAAAGTATTAACATTTTTGCACGAGGATTTAGCAATGAGTAAGAACTATTTATATGCGGGTCTACTTCAGTAGACCGAAAGACCAAAACAACGAAAATGAAAACAACAAGACCAAAAGCACGAAATTTCAAACTCACGAAATATCATAACACCGAAAGTTTAAAATAACGAATCATATCCCAACCTGATATATCACCATACAATATGTCAACACCACTATTAAGATATTACTGTTTAAAAATACTCCATTTTAATACATAAAGTACAACGTAACTACGTTGAGAAATACATAAATACATCTTAGGAAACCTTTCACATTGTGCTATGCACCGAAGATGCTTTACTCAGACCACTATGGAAGCCCCAGGAGTTTTAAACAGCATATATCAAACAGTGCCTTTACAAAAAGGAAAACAATTGTTACAAGTAGACAACTACCTGTACCATTTAGAAAGAACGAGACATAATAAAAGGTACTGGGGATGTAAATACAAAATCTCAGAAGGATGTACAGGATGAGCTATTACTGTCATAATACCTAATGGTGATTTGCTGGAGAAGTCTGTAGCACACAATCACCCAGCAGAACCCGGTGAAGTAGACAGATATATTGTGTGTCATGATCTGAAAACCAGAGCCACTTACAGTCGTGATACCCCTTGTTTGATAGTGGAAGATGCAGTAGCTTCCACTTCCTTAGATTTTGTTTGCCACATACTTTGCAGGAAAACACTAATGCAACAGGTATACGACATAAAACAAGTTTGTAACATGCTGGTGAAGATTTGACAATAAACAGTATACACTTTTCAAACTATCCATTGAAAAGTGGAACATTTGTTAGTAAATGTATGACTGACCCTAGCACAGATACTAACATAGTTGTATTTACCACTATGAACAATTTTGTACGATTTAAGTCGTGCTTCAATTTGGCTCATGGATGGTACGTTCTTCAATAAGTGAGTAACGATATGTCAATTATATACAATAATGGGTTTGTGAAGTACAGTACACACAGCAAAGCAATACCTCTACTCTATACAGTTCTGTCAAAGAAATCTCTTAAATCTTATAATTATTTCTGGCATTGCATATTTTATTTACTATCTCAACATGGCTTTGAAACAGAGGTGAGTTTCATATTATGTGACTTCGAGATTGCAGCCTTGAAAAGTGTTAGACTGAATGTTCCCACTGCCCAGTCAAAAGGCTGCCTGTTTCACTTTGGGCAAAATATCTGGCGTAAGATCCAATCTTTAGGGTTAACATCACTGTATAATACATCTCAGTCTTTCCAACTTGCCATTAAAAGTCTCATAGCTCTAGCATTTTTACAAGAGGAAGAAGTACAAGGCACATTTGATCTGCTTAAAGAATCTTTCCCACCAGAGGGCCGTGATGTGATTAGATTCTTTTCTGATTGGTATGTCTACAGGAAACTTTGTAAATTTAACACAAGAACATCGTCAACTATGAGATTTCCCCCACTATTTCCCATCAAATTTTGGGATGTTAGTGAGCTAAACGAGTTATGCTTACCACGTACACAAAACACCGTGGAAGCCTGGCAGAGGAGACTTAAATGTCTCCTAGGTGGAAGGGGTACCAGTCTCTCCGTGTTATTATCATGTCTGGTGCGCGAACAGAATTGAGTTGATGAGTTACATATCAGGATGGCATCAGGGTATGCACCATCTCCAAAGAAAAGGAAACTTATAGAAAGACATAAGCGGTTTGAAAATGTGTTGAGTAACAGATCAGAATATTCATCGCTGGAGTTCGTAAAGGCTATCGCTAGACTACTTAAAATGTGAATCTGCTGACATCTCATACCAGTCTAGTTTTGCATTGTGTGCTGCATAGAAAATATTATTTCATGGGATTAACTCAAACATTTGGTTATTTTCATGCCCTATACATTCAATTATGTAGTATTGTATTTCTATATGTTACAGAATAAGTCATACAATATAACCGTCTACATGTACTACTCCTAATTACAATTGCAAAATACCTATGCAAAATAAGAAATCAGTATATGCACTTAAAATGCGATTAACACGTTATAGTCAGTGTTCTAACTATCGTTATTATGGGTTTCGTTATTTTGGCCTTTTGTGATTTTGAAATTTCATGCTTTTGGTCTTGTTGTTTTCATTTTCGTTTTTCTGGTCTTTCGGTCTAATGAAGTAGACCCTTATATGCGCACCCCAAATAGACACCAATCTGGCTAACAACAGGCAAAACAATGCTCCTTCTAAAGAGTAAACCCGCAAGCTACCCTAAAAATTATAAACCAATTACTTGTCTTCTGGCAACGTATAAACTATACACAGGAATTGATGCTGACAGAGTTTAGATTAATTTAGAAGAAAACTCAATTATGGCAGTAGAACAAAAGGGCAATAAAAGAAAGTCATATGGAACAAATGATCATTTGTTTTTAAATAAAGTCATACTGAAGAACTGTAAAAGGGGGAAGAATTTAAGTATGGCATGGATTGACTATAAGAAAGCATGTGATAGTATCCCACATTCATGGATAAAAGAGTGCTTAAAAATGTATAAGATACACCCTACACTGATCAACTACATTACAGTGACCATGAAACAGTGGTAGACCACTTTGCAATTAGGCCATGATAAAGGACAGATTAATATCCCAGGGATAAAAATTCAAAGGGGGATATTCCAGGGTAACTCTCTGTCACCGTTGCAGTTCTGCCTTGCCATTAACCCATTAAGATGTTTACTTAACAACTTAGGCCATGGCTACAATTTGGCTCCTAAAAATCAACAAAGTGTAAAGACTTCTGATCTTCTCTTTGTCAATGATTTAAAACTGTATAGCTCATCAGATGAGAAACTGAAAGCACAGCTGCAGGTTGTCAAAACTTTTTCAGTTGATATAAGAATGTCATTTGGTCTTGATAAGTGTGCAAAAACAACCATTAAAGCAGGAAAACTGCAGCACCACGAAAACATCAGTTTGGGACAAGAATGTGATATAAAAGAATTTGAGCAAGAGGGAGTATATAAATATTTGGGAACCGATGAAGGATCAACAATAAAACATGAACAAATGCGAATAAAACTTAGTAAGGAATACTTTAGAAGACTTAAATTAATTCTCTAAACAGCGTTGACATTTAAGAACAAAATCCAGGCTATAAACCAATTTGCTCTTTCTGCCCTAACTTACAGTTTTGTAGTGACTGACTGGCACTAAAATGTGTTGGATAGATTAGAAAGGAAAACAAGAAGGATGCTTCATGCTCACCAAATGATTTATAAAAATCAGTATATACCAAGATTATACATTCCCCTTTCCGAAGGAGGGATGGGACTCCTTGAAACTGATTACATATATAGATCGGCAATCATGGGACTCCACACAAATCTGCTACCTCACAAGACACAAATATAGTGTCTTGAAACATCAGGAGAATAACTCTAAGATGACTTCTCTGCTTAAGTTAGCAGAAGCATACTGGCATCAAGCAGGAATGGAACTCAAACCAGAAGTAGATAAAAATCAGGCAGCAACTGAATGTGACAAAAAACAAAAGAAAGAATATAAGGTGAAGGACCAGATGAGGAGGCAAGAAATGTGGAAAAGGCATAAATATAGCTGCAAGTATAGAAAACTTCTGGAAGAATCTCATGTCGATCAGGAATGAACACAGGAATGGTTAAGGAGAGGCGAATTCAAACCAAGAGATGAAAGGTTAATATTGGCAGCCCAAGATAGTGGGCCACATACACGCTGGTTTACAAAGTCCATTGAACATGTGGGAGAAATGGAGAAATGTAGGTTTTGTAAAACCAAATTGGAAACAGTTGTACACCTCATTGCTGGGTGTGATATACTAATGGCAGAATGACTGTATACTGAAAGGCATAATAATGTGGCAAGACTGTTGCACTAGGGATTGTGCAAACATTATGGTAGTGAAGTGGCTGAAAAACACTGGAAACATGAGCCACAAAGCATTATAGAAAATTATGAAGTTTATATCACATGGGATCATCCATTACCAACAGTTCAAAAGATAGATGCTAGAGAACTGAATACAGTGGTCCAAGAAAAGAAGACAAATGTAGCATTAATCATTGAAATTGCTACACCCAGTGACTACAGTGTCTTGCATACAGAGAGACACAAAGTCATAAAATATCAGGATCTGCAGGCAGAAATGAGAGCAATGTAGACGAAAGATACCCAGACAGTTCCAATAGTAGCTGGAGCAACGGGTCTTATAAAAAAGAATTTGCAATCATATTTAGATATTACCAATCCATGTAACCCCATACGAATTGCAGAAGGAGTCATTACTGGGCACATTGTGAGTGCTGTGAAGAGTGCTTTTGGCTGACATTAAAGATTGAAACAATACTAATTTCATGAACTTTAATCGTACTTTGACTTAGGAGTGGGGTCCATTCCCATCTCAGCATTAGAAGCCCAAAAGATTTGGAGAAATTAAAAAGGGATCCAACCTCCTACCACAAGGTGTTCTATATCTTATCTACTGTTTGTATGTTTTATACTATTATACTGTGAAGCTTTTCCCCCAGGGCCTCCACTGAAAATGGATTATCTTGGCCCAGTGGACTTTCCTGGTAAACAAATGCCAATAAATGCATAAGTAAAATAAATAATAAAAGTGTGCAAGGACAGGCAGAGACTTGGGTCTTTAGTGAGAAAAGAGAAACAGGGGCCCTACTACCAGAACACAGGAAAAGAGATGGCCTTTAAAAATCAATCCCCTTCTTTAAGCAAAATATAGCAACCAGACAAATGCAGGTGAAACAACAGGCAAAGAAGATGGGTGAGAAGTTTCTTTGAAAGGTGGACAAGCAGCTGGCAGACATGATGCCGAGGAAGAGCACCAGCTAGAATAACTGCACTGATGTTTTCTTGTGACTGTCAATTAGCAATAAAAGATGAACAGACAATAACATTTACATGTGGGCTAAATAAGTGGTATGGTTATATTATTAAATCACTACAGAGTGAAAAGGGTAAGCGAACTTGAGCATTCATCACTATGTAAGACTTATTAACAATGAGATATTGTCAAAGAAAACTACATTAACCTCTACATTAATGCAAAGTCAGATGACGAGCCTTGAAAGGTAATTGACGGATGTCAAAAGTTCAAGTAAGTTAAATAAGATTCATTACAAATCTTCATGTTTTGTTAAATATGATGCAAAGTTCAAAACTGATGTTACTTAGACTTGATAATGAGGGAAATATCTTGTGGTTGAGAAGTCTCACTTATAAGTTACTAATTTTTACTCACCTTCACTTTTGTGGCAAGGGAATTGAAGGGGTGGACCCAGACCTTTACAACAGTTATGGCCATGAGGAAATGATAATGTAACACCGAGCCCAAAAAAAGAAACTATAAGGCCTTTTGGGAGCACTACCACATGTTAAAGTGTTGTAATACAGCTCTGTAAGATGTACGCAAGAGTATTAGATGAGCTTTTTTTATTTATTTATTTTATTTTACAATTGTTTACTGGTAAAGTCCATCTGGACAAAATGTCCTTTTTCAGTGGAGGCCCGGGGAGAAAAGCTCCACATTTATAAATAACCATAAGATATATTTACAATGTACAGATACAAATACTGATTCAATCTCAGATACAAGTACAAAATGAAAATACATGTTATACATTTCACTGATACAATCACATAGTCTAGGCAGGAAACAGTGAATAGCAATACTGTGATTGTAGATAGAAAACAAGCAAGTTAGGTATACATATGCTGAGTAGGGGGTATACTATTCAAACACAAAATAGAAGGTTGTATTCCTTTAGCTGCCTTAAGACATCTATTTCCTAACCAGGGTTTGTGCAAGAGCAGGTCTGTGATGTGAGGCAGTGCCATCTATGCCAGAGAAAGTAGGGCAGTGCATGTGCAACATATGCCAGCATAGCTAGCTGGAGTTTTGTAAAGAATTTTATGTCATTTGTGTATCAAACTGATTTGTACATGTGCTTGTGCTGAAAATGTATTTGTAAATTTGCTTATGTTACAAAATGTATCAACAGTGGGTTCTGCTAGACAAAAAAGAAATAAACATGTATGTCAGTCTGTACTGTGGTAACTGTTGAAATGTATATATGTTAACAGAGGATGATGAAAGGTAAGGGGTTAAGCTCATCCCAGCTTACCTTAGGAAAATAGTTTGAAATAAAATTACTTGGTATAAGCCATAAAGATTGTATCTCACAGGTCTGAAGGCAGCCAGAATGTTTGGGAAAATAAGGACTAGGAATCCTGCTGTATTGTCATTAGTGGTGAACTAAATGCTACCCGGAAGGGTGGAAGTGTTAAAATGGTTTTATAGCTTCCAGAATCCAGATGATGTAACACATCTTAGCAAAACTCTCTGTGTAAGTATTTTGACACATATATGCAAGATCCTGGATCAGCTTTTAGTAAAGGGGGTAGTGTGGGAACCACAGAGTTGGATGAGCAGATGTTAAGTCATTCTGTAATCCAGCACTGAAATGATGCTTTAATACTACATGAGACAGAAGTCTCATCCAGTCTATTTGTGAAACATGACAAGAAAGATCACTCACCCACATCATATTGACTTGCTATGCATGTAACTTAACTAGGGAACAGTAATTCTTTAATCAGTCAGGTAAATATAGTAAGACTAGTTAGGTATTGTTTTTCTTTATCTGTGCGACTCTATTCATCTGTGTTATTTTTATATTTCTTGTGATTGAAATTCTGGTGTTAATTGTAAAGCAATATTCAGTATTGTCATGTTTCCTTTTTATTATTTATTATTAAATGTATTTAAACTTTTATTGTAGCTGGTCTTTTACAGAAAATTTTAACTTTTAAGAGTACTTATATTTATTTAGTGACACTGTGGCCGCTCCTGAAAGTCTTGATTTTGGTCAACATTACCACTGGTATTAGTATTAATTTCACTCAGTATAACTGGATATCCTGTTAAGAGCCTTACAATAGCTGGCTGGTGGCTGTGGAGCTACCTTATAGGCTGAGCAGAGGTGGTAGAGTGGGTAATCTGTGCCTGCCTTTCCCAGGTGTGTGTGTATGTGTGTGTGTGTGTGTGTGTGTGTGTGTGTGTGTGTGTGTGTGTGTGTGTGTGTGTGTGTGTGTATCATCTACTTGGAACAGGGACACAGAGCTCCTTAGTGGTCAGTGCGGATTCTTATTTGGGGCCTGGAGAGAGAGAGAGAACGAGAGAGAGAGAGAGAGAGAGAGACAGAGAGAGAGTCCAGACCCAAGACTGGGAGTGTGTTCCTTGTGTGCTCTTAATGGAAATTGTGTTTGATGCAGAGAACTGAGTCTGAAAATACTGTGTGTGTCTATTTCTCTCAAAGTGAACGTTCCCCCATTGATGTCCATGATGAGGATTGAGGCTGCTTGGTCACTGGCTCAGAGAAGGGATGTCACATATTGGTGAGCAGTGGTATGAATATTAAATGAACTTCTGTAGCCTGTAGGCAGTTGTCACTGAAGGTGTGTGTACTGTTAGCAGCCACAAGGTAAACATACAGAGTTTCATTTTCACAACAGCTTTATTTACTTTTTGTTAGTTTAGTTTAGTCAGTGAAAGAAGGCAAAGATGTCAGCAGAGGATTATGGCAAGCTGACAACCAGTTGGCCAAAGTGTGTGAAGTCAAATGACTGGTGCATGCCAACCTGACTAAAGAGGAAATTATTTCAGCCTTAATCACAGTTGCAGCATGGACGAGCAACCAGGAGGATAACCAGTCTGGCGATGTGGATTTACAGCCCTCAGAAACAGGACAGTTCACCTTTTTCTCAGAGGGCCTAAAAACCCATCTGGAGTTAAAGAGACTTGAGCTGGAGGCCAAACATTTGGAATTAGAATTAGCATAGAGATTGCAGTAGCCAAAACATATGTAATTAGAATCAGCAGAGAGAGTGCAGAATTTCGAGGCCAAAGAAAATAAGAAACAGTGCCAACATGAGAGGGAGATGCTGACTGTTTGTCAGGGTCATGGAGGTAATGGGGAAGGGAATAACCAAATTCCAGAAGCAATAAAGGTCAGTAAATTTCTTTCACACTTTACAGAGGGTGATAATTTTAATAGTTTTATTCATATATATGAAAGAGTATATAAACAGTGTAATATTGATCAAGGGCTCTGGGTACAGATCCTGACCCCCTTACTCCATGGTAAAGCTGTAACTGCTGTTTCTGAATTGTCTGATACTGATTGTTTAAGCTATGATTAAGTTAAACAAAGTTCACTGGAATGTTTTAAGTTAACACCTGAAGCTTACGTTTCGTGAGCATAGACATAAGGCAGATGAAAGTGTATGCAATTTTATTGCTAAGTTAAGCCCTTATTTTCATAGGTGGATGAGTGGGTATCAGGTCACCACTTTAGAAAGGCTGGCAGACCTTTTGGTGAGAGGAACAAGCCCTTAGCATTTTGCCTAAGGACATGAGAGTCTGACTGGCAGACCGGGAATGTAACTCTGCAGATGAGCTGGGAAGAAAGGGGGATCTCTACTTAGCAAGCAGGGCATCATTGCACAAGAAGGGGATCCCCACTGCTGCACATAGATATAAGGGAACCCATGGTGGGCAGCCTAAACCACCCCAAAAGAGTCCACAAGTAACAGGGGAAGTCACTAGTTTAAGTACACAACCAGGATCAAGGTTTAGATGTTTTAAATGTAACCGGAGGGGCCATGTATCATATAAATGTCCACTGAAGAAAGCTGGAGAACAAAAGGTGAGGGAGTCAAGGTGGAATAACAGTATGGCAGTGGTAAGTTGTCTGGAGACAACAGGAGTACCAGACTATCACCGGAGTTTATATCCTATCTTAAGTGGATGGAAAACAGGCCACTGCTAAGACAGATATAGCCTCTGACATAACCATTGTGAATCCTGCAGTGGTTACAGAGGAGCAGTACTTGCTTGGACAGTCCATTACAGTCAGAACTTTAGGAGGGACTCCATTCCAAATACCTTTGGCCAGGGTTCATCTTGACTGGGAGGGTGGAAAAGGAAGCAAGGAAGTAGGTATGTTTGAGGATATCCCTGCAGATGTCTTGATAGGGAATGATTTTGATAATGCAGTAGCTTGTGTGTATGCAGTTATAAGCAGTCAGGCTTGGAGACAGGCATGGGAATCTGGTAGCCTGGGGAGACCCAGACAGACCCTCATACCTGAGTCTGGGACTAGTGATGTGGCTATTTCAGGGAGGGAGCTACCCTATAGCAGTGAGCCTGAAGGTGAGCCACAGCTACTGGTAGGTAATGATGTTACCTTGGACAGGCTGACTGCAAGTGGTGAGATAAGTGGTAGTACCCAAGTTGACAGTAAAGCACCACTGTCAGAAGATACCAGACTTCCTGTGGAAGGGGAGCTGGGAAGGGTCACAAAGATAGAGTTCAGACAGGCTCAGCTTTCAGACCCTACAGTACAAGGCTTGAGGGAGGTAGCTAGAGAGGCACCTGATTCTCAAGGAAAAGGGGAATCTATATACTGGAACAAAGGGTTACTGTATAGATGGTAAACCCCTGAGGGAGGGCTAGAGGGTGAGGTAATACAGCCTGGTAGTGCCCAGAGCCTACCATCTGGCTCTGCTAGCCACAGCCAATGACATTCCATTTGCAGGTCATTTGGGAATAAAGTGTACCATGAGACATATTGTGCAGAACTTTTATTGGCCTGGGATTGCAAAGGATGTAATGGGGTACTGCAGGACCTGTAAGCACTGTCAAAAAAAATAGGCAAGGCAGGAGACAAGGTCAAAGCTCCTTTGATGCCTTTGCCTGTGACTGAGGAGCCATTTTAGAGGGTAGCTATGGATACTGTGGGGCCTCTGAGTACCCCAAGTTCTACAGGGAACATGTATATCATGGTGGTAGTAGATTATGCTACTAGATACCCTGAGGTGGTGTCCCTGTCCTCCATCAAGGAAGAGAAGGTGGTAAATGCTTTGTTAGAGATTTTCAGCAGGGTAGGTTTCCCAAGAGAAAGACTGACTGACAGAGGTGCCAATTTAATGTCAGACCTGCTGGACTGTCTGTGGCAGTACTGTCAGGTGAAGCACCCAAAGACCACCCCCTACCACCACAGGACTAATGGTCTTGTGGAGAGGTTAAATTCTACACTAAAGACCATGTTACTGGCATTTGCAGACCAGTTTAAGAGAGAATGGGACAAATATTTGCCTCATCTGCTATTCGCATACAGAGAGGTACCCCAGGAATCCACAGGTTTTTCACCCTTTGAGTTGCTGTATGGGCATAGGGTGAGGAGGCCTTCAAATTTGAGTCATGATGAGTGGGAGGGTGAGTGTGAATCCCACAAGGGGTATGTTGCGGCACATGTCCTAAACCTTAGGACAAGGCTTAGGGAGCTCATGAGCATGGCCTAGGAGAATCTGGCAGGAGCCCAACAACAGAAAATGGTCTGGTATGACAGACATGCTCAAGCCTGAGAGTATGCTGTTGGACAGCAAGTTTTGGTGCTCATTCCTGACAGACACAATAAACTGCAGACAGATTGGGAGGGACGCTTTAAAGTGGTAAGGAAGGTCAGGGATGTTAACTACATGGTAAACCTGCTAGTTAGGAGGCAGGAGCACAAATTGTACCATGTTAACATGAAGCCTTACTATGACAGGGAGTCCCTGGTGCTAAGTATTTGCTGTGGATGGCAGGAGGAGTCTGGGGGGATCTGGTGACTGATTTCCTCAATGAGGCTCGTACTGACACCTCAGTGGAAGGGGTAGCAATGTCCCAGCAGCTGTCCCCTACCCAGGTTTGAGAAATCCAAGCAGTGTCACAGAAGTTTGGGGCATGTTCATTGGGAAACCTGGGTGCATGCACGTGGTGCAGTATCATGTGGATACAGGACTGCAAAGGCCTATCACGCAGGCCCCTTACAGGGTGCCTGAGTGAGTCAGACAGCCTCTGAGAGAGGAGGTACAGGAAATGTTGGAAATGGGGGTAATCCATGACTCCAACATTCTTTGAGACTCCCCAGTGGTGCTGGCACAAAAGAAAGATGGCAGCATCAGGTTCTGTGTGGACTACAGAAAACTAAATAGTCATACAGAGTGATATGCTTACCTCATGACTAGAACACATGAAGCCTTAGGGTAGTTAGGTGGTGCTAAGTATCTGATCACTACTGATCTGACTAAGGGCTACTGGCAGGTGCCCCTTGACTCCCACTGCATAACAGAGGTCAGCCTTTGTGACTGCTTTTGGACTATATAAGTTTACGAAGATGCCCTTTGGGATGCAAAATGCTCCAGCAACCTTCCAGAGGCTGGTAGGTCGTACCCTAGTAGGAGCATGAGATTATGGCCATGCTTACCTGGACAATACTATCTGCAGCCATTTCTTGCAAGAGCACCTTCAGCATGTCAGGGTGGTCCTGGGCAGACTGCAAAGGGCAAGTTTGACCATTAAGCTCAATAAGTGTCAGGTGGGTATGGCAGAGGGTTCCTACTTGGGACATAGAGTGGGGAGTGGTAAGATCAGGCCAAAACCTGACAAAGTGGAAGCTATTCTGGCGTGGCCTGCCTCTGATACTAAAAAGCAGGTGAGGGCATTCTTGGGAACAGTGTAGTACTATAGAAATTTTGTTCTTAATTATAGTACAATAGCTGCTCCTCTCACAGACTTCAGATTTGAGTCATGATGAGTGGGAGGGTGAGTGTGAATCCCACAAGGAGTATGTTTCTCTCACAAGAAACAACAGGCCGGATAAGGTAGTGTGGACCTCAGTTTGTGAGCAGACATTACAAAAGCTTAAAGGGGCTTTGGGAGGACCTCCTGTGTTAGCCACTCCAGATTACAGCAAAGAATTTGTTGTGCAGGTGGATGTTTCAAATCATGCGGGTGGGGACTGTACTCAGCCAGGTTTCCTCAGAGGGAAAAGAATACCCAATTTTTATATCTCAATCATAGACTCCAACCCAGGGAGGAATGCTATGCAGCTGTAGAAAAAGAATGTCTAGCTATAATATGGGCAATGCAGAACCTTCAGCCCTATCTGTATGGAAAGACATTCACTGTGGTTATAGACTACAATCCCTTAACATAGCTACATCAAGCCAGCCAGCAAAATGCCAAGTTATTAAGGTGGAGCCTATGGTTGCAGGCATATGACATGACAGTGCAGCACCATAGTGGAGTCAGTAATGCCAATGCAGATGGACTCTCAAGGCAGGTTATGGTTTAATGCATTCCAAGACAGGCTTATTTCTCTCAGGCAAAGTTACTTCAGGGTCACTTGAGAAACTAGCTTGAGTCTTCGAAGGGGGAGAGAGCTGTGATGATGTGAGGTAGTGCCACCTATGCCAGACAGAGTAGGGCAGTACATGTGTAACATATGCCAGCATAGTTAGCTGGAAATTCGTAGAGAATTTTATGTCATTTGTATATCAAGCTGATTTGTACAGGTGCGTGTGTTAAAATGTATTAGTTGCTTGTTTTAAAAAAATGTATCAACAGTGGGTCCTGCTGGACAAAAAATAAATACATATGTATGTCAGGCTGTGTTGTGGCAACTGCTGAAATGTATATATGCTAACAGAAGATGCTGGAAGGGAAGGGGTTAAGCTCAGTCCAGCTTACCTTAGGAAAAATAGTTTGAAATTAAATTACTTGGTATAAGCCATAAAGATTGTATCTCACAAGTCTGAATGCAGCCCGAGATGCAACATCTGTGAAAACAAGGACTAGGAATACTGTTGTATTCTCCTTAGTGGTGAACTAATTGCTACCCTGGAAGTGTGGAAGTGTTGAAATGGTTTATAGTTTCCAGATGCTGTAACACATATTAGCAAAGCTGTATGTGTGTATATTGTGACACATATGTGCAAGATCCTGGTTCAGCCTTTAGTAAAGGAGGTAGTGTCAGAACCACAGAATCAGGTGACCAGATGTGATATCATTCTGCAATCCAGCATTGAAATGATGCTTTAATACTAGATGAGACAAAAGTATGTTTGTGAAACCTGACAAGAAGGACCACTCACCCACATCATCTTGCCTTGCTGTAGTAAATAACTTAACTATCGAACAGTAATTATTTAATCAGTCAGGAAAATAGTGAGATTATTTAGATATTATGTTTCTGTATCTGGGTGAATCTATCCATCTGTGTTATTTTTTATATCTCCTGTGATTTAGACTCTGGTGGTTATTGTGAAGAGGTATTCAGTGTTGTCCTGTTTGCTTTTCATTATTTACTATTAAATATACTTAAACTTTTCATTGTGGCTGGTCTTTTAGAGAATATTTTAACTTTTAAGAGTACTTATATTTATTTGGTGATACTGTGGCCATTCCTGAAAGTCTTGCTGTTTGGTCAACATTACCATTGATATTAGTATTAATTTCACTTAGTATAATTGGATAACCTGTTAAAAGCCTTAGAGTAGCTGGCTGGTGGCAGTGGAGCTATCTTATAGCTTGGGCAGAGGTGGTAGAGGGAGTAACCTGTGCCAGCCTTTCCCAGGTGTGTGTGTGTGTGTGTGTGTGTGTGTGTGTGTGTGTGTGTGTGTGTGTGTGTGTGTGTGTGTGTGTGTGTGTGTGTGTGTGTGTGTAAAAATCAAACCTTAAAGAGTGTGTGTGTGTCAGCTACTTGGAACAGGGGCACAGAGCTCCTTAGTGGTCAGTGTGGATTCTTATTTGGGGCCTAGGGAGAGACAGAGAGAGAGAGTCCAGCCCTAGGACTGGAGTGTGTTCCCTGTGTGCTCTTAAGGGAAATTGTGCTTGGTGCAGAGAGCTGTGTCTGAAAATACCATGTGTGTCTATTTTTCTCAAAGTGAACAATCCCCCACCAGTGTCCATGGTGAGAATTGAGGCTCATTGATCACTGGCCCATAGAAGGGATGTCACAAGTTCCATGATTCTGATAGATGTGATTCGAGAAGTTTTTTAAAGCTGGAAGTGTTAGTAGTTGTTCTGATATTTAATGGCAGGTAATTCCAAGTTTTGGCTATGCAGCTGGAGTAAAGGGAAAACTCCAGCTGCTTTGTTAGGTTTGGATACATATAGGAAGGATTTGTTACTGGAACATAATACCCTGTTATTGGAGTAGCATATCAGTAGATTTTGAAGTACTGGTATTTTTTCTGGCTGATTTAGTATTCAATAGGCGAAGACGAATTGATTATTAGCAAGTAGATATGGTAGGACAGTTGTTTTAAAGCCAAACAATGATGGTATCTGAAATTTGTTACTGTGGCAAACTTTGTGATTTTATTATAGTAAGTTTCAAGTTTTGCTAGGTCAGATTTCTTAATGTTTATAAGAATTTGTAAGGCATATAGTAGGGTAGAGATACGATGGGCTCTTGCTATAGTGGCCTTTGAAGATTTATTTAGAAAGTATCGAGCTTGACTTCTCTACTGGGTTCCTATTTTTTTGTGAACTTTTTTTATGGTCTGTGATATGTGTATGTCAAATTTTATATTATGGTCAATGACCACTCCAAGTAATTTTGTTTGAGAAACTGGAGAAATAACTGTATAGTTTAATGGGGTTCCTATTAGAACCACGAATGCTTGAAATATCGAATGGCATATGGTCGAAACCATATGATTGAAATTTCAAGGGTTTGAAGGTTAAATGTAATAGCGCCGTTCAGTGCAGAATGGGAGAATTTCCCTTTTCTGCACTGAAGTGTGATCTCAGAGTTGGTTTATTTAAGTAGGGGGGTTATGGGGGTTGCAGGGGGGCTTGCCCCCTGCCTGCACCGTTAAGGTAAGTTTTTTTTGTTTTATTATATATTAGAACTTTTAAACTTCGATCTTATGTTGTAGAACATATGGGATTCAAAGTTTAGAAAGTTTGAATATATAATATAGACCCGTTTAATGATGGGATATGGTGAGTGGGCGTCTGCAGCACTAGTTGAATAGAAGAGCGTGAGTTTTGTTTTGGTTAGCCTAAGTATAAGTTGTGCATCGTTTAGCCAAGATTCCATGCCATTAAATGACTTCTGGGTGATTTTTTGGAGTTTTTATAATGTTGGGTTGACCCAAATCAGGGTGGAATCATCCATATATTGAACTACAGGGGCAAAAAAAAAAAAAAAATTTAAGCTTGTTTCCTGCCTTTCCTGTTAAGTGGTATAGACTACTTGTAGGCTTCTGAGCCCCCAAGCCCTTCTGTGTTGGAGGGAAGCCTTCTAGCTTAGTTTTTTTTTCTTATAACTACCAGTTTTCTAGTTTCAGCACTCAAATCTGTTTCTTTGATCTCAGCACTTGTTCAGAAAAAAAAAAAAAAAATTTCATCTGCTTTTACTGTACTTGTGTTTCTACCTACTTTTTTAATTTTGCATCATCTTAAAAGTACTCAATTGAATTTATTACTGCTTGGTGTAACTCATTCTAAGCCTTTTGGTTTAAACACTTGGGCTTCGGACCAGTTGTTTTGCACTGAGAGGGTTTGTGGTCTGCACTGTAGTGGCAGAACAGGTAGCTTACATCCTTCTAGGTTGGGAACTGCTGATTGAGGGCTCAGTGTCTGTTATTCTAAAAGTGTATTAATCCTGGTTTAAGCACTTGGGCTTTCAGGCCAGTTATTTTACATTAAGAGGGTTCGTGGTCTGCACTCTTCTGGGAGGAAAGGCTGGACTCTGCCCTTCTGAGCTGGGAATTTCTGGTTGAAGGCTTATAGTGCATGCATATCTTAACTGCTTCTTACTGAAGTTGGTGCGCCTTGTTTGCTGTGGCATAGACTGGATTCGGGCCTGCTGGATCTAGCTTTGTTTGTGTAACTTGAGCACTAATCCAGGCATTCTCTAAAGTATTCAATTGTATTTATTACTGCTTGGTAGTAACTTGATTAAAGTGTAGCTATCATTCTATGTATTTTGGATTAAGCACTTGGGCTTCAGACCAGTTGTTTTACATTAGGAAGGTTTGTGGCATGCACTGTGGTGGCAGGACAGGTAGCTTTCATCCTTCTAAGTTAGGAACTGCTGAATGAGAGCCCAGTGTCTGTTATTCTTAAAGTGTATTATTTCTGGTTTAAGCACTTGGGCTTCAGGCCAGTTATTTTACATTAAGAAGGTTTGTGGTCTGCACTCTTGTGGGATAAGAGGCTGGACTCTGCCCTTCTGAGCTGGGAATTTCTGGTTAAAGGTTTATAGTGCC
Source organism: Protopterus annectens (assembly GCF_019279795.1). NCBI lineage: Eukaryota > Metazoa > Chordata > Ceratodontiformes > Protopteridae > Protopterus > Protopterus annectens. Next base: position 811,401,175 of record NC_056747.1, on the reverse strand, counting down.
TGAATAATTGAACTGTATCTTACTGAAATTGGTACACCTTGTTTGCTGTAGCATAGACTAGATCCAGGCCTGCTGAATCTAGCTTTGTTTATGTGCTTGTTGTTTGTTTGCTTGTTATTTCCCTGGAACGCTAATTCCACCTAATACGCGGCTTCTCAGCGCTTCTGTGGATCACTAGTGATATCTGCATTGCTTACTGTACTTATTTCCTTGTTTCACTTGAAAGAAAGTTACTGTTTGTCGTTTTTGCATTTAAGTTACCTGTAACACATTGCACTTGCTCACTAAAGCAATTATATAAGTCAGCACTAAAAATTAAAAGCACTACACCCTCACTCCCCACTGGCCCTGGTTTTCAATTATTAAGGAATTCCCAATATTATTCTAGCATGTCCAAAGGTCAGTTGTCAATCTCCTCTCCGGTCCAGCTGGTGAATCTGGGAATCTTGAGGCAATGTTACAACTGCCTCATGTACACAGACAACCCTCTCCTCCTCCCAACAAATTCCAGCACATGTGAGAGATGCAACCATATAGCCAAACTGGAGGCTAAGCTCTCTCAACTCAGTACTGGCATAACCAGTCAGGGGGAGAAGGAAACCACACTCACCACAATTCCAGTCTCACATAGACCTACCACGACAGCAAATCAAACACGTAATCACACAAAAACATACTTGGAGGCTCTAAATAAAGATCTGCTGAAGCAGCAGAGACCTCCAAAGCAGACACCCAAGCAGCCGCTACCCCAAAACAAAACACGTGCTACACATATCTCACAAAGCCAGTGTGCCAAACAGTCACAGCCCTTAAGACTAAACAACACACCTGATACACTTGTAATAGGTGACTCTATCGTCAGGCACACTGACGTCCCGCTCACCAGGCTAAACAAGGAGAGGGTCATGGTGAGCATCCTGTCGGGCGCTAGGATCCACCACATAACACAAGCACTCAGGTCACTCCAAGGCAAGTACAAATATGACTCAGTCATTGTCTATGCTGGTGTGAATGACCTGAGACGTACCTCCCTGGACTACATGAAAAGAGACATAAAGGAGCTCTCTGAGCATGTAGCCCAGGCTGGTATGACCCTGACCTTGAGTAGCATCTTACCCTCACCAAGAATGATGCCACAATATGAAGACAAGATGATCAATTTCAACAATTGGCTTAAGTACTGGTGTCATTCAAAGGGGATCCAATGCCTGTCAGCTTGGGATGATATGCTCGACAAACCACAATGCTTCGCTAGGGACGGCTTGCACCTGTCACCCCTGGGCTTTCGGATTTTGGCAAAGGCTCTTGCTACCCCCATAGTGCCTTTTTTAGGCAAGGCTCAAAAGACAAACCCACCTCCATAGGTATCACAAGGGATAAGAAACTAAGAGTAATGCTACTCAATGCCAGAAGTCTAAACCTCAAGATGCACGCACTCGAAACTCTCCTTAGCATGGAGAACATCGATATCTGTGCAGTAACAGAAACCTGGTTCAGGGCTTCCGAGAGCACCCCAGCACTACCAGGTTATACCTCATACCATGCTTTTTGGCCCCAAAACTTGGACCAAACCACAAAAGGAGGGGGAGTATCGATATTCATCAAAGATACCCACACCTCCAGGTTGGTGGCAAAGCACAAAGCATCAGAGACTATCCATGCGCAACTAACAGTGGGTAAAACTGCCTTCCAGTTTATAGCCTGCCACAGACCACCCTCCCAAACCCAGGAACCCCACTCAGCCTTCCTGAGAACACTGGAAAATATGAAGGTCTCTCCAAACACCATTATATTGGGCGACTTCAACTACCCAAACATAGACTGGGAGCATTACTGGTAGCTCCAACACCCTAGCCCAAAGGTTCCTAGAATTTATAAACTCAAATGCTATGGAACAACTTGTTACCACTCCCACAAGAGGGGAAAACATACTGGACCTGATCATCACCAACATGGGGACTCTATGCTCCAGACCAGAAGTGTATCCCTCACTGGTAAGATCAGACCATAAACTAGTCTCACTGGATATTCACATCCCGACCCCACCCCCTGCCCAGAAAACCACAGTGAAAAACTTCTCTAAAGCAAATTTCACACTCCTCAAAACTTAGGTGGAATCCTTCAAAGCCCCCGGGCCTGTGGAAAATACGGCCCAGACCGCAGAATCCTTTATAAACGCATTCTATGAACACCTTCAGGAATGCATGGATCATGTGATCCCAAATAAAACCAAGACCCAATCCTCCAAAGGCAGACGTCCTGTCTGGTGGACCCCAGCCATAAACAAACTATATACAATAGAAGGAGGAAGCTACTAAATGATAGAGCAAAATCCCAAAAAGGGAAGGCATCACTGATCAGTATTAGCAAAAAACTACGGGCACACATAAAATTGTCTAAGGCCAGCTTCGAGAGAATAATTGCACAGGAGACTAAGGATAATCACAAGGCTTTCTTTAGTTATGTTAGGAACCTGGGTGGTAATTCCCAGATGTGCTCAGAATTAGTCCAAAATGACAAAAAATACACCGAACCCACAGACATTGCCAACATCCTAGCTGACAGGTTCAGCGCAAACTTCTCCCCCCCTCCCCACCAAAAGGGCAAATATCTATTCCCAGCAGAGTGCTGCCCCCCTGACATCTCAGATGCTCAGGTAAGAGCCGCCCTCTCCAAAGCAAAAAACACAGCATCAATGGGACCAGATGGTGTCCCGGGCTGCGTCCTACATGAACTCCAAGAAGAGCTAAACCCAAACATAAAACTACTGTTCAATCTCAGCCTTACTACAGGATATGTGCCCAAAGAGTGGCGTACAGCAACAGTGGTCCCTCTCCATAAAGGTGGTGCCTCAACGGATCCTGGAAACTATCGCCCCATAAGCCTGACTAGCTTGGTCTGCAAAGCTATGGAAAGGATCATCATGGACTGCATAAATAAAGATATTGGGGACCTACAAACACTGGATCCTAGCCAGTTCGGCTTTGTTAAGGGCAGATCCTGCCTCTTAAAACTGGTTGATTTCTTTAAAACAGTCACCAAGGCCATTGACGAGGGGAAGGTGGTCCACACAGCCTACCTGGACCTCGCAAAAGCCTTCGATACAATACCCCACTAGGGCATTATAGATAAGCTCACCAGCTTAAATATAAACCCCTATGTCACTAGATGGATTGCAAACTGGCTCAAGGACAGAACCCACATGGTTAGAATTGCTGGAGCCATGTCAGACTCCAAACCAGTTACAAGTGGTGTCCCACAAGACTCAGTCCTGGGACCTCTCTAGTTCGGTATATATTTCTCGGAGGTACAGGCCAACACGGAAGGACTGTGGCTGACCAAGTTCGTAGATGACTGCAAACTGGGCGTCATAATCGACTCTGCAGCCGACACAAGCATCCTCCAAAAGGGCCTCATAGAAACAGACAACTGGTGCCAGAGCCATGGCCTCATGCTAAATGCCAAAAAGTGTATAGTCATCCCCTTTGGCAAAAACAAAGTGCCCACAAATTACCACATAGGTGGTAATCCATTAGGTACAGAAGAAGTAATTAGGGACCTGGGGACCCAAGTTGATAGCAATCTCTCATTTGACAACCACGTGGCCAAAGTGGTTAGAAAAACATTTTATATAGCCCACCTAATCATGAAGGGATTCACATCTAGATCAGGGGAGGTCATCGTGCCTCTTTACTCATCCCTCATCAGGCCCATAATTGAGTACAATGCCCCTTTTGGGATGTACCTTACCAGACACCTGCAGCAACTGGAAAGACCCCAAAAGTACTTCACCAAGAGGATCAAAGGGCTCAAACAGATGCCATATGCTGCCCGGTTAAAGAAACTCCAGCTCTACTCAGTGGCATACCACCTGTTCAGAGGCGATCTGTGCCTGACGTATAAAGCCATGTCCAACCCGGAATTAATGGACATGCTGCACCTCAGAAAATCCAAATCCCATCGAGCCACGCTCGAGAGACTTGAACCTCAGCACTGAAATAAATAGGACATGCTGGAGGGACAGATTCATAACCCAGAGGCTCCCTTCACTCTGGAATAAAATCCCAGTCCAGGTTAGGCAGAGTCCCTCATTGACTCTCTTCAAGAGGAATCTTGATGAGTGGATGGGAGATCATAGGTTTACCCCGGGTATCACTTCTGTGTCACTGTTAGACAGAAGCACAGTATACTAACCTCGAAAAAGGGCATAGCAAAATAAATTTAAAATGGGTGGCGAAAGTCAAACACATTCTGGCTAGGCTTATAAATGCCCTAGGGCAGATAGCCTTGTATGAACCTATGAACCTGCGAACCTAAGTGGGGTGGCAGTATGAAGATTGTTAGCAAAGCTAATATAAAGGAGAGGACCAAGAATATATCCCTGTGGAAGTCCCAAGGTTACAGGTAGTAATGAAGAGAGATTTTGTCACCATTTTACAGCTTGCTGGAGTTCAGTTAGACATTGCTGGAACCAGGTAAGTGCAGAATGGCTAAGTTCAAGTTCTGAGAGTGTAGTTAAGAGTTTAGAATTGGAGTCAGTATCAAAAACTTTGGACAGATCAAGAAGATGGAGGAAACAAAACTGCCATCATTGCAATGGTGATTAACAATGTTAGTAAAGTTAACAAGGATGGTGGCAGTGCTATGATTAGGATGGAATCCATGCTGAGTCTTAGAAGATTGTTGGTTATTAGATATTTCAAGATTTGTGAATGGGATGCACATGCACCTCTCAAGTATTTTTGGTAATGGTGGTAGTATAGCAACTGGCCAATAATTTGATAATTCTGTTGAGTTTCCACCTTTATGTAGTGGGATGATATATGATACTTTCTAAATTTTAGGGACTTGTTCTGAGATGGATCAATTTATTTATATGGATACTAGATTGGATATTGCTTCTGCAGCGATTTTTAGATATTCAGCAGGTAGATAGTCAGTAGCAAGTGTGGTAGGTATAAGCCTTTTCAGATATTTGACTATGGTTTTTACTGGGACACATTAGAAAGAGAAGTTATTAGGATCTAGTGTGTGTACTATGTGAGTCTGGGTAGGGGAAGAGCAATTATTGTTTGTGAGGGCTTGTATGGATTAAGTGAAGTACCTGTTAAATTGTGAGGCTAGGTTGTCTTTAGTATAAATGAGTTTTGGGAGGAAGTACTAGTTTGTCCTGGCTGTAGGATTTTTTTGATGGCAGCCAAAAATTTTTGTGGGTTTCTTTGATTTTTTTGATTGGACACTGCTATAGTAATTTATTTTGTCCTAATATGTTTTTTTTTAGATTTATTTCATAGTTCTACACATGTTTGTTTGTTAGTTGTAGTTTTGTTATTGAGCCATTTCTCCCAGGCCTTATCTCTAGTTTTTAACAAAGATCTTATTTCTTTGGTTAGCCAGGGGTATAATTGGATTTTATCCTTATTGTTCTAGGAGGGGCCAAGATATTTAGGATATTGAGGAATGCTGAGTTAAAGTATTCAACTGCAGTATCGAAGGGGGGATTGTTGAGTGGTGCCCAGTTGTATTTTTTAAACTAGTTATGAAATATTGGGGGATACATTTTCTGTTATTTCAGATTTGGTGGTAGGTGGTAGGTTTATGTGGATTTATTCAGTGTCGGAGAATGTAAGTTGGAATATGGTCACTGGGAGACAGCCAGAGTGTAGGGATAAACTTGGCCTGTTTATAAGGATCCAGTCTAGGACTGTATGTTTATTTGATGTTTTGTCTGCTCTAGTACAAGTTTGGATTGTTCATGACAAACCATGTAGGTTAATGTGGTCAGAGGGATTTTGAGAGTTGCAGGACAGCCAGTCCACATTAAAGTCGCCCATCAAAACTGTTTCCTGAGGGAGGGATGTTGCTGTCCAATTTATATGTTCTAGAGTAGCCAGATTGTTTCCAGGTGGGATATAGGGTCTCTCCATGCTCAGATGTTTCCTTAGATTAATTGTTAGTTTGATAAACAGTATTTCAGTGTTGTTAAAGTCTGAGATGTTTAGGTCTAGAGTTTCTAAACTGAGATTGTTGTTGTACAATTGCTGCTCTATTTTGTTAGCACGCAACTGTAACAATTTTGTCTCAAAATGTAACAATAAATTAGCTCCAAAGTAAAACAGTAATCAGTAATATATACATACATACATATATATATATATATATATATATATATATATATATATATATATATATATATATATGGGTGTACATGCATTTGCGCGTATGGCCGATGGTCGAACGTGAAAATGTCGACTGCAGAACACCAGAACCGCAGAATGTCGAAGCTGCGGACATCGAACCCAAGAATACCGAACGCCGGCCAGGCCACTATACCCCCATCTCGACCCATGGTAGCGCTTGTTGCGGTGGGTATGCGATCAGGAAATTCGAATTTGATGTTGCGCAGGACATTCTGCGCATTCGCGTGAATGAGATTCGACAATTAATTATATATATATATGTGTGTGTGTGTGTGTGTGTGTGTGTGTGTGTGTGTGTATGTATATATATATATATATATATATATATATATATATATATATATATATATTTTTTTTTTTTAATATATATACGTACATATATATATATATATATATATATATATATATATATATAGATATATATATATATATATATATATATATATATATATATATATATATATATATATATATACATACAGAGAGAGAAAGACAGTGAGAGAATGTGCATGCGTGTGATAAAATTAAGGATCAGAGCAGCAGCGGTTAGGTGTTGAACAGAAACATGATGTTGTAGTTTCAATAAGAGACAAAGGCCCCATATAAATACTGTAGCCATCATAGAATACTTGGAATTATATAGTAATAGGTAGGGACCAGTCAGTATCATTTCAAAGTTTGCCTTCTGTGGAAAAACAGCAGACCTTCTTTGTATAAATGGTATATTGTTTTCATGTTATATTTTAACAGTCTATTCTATTGAGTATTGTGTGAGAAATATATGGGAACACAAAAGTTACATAAAAAGTTGCAATTAAGAGGGAAGCAAAACATTTGCCATGTGTGAATGAGAAAAGGTTCCAGATTATACCCCAACCAGCCAATACTGTGCTGGGAATTATCTGATAACAGAATAGACCCTGAGACAAACACACAAGAGTCAGCTTTCAGTGGAAAATGTTTATTTGTTGAGTCCGAGTGAAATAAAGGTTATACTGTAACAACCATACAGTACATGGACTTAAAAGCAGGAAGGAACTTAGCAGTGGGAACTGTCAGTGTCAGTACAACACTAAGTGGACTGTAACACATCATAAGTTTTTACCCCAGTGGTAAATTATATCAGTTATATCCCAGTGAAAAAAGGATTCCTGCTGACAAAGAATTTTTGAATAATGAAAAAAATCTAAACTACTGAAAATTGCCTCACAGACAGTAAGGCAGGCTGTACCACAGCAAACACTGCTATTTCCCAATGAGCAAACAAATATAAGTGAAGCAAACATTTTCTGTTGATACAGAAACATTATTACAATCAAACACCAGAGGTATCCCAGTCAGTGACTCAGTAAGAAGCACACTCACCTTTGATACTGTAAGACTATAGAAGACTATAGATTGTATTCTTAAGTCAGGTGCTTGGATTAATTTTCCAGCACTGCCACTGTAGTACAGCATAATGGTGGTGCTGCACTCCTGAGTGTGCCGTCTTTCAGATGAGACATTAAAATGAAGGTCCCATCTTCCTGTGCCATTCTTAACAAGAGACATTAAAACCTGAGGTCCCATTTGCCTGAGTTGGTGGCAGTTTAGATGGATGTAAACAATCCTATGACACTTATCCAAACAAACAGAACAGTAGGGGTGTTTATGTGGTGCTCAGCCAAAATTCCTCTAGACAGTAAACATGCCAGTTTAGGTAATCCCTGAAAGTAGGCCATAGGCCTACTGGACTAACCTGTTAAAAATATATACATCTATATGACAGGAATCGGGCAATGTAAGAAAACAATTTTAAACAATTGTCAAGCTGGATAGTCATGGACATTATGGTGTTTGTGTGTTTGTGTCTGTGTGTGTGTGTGTGTGTGTGTGTGTGTGTGTGTGTGTGTGTGTGTGTGTGTGTGTGTGTGTGTGCTTAAATTAAATAAACTAGCTGAAATGAGTAACCAAACAGCTCTACAAGAAAAAAAAAATAGGTGAAGAGGAAGTGTTGGGTACACTGATTGTTTTTTGGAAGCTCACTGAAATGTACTACTGTGGGCAGAATTTCTGATAACAGACAGACATCAGTGGTTTACCCAGTCAGAAAGTGGTTAGGAGAGGGAGTCAATATGTAAAAGCTAAAACAATTAATTGAAAAAACAAATCCTCTTCACTTTTATTTACAGACAATTGAGACATCTTTACAGTCAGCTGTGGTATACTTTGTTAGAAGAGTATACTGGTTTAACAGTGTCAGGGATGCAGGAGGTAGCATGTTTGTCTTTGGTGATGGAAGATCAGAAGGCTATGGGTTCTATCCCCACACAAGGTGACTGGATTGCTGACACTGCAGTGCAGCATTAGGGCTGTGCTGCACAGGATCACTACAGAATACCAAAATTCCACAATCCCAAAAATCTGAATCCCGAGGACCAGAATCTCGAACGTAGTGAATGAGGATTGCCATACAGTGCGGAACGGGAACTTTGCTTTTCACTCCACTGTAGTGCAATCTCGGAGTTGGTATATTTAAGTTGCAGGGGGTGTGGGGAGTGCAGGGAGGGCTTGCCCCCCTGCATACATATTAGAATAGTTTGTTGTATGTTTTACTTTTTTTTTTTAAGTTTCAAGATTCAGCAATCTCGAGATTCTGGTCCTCGGGATTCAGAGTTTAGGGATTGTGGAATTTCAGTATTCCATAGTGGTTCCATGCTGCACTCCTGAGTGTGTCATAATTTTGGTGAGATAGTAAACTGAGGTCCCATCTGCTTGAGTTGCTGATAGCTCAGGTGGACGTAAAAGATACAATGGCACCTACTGAAAAAAGTAGGGGTCTTTATTATGAAAATCCACAGTATACATTGTATATACAATATATACACATTATATACAATTATTTACAGATATTTACACATTTTAACTTGCAAATCTCATATGTAATTCATCTTTAGTACATTCATTTTTTTCATTCCCCTTATTAATCCCCCCTCACTCATTTTTCCACAACCAAAATTATATATTTTTCAATACCTCTGATAATATTCATTTTCCATTATATTTATCTAATTCAACCTTTCATTCCAAATAATCCATATTATACAGAACAATTTTTTATCTAAATTTCTAGCATCACTTTCCTTTCTATCCCCATAATATCCATATTCATCTCCATATTTATGTCTTTCACACTTTGCAAACGTTTTATACTTTGATTTTCTTATATTTTTGTCACAACTGCATTACTCTTTCACATTTCAAAAAAAAAGTTCAGCCATCCCTACCTCACCACAATAATTATGAATTGTTTATTTTATTTTTTATTTGGCATATTTGCCATTACTGGTAACTTACTTATTGTTAATCTCCACAACAAAAATCTGTACATTCAAAATGTCTCTCACATCTCCCTAACCTTGCTTTTATAGCATTTATTTTTCTTTCCCCTAAATATTTCCATGGAAAAACATAATAGTATGCATTCTTTATATTCATATACCATTCCCTTCTATCTTTTTCTATATTTCCTATATTGATTTTCCATAACAGCATTTTGTCTTGATATCCTTTCCATAATTTTTAAATGATTAAGCATTTCCCAACTTTCTTTATACTCTCCTTTCATTATCCCTGCTGTCAATCTGTTGTCTTTTTGTTTAGCCATGTCAACACTTTAAATAAATTCAATGATGCTATATGCACAACAGAATTAATTAAATCCAATCCTACTTGTTGTTTTTTAACATAAAGCATCCTTATTTTAACAGGATTTAATCTTCGCCCTCCTATAAATAAAAACAATAGGGACAATAATTCTTTCTCATATTTTAATGGGAGCATAAACACACTTGCAAATTAGACCATTTTAACTATTATAACTGAATTGATTAAATATGCATTGTTCCTGAAGCATCAATTTATAAGCTCTCCAAAATATACATATATTTTTTAATCATATTTTTCACTGTATTATTCTCTGTTGCTTATTACTAAATAGTATATCTAAAATTTCTCTCTCTTCTTTATTAAACTGAATCCCAACTATTTCTCTAAAAAAATAATCCTTTACTTTTTTCCTCATTTATGCTTAAACCAATAACTTTTGACTCGATTAAGTTTCCTAATAGCTATTTTCATCCATTCTTCATATTTAGTAATTAATAATATATCATTCGCAAAATAAAACATTATTGCCATTTGAATTCCTTCTATTGTACAATATTTCACTACCCTCAGCATAGAATTTATTTCATTAACAACTGCATTCATAATTAATGCACATAAAATACTACATACTGGACATCCTTGCCTTATACCACTATTTATTTTTAGATCTTCAATTAACCATCATTTACTACTAATTTAACTTTATTCTTATTATACACTGAAACAAATTAAGTTATATATATATTTATAATCTCCTACAATAGTTCATGTTGTATCTTATCAAATGCTTTACTCACATTTCCTCTCAAGATTTTAATTTCTGAATTTTTATTTATTGCATCAGCTATGACTTTCCTTATTATCATCATCAAAAGTTCCTGACTTCCTTTTCCCTTTGTCCCAAATACTGATACATTCAATAACTTAATTACTTTGCTTTCTATTCTCTTCTCTATTATTTTCTTAAATATTTCATAGTCTACATTGTTCAACACTATTGGTCTCCAATTTTCTATATCTTTTTTTCTCCTTTTTTTCCTCATAAATTTCATCACTCCAATATATATTTTTTCAACAACCCCTTTTTCTAACCATTCATTTAACACCTATAAGAAATATTTCATTTACCACTCTAGCATATCTTTGTACATAAAATATTCAAGTCCATTCAACCCCACAGAGGTTTCCAAATTCAGTTTCTTTGAAACATTTTCTATTTCTTACAGTGATACATTCTTTTCTATTACCGCATTATCTTCTTTAGTCAATTTATTTCCCTCCATTTATGTCTTCTTTCAATTTTGTATTCAGAAAATGTTTTGGCTATACATTCTTCTATTACATACATTATTTCTTTCTGTGTTTTAACTGTATCTCCATTTTCATTTCTTAATTCTCTTATAACTCTTCTATTTTCTTTTACCATTTATTTAGGTGTGGCACCACTTCCTCTTTATTTTCTTGTAGAAATATTTTTGTTTAAATAATTTTTGATTTTTTCCTGATTCATTTCATATATCTTTTTCTCTTTCAAAAAATCTCCATCACTTATTATATCTTTAAATGCTTGATGACTGATGTCCTTATAATTGTGTTGTTTCTGTGCTCTTTTTACCTTTTGCAAATATGGAATGTAAATGGCCTTGTTGATTTTAATCATCACCTAATTAGTACCCCCTCTTCATTAGAATTAATTGTTTCTTCCCCTCTTGTTTGTCTCCCCATTTATATCTTTCAAATTTTCTTAATTCTTTACCCTCTACCATTATATTTTCCTTATTATTTTCCTCTTGTCCCAGCACTTGCTCTTCTTTCCCTTTTTCTGTTTCCTTCCCATTTATTTCACAACCCATCCATGAATATTCAGTTTATTCACATTTTATACATTTTATTTCACATTTGTGCTTCATGACCAGATTTATACAAATATAACACTTTCTCTTATCATAATTACTAATCAAACCATCATTTTTACCACAAAATAAACCATCTTTGGTTGATCCCAATATTTCACAAACCCTCTATTTCCATCCACATTTATCATACTAGGTACATGTATTATATTTTCATGTTTCATTTGTAAAACAGCACCACATTCCCAACCTCCAGTCCATAAACCTCTATTATCATATATCTTTGAAATGTCCATGCCATCATTGCACATAGTCTTTAAATAATCTCTCAGTGTTTCTTTTTGTACCTTGGTTCAAAACTGTATGTACATTTTCTTTTTTGCTTCTCTATTAAATACTTGCACAACATATACATTCCAAAGATTACCATTTTTTAATCTCACATTGTGCTAGGAATTTTTCCATCTACTGTCCTGAAGGTTTCTATTATGTGATCGCAGATGCATTCTGTCGAATGCGTCTTGATCGAATGTAAAAGAATGAAAAGGCAAAATAGTGAAGCGGCTTTTAAGCGAATTCTTTCCCTGGGAAAGAATTTGCTTGGCCACTTCCGTTACTTTGCCGTTTCCGGCACTGTAGTGTGATCTCGGAGTTGGTATATTTAAGTAGGGGGATGTGTGGGGCAAAGCCCCCCACTTTATGTAATGTTTTAAAGTTTTTTTTTTTTTTGGAACACCGATTTTTTTTCCTTTGGAAAAAATTCGCTGTTCTGAGGTTTCGATATTGTAAGTTTTAGCTTACATGGGGTCGATTAATCATCGTTTGCTTTTTTAAACATTTGATGATATAATGTAGACGCTGTCCTGATTAAAAAAAAAGTCACAAAACAATAAATACTCTTACCTCTTTGAGCACGATATGCAGTGGTGCAATAACACTGTCCCATATTTCATACCTATCAAGTTCCTTCTCCCTCTTACTGCTTATTCTTATATGATACTTCTTTTTCACCTCTGTTTTCTTTTCTTCCCTTCTTTCTCTTTCTCTTATGGTTTCTATGTATGACTTATTCCTTTCTCTTGTTATATCTTCTACTTCTTCTTCTTGTATCCTTTCCAATATTTCACCCCATGAAACTGCCTTCTCACTTTTCGTCTCACTCTGTTCAATTAAATCTTTAAAATATATATCCCACAACCCTCCCGACTGGATGGCTGTAGCAATACATTCCGGCTGTGCTTTGTCTCCCTCAAACAGATTTTGTTGAAACAGCACTACAGCATCTTGTGAAGGCTTGAACACCTTCACTTGTGATTCCTCCTGCATTGCCACAGCCTTGCCCAATTCCACCTTTCGCTGCACCAGATTTACTAATAGATCCTCTGGCTGCAAAATTTCTTTCAAAGGCTTGAGTGCCTTCATGTTTAAGCTAAAATCATTTACCACACTCCCAATGACATATTCACCACTGACCTCACTCTCCATACTTCTCCCTGCTTCTCCAAGCTGCCTCTGCAGTGTACTGTTTTGCTCAGTGTCCCAGCTCAAAAAAAGTAGGGGAAGTTTCCTGATGCCCTAGCCAAATTTTCCCCAGTAGTAGAACTACCAGCTTGGGTCTAAAAAGAGGCCAGTGACCTAGTAGATTAATCCAGTTGGCAATGAATGAATACATTGTTCATTGTCGTTTCATGAAATAAATGAAAACAACTGATATATTGGGTTTCTGACCTACAGTTTTACTATGACAGTTTTGCAATAAACTTGCTGCATTTCTCTTCCATTAGAATCTCTTGACAGTTAATGTTAAAAGCACAGAGTCAGAGCTGGAGTTGATGCTTATGTTTGCTTGTTTCGCAGACAGTAGGCAGGTATGTCTCCAAGAGCACCGATGCAAATATGCACATGAGTAACAGTGCTAGATATGAATCACTGTTTGTTTATATTGTATTTTATTTTATTTTATTTGTTTGTTCACCAGATAATCCAACTGGACAAAGTGTCCATTTTCAGGGGTGACCTGGGAGCACTGTCACAGTCACAAAGTACACAAATGGAGGAGGAAGGAATTGAACCCTATAGTCCTGACTACAGGAAATAGCTCATTAACAATTCAAAGCCTTAATCTGCTGCACTAACTGGAAGTGAGCGAGATTGCTAGCCTTTTCTGTTTAATGTTTGGCACAGCTTTTCTTTATCTTCCTTGATTCTGAAAAAAAATATTTAACATATGCTAGCACACAATAATAAATCAAGAGAGACTGATGCTTTGTAACAGAAACATACAGTTCAATATGCTTCTTCTATAAGGTACTTATACTGTGCCATACTTCAGATGAGATGTTAAACCAAAATCCCATCTGCCTGATTTTATGGTATGGATTTTATGGTAGGCCATGTTCATAGGTTCATAGGTAGGTACTAGGCTATCAGCCCCAGGGCCTATACAAGCCTAGCAAAAAAGGTACCCTGGCTTTCCCCACCCAAGAAAATAATTTTCCTGTACCCCTGTCAAGCAGAGCCACAGAGGTGATCCTTGTGGTGAATTTCCTATTTCCCATCCAATCATCACGATTTTTCATGAAGAGTGCTAATGAGGAGCATTGTTTGATATAGATAGGTAGTTTGTATGGGAAGTCTCTGGGAAATGAATCTATCCCTCCAGCATGTTCTGTTTATTGTGTTGACAAGGTTTAGGTCCCTAGAGCAGGTAGCTTGGAGGGATTGGGATTTCTTTAAGTGGAGCATGTCCAACAGTTCTGGGTTTGACATAGCTTGGTATGTTAGGCAGAGATCGCCTCTGAGTAGGCGATATGCGACGGAGTAAAGCTGGATTTTTTTTAGACGGTCTGCATAGGGCATCTATTTGAGGCCGGTAATCCTCTTTGTGAGGTACTTCTGCAGCCTTTCCAGTTGTTGTAGATCTCTTGTGAGGTACATACCAAAAGGGGCATTGTACTCTATAATGGGTCTAATGAGTGAAGAGTAGAGGGGAGCAATGACCTCTTTTTTCCTGGAATCTTTTGTGATGAGGTGTGCCACATAGAAGGATTTCCTGACTACTGTGGCAATGTGATTATCAAAGGAGAGAGAGTACTGTCCACCTGTGTCCCATGGTCTCTTATCACACTTTCAGTGTTAAGTAGACAACCACCTATGTGGTAGCTCATGGGTACAGAGTTTTTACCAAAGGGGATGACAATGCACTTTTTTGGTATTGAGCTTGAGGCCATGGCTTTGACACCAGGCATCTGTCTCAGTGAGGCCCTTTTGTAGGATGTCCACATTGTTAGGAGTTTCATCTGTGGCTCCTAGTTTGCAGTCATCTGCGAACTTCATTAGCCAAAGACCTTCTGTGTTAGCTTGTACTTCAGAAAAGTAGATACCAAACAGGAGAGGACCCAGGACTGCACCCTGTGGTACTCCACTTGTCACTGGTCTGAAGTCGGATTTTGAGTCTTCTACTTTCACAGTGTGGGTTCTGCAAGTGAGCCAGTTGGCAACCCATCTTGTAACATAGGGATTTATACCTAGTTTAGTGAGTTTATCTATAATTCCAGAGTGGGGGATGGTGTCAAAAGCCTTTGCGAGCTCTAGATAGGCTGTGTGAACCACCTTACCCTTGTCTACGGCTTTGGTGACTGCTTCAAAGAAGTCAATCAGGTTTTACATCATGTGGATGTAAAAATTCCAGTAGCATTTACTGAAAAAAGATTAAGAAATTTTCCCAGTGCCTTGGCTAAATTTCCCCTAGTCAGTATGAATACCACTCCCTGGGTCTCCCCTGAAAAGAGGGCACTGACCTATTACATACACACACACACACACACACACACACATATATATATATATATATATATATATACATATATATATATATATATATATATATATTTATATATATATATATATATATATATATATATATATATATATATATAGATATACATATATATATATATATATATATATATATATATATATAGATATATAGATATATATAAATAAGCAAAAACTAAAGGTCTGTGCTGATAAAATTTTCTGATGACTGCAAACTGGTAGCAGTCATAGAATCTCCAAATGATGTCAACATCCTACAAGAGGGTCTTACACAAACAAATGATTGGTGCCAAAGTCATGGCCTTAAACTCAATGCAAAAAAATGTATTATCATCCCTTTTGGTAAGAGCAATGTTCCTGCTAGCTACCACAACAATAGCAACACCCTAAGTATGCACTTAGTGGTGAGAGACCTGGGCACACAGGTTGACAGCAACCTTACCTTTGATCACCATGTCTCCACAGTGGTAAGAAGGGCATTCTATACTGCTCATCCCATAAGTAAGGACATTGCCTGCGGAAAAAAAGAAGTTATAACCTCCCTGTACTCTTCCCTCATCAGGCCAATAATTGAGTACAAAGTCCCTTTTGGTATGTACCTTTCCAAGCATTTGCAGCAATTGAGGACACCACAAAGGTTCCTCACAAGGAAAATTCAAGGTCTTCAGCATCTGTCCTATGTGGATCATCTAAAATCACTGTCACTTTATTCTGTTTCATACAGTTTACTCAGAGGTGATCACTGCCTTGCATATAAGGCAATCTCTGACCCAGCTTTATTGGAAATGCTGCATATCTGCAAGTCAAATGGTACACGGGTTACTCGCTCTAAAGACCTTAACCTAGTATGTGACATTAATAGAACCTGCTGGAGGGACAGGTTTGCCTCTCAGAGGTTCCCACACATTTGGAACAGACTCCCACTTCATGTCAAACAGAGCACCTCACTGTCCCTCTTCAAATGCAGTCTGGAAGATTGGATGGATAAACATAAATTTACCCCTGGGTTCCACCTGTGTCCCTCTTGGACAGGGGCAATAAGTGTTGATTGTGGAAATAAGGATAGAACTTGGCTAGGCTTGTAAGGGTCCTAGGGCCATTAGCCTAGTAACTTCCTTTGATCATATGAACATATTTTATATATATATATATATATATATATATATATATATATATATATGTGTGTGTGTGTGTGTGTGTGTGTGTGTGTTTATTATATATGCACACGCACACACACACACACACATATATATATATATATATATATATATATATATATATATATATATATATATAGTCACGTGTAGATTGTGAAGGGCATTCTTTTCAAATGCATTATGCTTGATTCTATATCATCAACCAAAATATATTTCAAAAAGTATGAATGAGAAGTAGGTTGCTAGTGAGAGATCATGGAATACTGGAAATAGGTTAAATTTATCCTTTCTCCAGTACTGTGCAATCTCAGAGTTGTTATATTTAAGTTAGAGATGGTATGGCGATGTGTAAACACTAGTTTTTCTGTGTTATGACTATTCTGAGATTATGCACACAATAATATGGACTTCAAAAAAAAAGTGATGCTTGATGGGTTACCCTAAACTCATATATCCACAGATACAGAGACAGAGAGGTTGATTTATACATGTATAGATAGATATACATACACCTCTCAACCTCTCAACATTAAAAATCATAGCACTGGCTGTTAAAAATTATAGCAAATGGCCCAGAAGAGGAACACCCCAACATAAAAACAAAAAGTTGAGGAACAAAAAACGACTCAACTATAGGACTGTAGCAAACAGATTTATAAGCTTCCTAGTAATGCCACTCACATACAAACCTACTAAACACATTTATTTAGATGGATATCATATCAGCCACAACCATTAAATGAATCCCTACCAAATGAATAGCTTGCCATGTCAGCTTATAATGTAATGTAGCAGCTTTTAAAGTGATAATGCAGTCTTCTGACGGCATTGTGCTGTTTTCCACTTTTCTAGCTGCACTGTATAATAATACAGTAATAATATATGTTTAGTTAGTTTGCATCAGTTAATAGGTAGTTATTAGGCATGCAGTCTAGGAGACCGTTAAGGAGTCTAGCCCAAATTCCCAATTGCCCCAAAGTACTATCTGGTTAAATGACTTGCTCAAGGTCACACAGTAGGCAAAATGAAAGTGAAGGAACTCAAGCCCTGTACCACAGGAAAGTGTAAACAAAGCTGTTTTTCTCTTGGCTAAATGTGGTCATTGTTTTATTTTATTTTTTTATTCCTTTACTTTAAGTTTTGTTTTTCATTTTAAAGATAATTTAATTTCTAGAAGATAATATAAGAAGTTCTGCTTAAGGGGTCATGTGCATTTTATGAGTGCAGTGTATTGTACTTTGTGTTTTATGTTTTTTACCTTTTTTTTCACTTAAAATAAGTGTATAGTTTAGACTGGGGCTGTTTTATGTGCACTAGGGTGTTTTGCTTATGCAATGTATGTGAACTTTAACTGTTTGTAAGTAGGGTAAATATAGTCACTTTCAAGGAATTTTAATAGGTTTAATGGTGTTCCAGACATGTAGATAAAGGTATACTTTATGAATGCATATTAAAATATAAACATAGTGTATCATATAAATGGTTTAATTACGCTGTTTAAGGTTTTATATATATATATATATATATATATATATATATATATATATATATATATATATATACATATATATATATAAAATTGTATGCTACAGTCATTACATACAAGTGAAGTAACCATGTGCTCCCAGAGGATGTCTATGGAGGTCTTGTACGGCAAGAATAATGTATTTTGTTAACTAATGGCTAGTTTTTGCAATAGCCAGAATGAAAAATGCTCTGTTTGTACAAGGACATGCATACTCACATACATTCATGGGACTGGTTGCACATATGACCTGCTGACACTATTGCCTATATTTTCTGACCTTGCTTTACATTATGGTCACACTCACTCCATACCCCATACAAGGTCCTGATTTTCAAATCAGCAATATGCGATATGGCTGCCTACTAAGGCTTGTGCAACTTCTTATTTTGCATATACTGACTGCAAGCCTTAGTGGTCAAGTCATCTTGAAATGCTCTTGCAAACTCTGGGTAGTGCCTTGTCTCAAATGCAAAATGTTTTGGAATCCAGATTTTTATAACTTGAGATTTGGAAAATCCTCTGTAAAAATGGAATGCCATATTTGAATTTTTAAGGGTTTCTGACTACAAGGATTTATAAATCTGATTGCAGCTCATATAAAATCTTTGATACAAACATAATAAAATTGTTTAATATTTTACATAAGAAATGAAAGGCTTACAGAAAGAACTCTAAAAATGCCATACAAATTTTTAATCAGAAAAAGGACTAATTAAAAATTCAAAGAACTAGACTTTTATGAAATAGTGCACAGTGCTCAAATAGGCCAATTTATTCCTCTTACCATATTAGAATTGCAACCCAATGCAGTTTTATCAAACAATGTACCACATGTATGAGGAATTGTTTTACTAATATCAACTGTCATACTATTATTTTGTATTTTTATCTTGAATTCCCCAGCAGTAGTACTGCGGTGGTGTTGCTGCGGTAGCGTTGTCGCCTCACAGTAAGACGTTGTCCTGTTCGATTCTCAGCTAAAGCATCTTCTGTGTGGAGACATGCGTGAATGGGCATACCTTCATTGAAGGTTGTGCATCAGAGCTGGCAACTCAACATGTAAAAATCTACTGCCAATCATTAGCAGACCGGAGTTCCGCTGTGGCGACCCCTAACCGGGAAAATCCGAAAGACACAACATCTTGAATTCCCCAGCAGTGAGGAATGGACAAGTCATTAACAAACTGATTGAAGTGAAAATAGGAAACATGAAGATACAGTTTTGACTTTACACAGAAGTGGAGAGGTAAAATCACCTAAAATGTGTGTGTGTTAAATATCAGCCATTTTAAAGCATACAATTTAGGTTGTAAAACTTGCTCATAGTTGAAGAACTTCAAACCAAGCTGCAAGAGCATGTGGTAGCAAACGAGATAAACATCAACAGTGTACATATGTTGTATACAAAATAGGCACACTGGGTCTGGTAAGGAAGAGTTTCCATACCTCATGGAGTTACTGACTTCAGAGTGTTTTTTCAGGTTTATGCAATAAATGTCACATATTGAATATAATAATATCATACTCAGTCACATGAGGACATGCTGATATAATAAAATGTAATGTCACACACAGCTTGATGGCAATTTGAAGAATTTTTTTTCTTTGAGACAGGGAGAGCAAGGATATAGACAGACACACAGAAAAAAGAACAGTGAATGCCTTGAGTAATTCCAGTAAAAATGTGCTAAGTTCAAAAAGTGTCACATAATTCAAGAATGCACTGGAAAGATATGCATAAAGGCAAACTTAATTAGAAGAGTACAAATTGTTGATTTGAGATAATAGAGATTCCATGAGCCTTTTTTCATACACAAGAAGTTAGTCGCAGCTTACATCATTGATGCAAGGTACAGGGTTTGATTCTGACCTCTGGTTATTGGCTAGACTTGTAATAGTCTGCTGACTGATAGCGCAGTATTTACCTGTGAACCTAATAACTAATGCATGTATCACTGAGCCATTGTCTTGGTGAGCACTGACGCACTGCATACAGTACAGTCTAAACTGAAGAACTCTGGATATTTTAATTGCAGAAACAGTTTCCTTCCAATAGCTTGTGCTATGATAGTATAAGGTAGTGTCTAGGGTTTGGCACAATGAACAGCTATGTAACAAATATCAGATACTGTCCCCTTCCAAAAAGAAAGGACAGAAAGTAAGTCAGTCTAGTAGACTCATTTGCCCTCACAACATTTTTTTAGTGTAACGATAATTAATATAACATTAAAAGCTGACTCCAAAGGATTTCATTTATTATCTTTTGTGTGCAGCCTGTCCCCACAATTACTATACTTATAGATCACACACTGCTGTTGTAGCCTTAATCTTTTTGACATAACATCTGATTTTTGTATATTTAATCGCTTGGATCTAGTCTCTGACACAGAGTCTTGTGCTCCAGCCCTTCTTCTCCTTACATGTTATATCATCTTCTGCCTTCAGATAGAACTTTTTGGCCTCTGATTGATATTCATTGTAGCTAACTTCATCCACTGTTCCTCAATTAACCAGTATTATCCTTCCAGCATATTAGGCACTTCTTTCTGAAAAGAGTAGCCAGAGTTTGTTAACAGTACTACGTCATCCTCCTTACCAATGAACTCAGAAGGCAAAATGTTTTTCGTTAGAGGGAATTTATTAAGAAGAATGTTAGAATGGATTGAGTCAAGTAGAAGTCTTTTAGATGTCAGGCTTCTGCTACTTATATATGAAATTAAAATAAGACAGTATAGTCATATTTTTAGGCTGCAAGATACATGGGACATTATTAGATGAATCATCAGCTAGATGGTGAAAGAGAGTTTAATGGATGATGCAACAGTAAATCAAAGGAGAGTTGTCAGCTAAATGGGGAAATAAATTTTACTGGACATGAGACTTTAAGAGGCAGTTACTTTAAGAAGTAGGACAATTCTTTATCGGTTCTGAAAGAAATGGGAGTCTGTATCTTGCAGATAAAAAAATGGGTTTATTGGTTATAGAGGGGAAATCAGATAAAAACTTAATAGCATATCGGATAATGTTCTAGACAGGAACCTGCCTTAAATAAATAAACACTGTATTATTTTTCATATAACAGCAGCCATTGCTTGTTATGATTCAAATTCACTTTTTTGTGATTCTCATAAAGCTGCAGTTACTTGTGCAATAAACCTGCTAAAACATGCCTATGATCTCTGGAAGATCCTTTTGAATATTTGCATTTGGCGAGTCATCCAGGAGCTTGGGAGAGGCAATAACAAAGCATTTCTCCATTGTGAACTAAAGGGATGTCCAAGAAAATCAACTGAAGCACCTCCAGATGACTACACAAATAAAAAAGCAATTTTTATGCAGGAAAGACTTTGAGTCAGATCAACACGTAGACATCCATGATAAATAAGCTGGATAAACAGGAACTCTTCTAAGATGCACTTGTAGGGCTACAGGTCTGACGGCTATCAAAGGAGAGTGGATTAATGCAGCTGATCTGAGGTTATGGAGGGATGTTTCTCACAGGAAGAAGAGGCCAAAGACAAGGCGCTAAGTGGTATGCAAATCTTCCTTCAGAAAATATAAACTGTAAGCAGGCTTGTTTTTATTGTATATTTGCAATAGAATGTATTTAAAAAAATTAGCTCAGAAGTTTAAATAATTGTCTGATATAAAAACTAATGTAAATGCTCTGCAAGTATGGAATGTGTTTCTGAAACGTGTTTAAAAAGTTTTAGGCAATAGATTGACATACTTTACGTACTAGGAAACACAAAGCTAATTGCATGGCTAAATCTTTGTGTATAATGATCATATGCAGCAAGTACAAAAAGTTGTGCTTTCTCATGCAGATGACACAGAACATAAAAAATAATCTGCAGAAACAACAGTTAATGTTAACTACTAACAGTATTTTTTCCTATATTTAAGTCAACACTCAGACTTTCATGCATGCAGCTGAAGCTACACTCAAGGCCATAAATTACATAAATATATTAAAAGACTTAAAACTAGATTTAGATAAGGTTAGGGCCATGGACAAACTGCATGAAGTAAGTGATATCATAGACACATGTTTACATAATCTTATTAAAAATTTTCCAAAACACTTCAAGAGCAAAGAAGTTAAAACAAAATGATCAGGAGAAAGAAGAAAAACAGGAAGGAGATACGCAGAAAAATAATGAGAAGACACCGAACAAAGATAACCAACAGGTAAGATACCCAGCACAAGCTAAAATAAATCCAGAAAATACAGAATTGCATCAGTACAAAGGGATTGTCTAGTCATAGATTATTGTAATGAATACTCTGAATATTATGCACATTCTACGGATGCACCCGATTCCTCACCTTATGAAGGGGTAAGTGATGAAATAATGAGTCAGACAGCCTATGACAGGTGTAATACAACAGAAATAAAAGACTCTAAGACACAACCAAGGGTTAAATATCCTGACTTGTCTGAGTTACAAACTCTCACAGCATCGACAGCTTCAAAGTGGAGGAAGGGTAGGTAGAAAGACCAATTCAGCATTGCAGAGAATACAGAATCAGGAGGACAGTCAGCAAATATTTCCCGAAAATGAATTTGCTCAAATATACCCTGCACAATGGGGTGGTCTCCCTGCCCTTCTCTCCTATCTAGCACCTTTGTTCATGGGGATGGATGGAAAGCCATTTGTGTGGGCTATGGCAGAGGTGAGAAACTGAAAAGATATCGGATAAGGGCAGGGGCATCAATGTCAGTTACTCCTCATTCTTTTCTTTAGGAAAATAGTGTAGGTGAGACTGTTATTGGGATTTGACAGATCCTGATTACCTGCTTGTAACACTAAAACTGTTAACAACAGTTTTAAACATCCAGAAGGGGGAGTGGGGAAAAGGCATAACATATTCAGTTTTTGTAAACTCCCTAGTGTATTACTGCTATATCAGGAATGGATGTTCTGAATGCAGTAGGAATAGTCACTGATGTTAATAATACAATTTTATAGAAACAGAGACATGCTGAACTGGACAGTATCAATAAAATTCCTGTGTGGGACACTGATGCCAAAGTTTTATCATTGTTTGCAAGGTCTCAAGTGCTTTTGGATTTAAATCAACAATATCTTCACTTATAGGTAGCACATTAATTTGATTGTGGGCATGTATAAGCTTTTGAAATTCAGACTGAGCAAGAAAAAAATCCACCATATTAAAGGCAGCACAGTATTACCCCAGAGAAGCAGTGCCTAGTATCAGACAGACTTTACAGAGGTAGCATGAGCAAGGGGTTATTAAACAATCCCCATAAAACTCTCCAATCTAGCCTGTACGTAAAATGGAAGGGATCTATATCAGTTCATCGAAACCCAACTTCAGCAAACGGCTGTTCATCGAACACAAATTGGCCAATGGTTGTTCATTGAATGTTCACATCAGTGAACGTTTTTCCCAGAGAAGTGAGTTAGTTGGCCAACATACAGAAATTTGCCCTTTTCCCCACAGTAGTGTGATCTCAGAGTTGGTATATATAAGTAAGAGGTGTGTGGTGTGTTTGATATACTGTGGTGTGTGCGTGTCGCTCAGTATGTTGGACAACTAACTCACTTCCCTGAAAACACATTCACCAATGTGAATGTTCAGTGAATGTCTGTATGCTGATTTGTATTTGATAAATGGTCATATGCTGAAGTTGGATTTCAACAAAGTGATATATACCCAAATGGAAAACTTGGAGAATGGTAATCAATTTGCACTTGGGAAATAAGTGTTCACCAGGAACACCTCACCTAGAACCAGCAATACCAGAGGTAATGACTAGGCTATCTCCCACAGCAAGGTATTTTTCAGTCTTAGATGTAGCTAATGTATTCTTTTCAATACCGTTGACTCCAAAGTCATCCAATAGGTTTGGCATCACATTTGAAAATCATCAGTATTTAATGGGGAAGTTACTTCTGGGATTTTATTCTTCCTCTATTTTCCAACATATAATACGGAGAATTCTTGAACCTTTGCATCTAGGAGACAAGATAATACAGTAAATAGATGGCATACTGCTCCAGACAGAAACAGAAGAGGAATATTTAGAACTATTACATTTGCTGTACAAAGCAATCAGCTGGGCAAGATTCAAACTGAATCCTGACAAGGTACTGTTACTGCAAACAGAAGTACAATTCTTGGGACCAAAGGTATCTATCCAAGCTATCCAAGCTAGAGTTTTAAACCTCCTGTAATAGAGGCCCATGGGATATATGCAAATGACTCCGTAAGTACATCAAGTGTTTCAGCTACATGGCTTCTGAATATCCATGATTTTTCACTTTTTCTTTTTAAGTCTTTGTGGCTACATTCAGGCCAATAAAGCCAAACCCCACTAGCTGTGGAATTGCATGTTTTGGCCTTCTTATTACCTCAACAGCACAGCATAAGTGGACTGTTTGGCTATACTTTAGAAACAAAGGGTCTTTACACCTGATGTCCATAACCACTAGGGTGTCTGCAAAATATCCCAAGTAACATCCAAACCAAAAAATAAAAAGGCCACATAGACAAACCAACTAGTAAAAACTACAAGAAAAAAAACTAGCCAACTTGAGCTTTCACTGTGTGATACCTTAAACCTCCTGTAAAAGAAGCCTATTGTGTCCTGTAGGCTGCCCCAAGCTGTTAGCAAATTCATTACACATTTGTATTTTGAATTCCCGCACCCTTCAGATAACCCCTAATTAGTGCTTTACTATATGCTATTTGACTAAGAATCCCTGCATATTTGTTGTAGTTTAATGAACTGCCTTATGCATTTTCAATAAATACGAGTTTCAAAGGAAGAGATGTTTATTGTTGCTCATGCTGTCTGTTTTCAGTGTGAGGGTATTTTTTTCATTAAATGGCTGCTAATGTAAACATTTTAATAAAAGGTTTAAATTAAATCCAAATCTCTGTGATCATTGTAAATGTAAAGAAGAAAAGTAGTATGTGCGCTGATAGGTTTCAATGTTTTATGGTAAATGGGGAGATATAGACAAATAAAGGGATACTGGTATCTTGGGGGGGGGGTCTGGTCCATTACTTTGTCTAGGGCCCCATTTGACTAAGATCTGACTGTTCTTTTATTGCTCAGAAACTGAACATGAGTATTTAGCCTCATATGTATGCCTTATCTTTTTGGTTTTCTGTATTGTAAACCAAGTAAAGGGGCAACCCAGGCTGTTAAAGCAGCTTAATCAAAGTCATACAGTACAGGAAGCGGCTCACCAAGAGTTTAAGCCTTAATCCTCTGCACAAACTGCCAAACATTTGTTTGCATCTTCATTTTCTAATAAATCACTAGGGGTTAACAATTATTAAGGTTTATAGTCAGTCAGTAATGCCAATTATTAGAGTTTCCTAGGTTTTGTTGTTCAAATGTTCAAAAAATGCATGTTGCTGGAAAACCTGTTCTGTTAACTTCCTAAGTGAATTAGAGTAGTTGGCTTCTTATCTGTCTCTGATTTTGCAGGACACCCCTGATTTTGCCACATACTTCTGCCCTATCCCTCACCAACAAATTTAGTGTCAGTGGTGCAGCAAGTAGCACCCTCAACTTTGGTGCAGAAGGCTGTTTGTTTTATTCCCACAGCAGTTAGATGGAGTGCTTACACTGCAGTGCAGCAAAACGGCAGTGCTGCACTCCTGAGTGCGTTTTCCTTTGGATAAGATGTTAAACATAGGTCCCACCTGCTTATGTTGATGGTGGCTCAGGTGGATGTAAAAAAAATCCCATGGATCCTATTGAACAAAGTAAGGGTCCTTTAATTAACACAACATAAACAAAACATTATTTATATATTTACAAAATGTACATATTTACATGTACATATATACACATTCCTATACACCATCATCATTATTATTCTTCCATAACTGACCCCCACCATTCTTCCAAAACCATGATCTATTTTTTTACAATATATCAGCCAAAATGCACTTCTCATTAAACAAAATGTTATTCAATCTTTCATTCCAACTAACCCATATCACATAAATTCTTTTCCACCCTTCTCACAAATTCTTTCTTATTATTTGTATAATATCCATGCATAATCATATTTATATCTTTATTTTTATGTCACTTGATATTCTCAAAAAAAAATATCATCTTCACACAACTTTTTCCAGTGTTTAACCACTCTTTTACATTTCAAAAAAATATGCTCTGTTTTCTCTTCCTCCCAACAAAATAAACACAATCATTCAGTTTTCTTTTTATATGACATATCCCCCTTTACCAGTAGCTTAGTAGTAGTTACCACAGGAAATCCTGACCTGCTACAACCTTAGTATACCACTTATTTCCTTACTTTAATGGCTTTTATCAGTTTTTCTGGCAAAATTTCCAAGGATTTTCATAATATTGTTTTGCAACATTATTATATCACATCCTTGTATCCTTCTTTATATCATCAAATTTCATTTTCCATGTTAGTATTTTTCCTTGATAATTTTTATTTCTTCATTTATATAACCATTATCTCTTTTTCTTATTCTCATCATCTCCCAAAATGTGTTTGTATATATATTTAAATATTCTCACTATTCTTACTCATTCTCTTCATTTATCCACTTTAATAATCTATAAAGAAGCAGAAAAAACAACTGGATTTAATAATCCCAATACCCCTTCATCTTCACTCATATACAACACCTTTCACTGGATTTAATCTTGAACCCCATTTGAAAGAAAACACTAAGAGCACAATTTCTTTTTCATATTTTTCTGGAATCATGTGAATCTTGGCTCTAGTTAATTGTCACTGCTGAAGTGATGCCCTGACCCCATGTGTAAAAATGGGAAAATGGGCTGTGGGTGGAGGGATATAAAAAATTGACATATATGCTATTTTTAAAAAGAAAAAACATGTAGGTCTGCAGAGACTCTGACTATAAGTTCCTGGATCAACCAAATGTAATTTGGAACAAAATAAAGTACTCCAAAACATTTTATGATGAGCAGTTTCATTTTAGTTTTTACTAATAAAATGAAAGCGTTCATCATAAAACATTACTGGAGTACTTTATTTTTTTCTGAAGTACATTTGGTTGATTCAGGAGCTTACAGTAGGGGTCTCTGCAGATCTGTGTTTTTTTTTGGCTTGGTTTGTGTTCTGCTATCAGTTGTTAGTATATATGCTATTTTCCCAAATGGCACCAGAATTACCAATTCTAAAGAGTTAAACCCTGCCTGTGATATAAATAGGACCCGTTGAAGAGAATGGTGTGTATCCCAGAGACTACCTCTCCTCTGGAACATGCTCCCCATCTATGTGAAGCAGAGTGCCTCCCTAACCCAATTCAAGTGTAACTTGGGCAAGTGGATGGGGAACAGGAAATTTATCCCTGGTTTGGCACCTCTCTCTCTAACTGACACAGGCAGCCTGTAATTGGTTCACTTCCCTGGCCCATGCTTGTAAATGTTTCATCTCCCACACCCCTGCTTAAACTTATCAAGGGTACCAGAACTTGCCAGAGATGTGGGATACATGGCTAGGCTTACAAAGACCCTTGTGGTACTTAGCCCAGTACACACCTATGAACCTAACAAATATAATTCATTCATTAAAAAATATACTCATTCAATTGTAACATCATCCAAACCCTTACATTTATCTTTATTCATGTTTTTTCCTATTTACTTTTAACATCCATTCAGACAAACCAGCACTTCCCTCATTCATATTTTATTCTTAGCAACCACAACTATATCATCTGCATATGTCAAAACCACTGGAATCACCACTTCCTTTTGCATCACTTATCTAGCATCTTTTATTTTATAATCTACTTCACTCATTACCACATTCATTACTAATGCAAACAATATCCTACTCATGGAAAATCCCTGTCTTATAACAGAATTCATGCATATTTCGTTACCCATTCACAAATACTCTTGCTCTTTTATTTTAATATGCTGAAATACCCATTTACCAACACTCTCACTCTATTATTTTGATATGCTGACATACCCACTCTCCTAATTCTATTACCTATTCCATACTTTTCCACAGGATCGCACAAACCACCATGTCCTACTGTATCAAATGCCTTACTAATTAATATCACCTACCATAAGTTTCAGATATTTCCTTTTTCTTACAATATCATCCACAATTTCTCAAACCAATAACAATTCCTGCCATCGCTTCCCTTTTATACCATATACACTTTCTTCCATAATGTCCTTCATCCTTCCTTTGATTCTTGTCTGTATTATTCTGAAACATTTTATAATCTGTATTATTTAATGTGATAAGTCTTCATTTTTTATTCTTTTAACCTGTTTTCCATATCCCACTACATAACTTTTCATAAAGAAATTGTTCTTTCAACCATTCTTTCAAATGTTTACAAAACACTCTTTGTCAGTCCCCTCTAATTTCTTGTTCATATCATACCTTAAACCATCTGGACCTGATACTGAATCAACATTTAGTTTTCTAAGTACTTTATCCAATTCACTAATAATAATTTCTTTCTCAAATTCTTCCTTAACACATTCTTGAAAATTTTGACTTTCAATCCTCTCTTATTTTCTTTCTTTTTAATCTTATACACTTTCTACATGCTATACTGTAATATTCATAATTAGGTCTTGTGTTCTTTTTACCTCTCTTTTTACATTTTTCACATCCCTTATTATACTAATGTCCCCATTCACTATTTTATTTAAATATGCAAACATCTCCCTCCCTTCTCCCTTGTAAATAATATATCTGCTTAAACCATAATGTCTTAATTTTTCTCAATTTATTTTATATACTTCATTTTCCACATCATAATACTCTCTTGTGTTCATCTTTAAATTCTCCAATACATCTTTCCATATTTCACTTTCTCTTCCTTTCTCACAGCATCCTGGCATTAAAAAACATTTTTTATACGTCTTTTAAAATTCAATCCACAATTCAGACCAATTTTTATAAATGTACTTCATGGTTATATGATTTCTCCATAACTGCAATGCTTCACACTCTCTGAATTCATCCTATAATTCCTCATTTATTCTTTTTAATCCCTTTCCTATTTTAATGTAGTCCCTTTCTTCCATCATCTCCATCCATATTGCTGAATGATCTGAAAAGCCTGTCTCTACTGCATCTGCTATACCTAAACCATCTGAAAGTACAAAATAATCAATTTCAGATTGAATTGCCCTTCTTCCATATGTCCATTGACTTTTATTCCACACAGCTAACTTACCACATTTTATCACCTCTTGTATTTTTAAACAACTTTCCCATTCTTTTAACAATTTTCCCCTTAAATCACAATTAAAGTCCCCTGCAATAACAATTTTCACATTAGCCACCACATAATCTAATATTTGATTAAACAGATTCTCTCTTTCCTTGCCATTTGTACATGCATATAATGCCATAATTCTATAAACATATTCTCTCCATCTTACATCCAGAACAGTTAACTTTACCATCCTAAACCAGTGTTAACATCTAATATTTTTACTGTTTTTTACACAATAGAGTCACTCCAAAATAAGATTAATTTCCTAAATTCCATATAATTTTCCACCCCACAATTCTTCTGTTTGCAGTCTTTCTTCACTTGTCAGGAATCTAACATCCTTTATAATAATACTATTTATATTGCATCTCACACACCATTCCAGTATCATTATCCTTCTTACAATATTAATAATAATATTCACATTTCCTGAAAACTCTCAAAATTATTACTTTCCCTATTTTTAAGTTTAAGGGAAGTACTTTAAATTTTCATTTTCTTATTTTTTATTCTTCCTCCAATTGAATATATATATATGTTTTATTTTATGTACAACTAAAACTATTTCCTGATCCTCAGAACCTTACTATTTTCATGAACTGAACCACATCTTAAATTACTCCTTACCTTTGTTTTTAATCTTTGATGATGTGCTTTTAAATATTATTTTTCTCACCCTTACCCTAGCACCTATCAGAGTTCTTTTCCTAACATCCTTTACACTCGCTTCATAAACATCCGACTTACTACTTTCAATTTCTTCATTTTCAACACTCTCAGAACAGTTATATTCATTCTCCTGAAATATATTTCCCCTAATTCCTCATTAACTTTCAGACATTATAATACTTTCTTCACCATCCTGCTCAACATTATATTGCTTATTTTTTTACAATCAAACCAGAAATGGCCCCCACTTTACATATTCTAGATTCCCTTTTTCATTTATTCATCATATGACCTTTTTCCCCTACATTGATTACATCTTATTTTTGTACACTCATTTATTAGATGATTAAAATCTCCACAAAGAAAAACAGGTTTCAACTGTACCATATACACAACTGTTCCATGGGTAACAGTCCTTTTTTCACAGTTAAAACAAAAATCTTTACATTAAGTCTTTAGTCTCCAATGTTAAGTCAGAAAATGTCTCTTTCCCCAAATGAATCAAGGATCTAATGTCTTTTATTTCTAAACCAAAAGTTAACACTAAATTATCCCACACAAAATATCTATTATTTGTCTTTCTTATCCAAACAACAAACCTCTGTTTTTCTTTTAAATAAAGTTTACAGTACCTTTTGTTCTTCCAAATGCATCAGCATATGGTTTTCCAGATTGTGTCCCACCTGTAACCTTATGTCTATCCAACTTATGACTCATTTCCTTTCTGCCCAATTCATTGTCCGTTCCAAAAACCTTTTCCATCACATCTGATCACTGAACCTCAGACTCTTCTTCATGATTACCTTCATTCAATAAACCAACCAGTTTTTCATCAGGCAAACCTCCAGAAGTAATTTCAATTACAACTTCTTCAAATTCCTGAGGTTTAAAGTCAGCTAGACACTATTTATACTATCCACTCGCAAGTCAACAGTTTTTTGTCGCACTGACAGAACCACACTGCTGTCATTCAGAATCTGTAACTAGAGATACTCAGAAAGAATATGGGAATAATTTGATTATTTGTATGCATGTGCTGGGGGTGAATACTGGGTGTGTGATAAAACACAATATATTACATTTCCTGTATAACCTTTCTGTCTTATAAATAGTGTAAAAGGAAAATTTCACATTGTAACCAAGTGACTGTTGAGGCAAGCAAAGTGACATTGGGGGTATCAAAAAACTTAAAATATACAATTTAATCATGGCGTGAGCTTCCTTCCTTCCTAGCTGTTAGTAAATGTGCAATGTTTTACCCATTTGTTCCATACAATAATGTAGTGTTCCGCATTTTGAAGATGGAAAGCTGATTATGGCTGCAATTTATTTAATTCTTTTGCTTGCTAGTACTGTGGATGTCATGGTAATGTCAAACCATACTAAACTATCTGAAAATGAAGAAACCTCAGCTTAAGAATTTAAAGATATATAGTTTTAATTAGTTCAGTCATTAAAACTCGAAATTCTTAAATTCTTCTACTGACACTTGTTCATAGAAAGTCATGATAACATTCAGAACATTAGAACTGTATCACTTAAAATCCCACACATCCAAAAAAGTATTAAAATCCTGGAAATAGATTATTATGACCAGACATTCCCATTTGAGTGCTATACATACCTCTCAACTGACCCTGTTTTTGCAGAATGTCCCTAATTTCACTTGATATGTTTGTTCTGTCCCTCATAACATTTTTGATTTACAGGTAAATCCATCATGTTTACAGTCATTAATACCAGTCGTTAAAGTTTTATTCTTTTCATTGTTCAAAAAATGGATGTTGCTGCAAAACTTGTTATATTAACTTTTAACTTAATTAGAATAACACCAAAAAAACAGTGCAGCCAAGCAATGGTGAAATAAAAAAACTAAATAACAAGAAAATACAGCAAATAGCACAAAGTTGCTCCAAAATGAAGTTTTTAGCATAGTTTTTACGCTAAAAACTTCATTTTGGGGTCCACCTCGTGGTATTTGGTGTATTTTCTTGTTATTTAATTAGAATAATATTTAAAAATTGTTTCTGATTTTATCCCCCCATTTTCTTTGATAGGACTTTGACCAGAATTCTTGAGTAAATACATTTCGAGGTAGGATGCTACCCCAAAATGCTCATATCTAAATGATTTCTATTGGTGTTATTTCAGCAAACCAGAAATAGCGTAATAAGTAGTTTGTGTTGCTGTATTTGCTTGGTACAACTGTTGTCTTTATCAGTGCTGTTTTCCTTGGAGGAGGCTTGAAAACTAATGTGTTTATTTGCAGTCTCAGTAGTGCTTGAATATATGGAATAAAGAGGATTTGTAGATGGTGCTGGTAAAATGTTAAGGCATGCATCAGTTTTGCAACAGATAGTACAAGTAGGGAACAGCACCTTATACACTCTGAATATGTAAAACAAAAGCATGTCAGTCAAATGGACAAAATTAATTTTAAAGGCAATACAAGAGTACATGAAGCAGCCAAGCAGACAGCTGTTCATGGTACATCTGTATAGTATGATATGCTAGAAACAGATGTGAATGCTGATATGTCAATTGTGCAATCACCTTTATTAGATCTGTCTGTAAATCAGGCTACTAATGGAGATTCACATGTTTTGCAGCACTGTATTAAAGAATACTGTGCCAAAAATATTTTGTATTGTAAACAAATAAATTGTTGTCGCAGTTACTGAGGTTAAACTATCAGGTATTATGGTATGTTGGTCTTTCAAAATTGCTGGAAGTAGCAAGGCTGAAATTTTGGAATCCACAGTTAGAAAGGTATTCTAAAGTAGTGGAGGAATGTTTGATTTACCTGCAAACAATGCTACCAGTCAAAAGCCACAACTGTGCAGACTTCCGGCTGCAGATGGTCCATGGCAAGCCATACAGACTGACTAGATTGAGCCTCTGCCAACAGCAAATGGAGCTTTAGTTATGCATTAGTAGTGGTGGATATATATTTTCAAAGTGGACAGAAGTTTTCAAAGTGGGCAGAAGTTATTCATTACAAAAACATGCATCTGGAGCATTTCTCTCCGGGCCTCAGCTGAAAATCAGTTTTGTTCCAAGTCGGATTTTCCCGGTAAACAAATGTTAAAATAAAAATAAATAAATTTGAAGAGCCACTCTGCTAAAGCTACTACAAAAGCATTGTGGAGTTCATTGTATTCTCACTTAGGATGGTCTTCTTTGACTTGAGTCAGACAGTTGACCTCATTTTGTGGGTTAGGTTTTCCAGGTCTTGTACTCACTGTTGGGGATACAGTAGTTGTTCCATATGTCATATCTCTCACAGACAGTAGGCATTGTGGAACAAATGAATTGCATCCTGAAAGAAAAAAAAAATCCTCATTTTACTTTAGAAAGAGAAAAATAGTGGACTACACATTTACCT
Organism: Protopterus annectens; assembly: GCF_019279795.1. NCBI lineage: Eukaryota > Metazoa > Chordata > Ceratodontiformes > Protopteridae > Protopterus > Protopterus annectens. The sequence goes on along the minus strand of NC_056747.1, from coordinate 811,367,648 downwards.
TCTGTTTTGATGGGAATATGAGCTGCCCCATCTACTGCTACTGGCATTTCTCTTTTTGAATTAATGACTGCCTCTGTGCTTTCATTTTGAACCTGTACTTCCTCAGCATATGCAGGTAGTAATTACGAAGGGTTAATGGCAAGCAAATCTGTAGGAACAAATTAAATAACTACAACATTTTGCTGATTCAAAAAACAGATAAACCTGTCCCTGCAGATTTCAGTTTGGAATCTAAATTCCAAAAAGGGGAGTTGATCATGGTGAAAAATCTTAGTAAAATAGGTCCAAGACAGGCTGGTTGAGAAGGTTCCTATGTCACTGTGGATAAGTTGGTCCAACTGTACTTTAGGTCAAAAGAAAAAAAATTATGTACAGAAAGCAAGAAAGAAAGAAAGAAAGAAAGAAAAGTGTTTTCATTTCCTGATCTGATTTTAAATTCATTTTAACAGTTTGTATCTGCTTTAGCTAAGATCTTTAAGCCTATATTCGTAATTCCAGTACATAGTTGGACTGTATTTTATTGTTTAAATTGTCTGTTGGTATTAAACTCTAGTTTCATTCTAATGTACTGAATGTATGTAAGGCTAGTTTAGGACTAGTCTTTGCATTAAGGCATTTCCAGACCAGTTAGATCACAACCAAGGGTCTAAGAATTCCAAAGCTACTGTTGCTGTGATCTTTTAAGTTACTGTTGCACTGAAATAGTTCCATTACACAGAGAAAGAAAGAAATATTTTTCATTTCTTCATCTGATTTTAAATTCATTATAACAGTCTATATGTGATTTAGCCAAGGTCCTTAAACCTATATTAGTAATTCCAATACATAGTTCCACTGTATCTTGCTGTTTTCCTGGTCTAGCTGTTGGTATTAAATCCTAGTATCATTCGTATGTACTGAGTGCATGTCAAGCTAGTTCAGGACTAGTCTTTGTATTAAAGAAGTTCCAGGCCAGTCAGATCAGAACTAAGGGTCTAATTGCCCCCCCTACACCCTGTCATACTTGTGTTCTTAAACTCAGTGTATCAGCTATTGCCTGCCCCTTATGATACTGACAAAATAATTGCCTCCCTCTCTCCATTTATTGACTTTTGACAATAAGCACATAAGCATCATTTTGCAAATTCTCTCCCCTTAAACTACTCACCAAGCTAAAAGACAGCTGAAAAAAATTGAGTACTATTGAGTGTACTGATACTGCTTGCACTGATTTTAGTATTAAAGTAATGATTGTTTTATTATAATTAGTTTATTGGTTCTTGCTAGTGGCAGAAAAAGGTTTCAGTCTAGTTATTTTGTAGGGAACTTTAATAATCAGTTCCACCCAAACATTATCCTAAAACCAAACTTCAAGCAGTTATAGTTACCCCTGCCCTCAGAGTTACTCCTGTCAATATCATGCACCAGCACTTCCCACAACTTATGTAGCCAGCCTGCTTGTGATCAGTATGTTGAGACAGTGTAAGAATTGTCTAATGCTGTCTGAGGATCATCTATTACTTAAACATCAACTGTTTGTGAGAGATGTGCATATATAATATCCTCAGAGGCAAAAATCTCCCACAGAGTAAACTCAGACAACAAAAACTTAAGCAGTACATCACACCTCATCAAAGCCAACACAATACACATAATCCATCATATGTTGAGGTTCTAAAAATTAACTTGCCTAAACCTCAAAGACCTCCAAAACACAACACAAGCACAAAGCACACTCAGTAACTTTAGCCTACCTCTTCACATAAAGCAAAGAGTCCCAAAGTCACAGATGCTGAGCCCATAAGGCAGGCATTAGCTCAACCAAGCATTCTTGCTATAGATGACTCCATTGTAAGACATAAAGATGCACTTCTTACCAGGATGAGCAAGGAAAGAGTGATGCTTAGTTGCTTGTCTGGTGTCAAGATCCGGTAGATCACACATGCACTCAAGTTCTTGAACAACAAGTAAATCTGTTATAGTTCATGCTGATGTCAATGAGTTGAGGTGAACCTCCCTGGACTATATGAAGAGATACATGATGGAGCTCTCAGACTACATTTTCAAGGGAGGTATAAGCCTAGCACTGAGCAGTATTCTAGCTTCTCCAAGGATGATGTGATGATATGATCAAAAAATAACTGACTTCAATAATTGGCCTAGTTTTTGATGTCATTCAAAGGGGGTCCAATATTTGCCAGCCTGGGAGGATATGATCGACAGACCATGCTGTTTTACCATAGATGGCCTGCATCTGTCCCCCCTTGGGTTTCAATTATTGGCAAAGAGAATGGCCACCCCCATGGTGCCTTTTTAGGCAATGCCAACCTGATATATATACCAACATAAAGAAACAAGCAATGGAAAATGCTAGGAGGATAAACAAGAAGCTCTACTCCCTACAAGCCCTTCTCACACTGGAAGATGTTGACATCTGTGTAGTGACTGAGATATATTTTAAAATGGTGGAGAGCACTGTGGCTGTGCAGGCCTTTAAAGCCTTCCATATGTTTAGACCAGCTACTGCACAGGAGGGGAAAAATGTGGAGGTTTCTCCATCTACATCCAGAAGAGACTTGTATCAAGCCTGGTATAGCAGCATGACGCACTAGAGCTTATTCATGTCCAAATAACCACCAGAAAGTTCCTTTACCATATATTAGCTAGCTGTAGAGCTCCCTCTATGATACAAGAAAGTCACAACACCTATCTACGGGAACTAGAATCACTCAGTGTTAATTCCGATACCATTTTTCTAGATGATCTAAACTATCTAACTGCAGACTGGGAAACCTACACCACCACCAATAGTGCACAAGCACAGAGAGTCCTGGACTTTGTCAATACAAATGCCCTGGAACAATTAGTCAGAGCACCCACTAAGGGGAATAACATCTTGGATCTTGTCCTTACTAATATGGGAGCATCTTGCACCGTCCCTTGCATATATTCATCACTTGTTTGGTCTGCCCATAAAGTAGTCTCTCTTGAAATAATATTAAAAGTAGAGATCCCTTCCACCCAATGTACCTTTAGAAATGTCTTTAAGACAAACTACCTACTCCTAAGTGATACACTGGCAAGCTTCAAATTCCTACCAAACCCAGGTAATGCCACTGAATATCCAGAAATATATACTACGACACTATACTAGCACATAAACAGCTGCACAGATGCAGCTGTACCATGTAGGAACAAGTACAGGGCAAATCTCAAAAACAAACCCACATGGTAGAACCATAATATTAACAAGCTTTATAATAAAAGGGAAAACATTTTGACCAAAAGTAAGAAGAGTAATTCCCAGAATGTTAGAGCCCTTGTCACTGAAATAAACAAACAACCCAGGAGCTTAGTCCACCAAAGCCAAGTCTAAGGCTAAATTAGCTATTTAAGCTAAAGACAATCACAAAGCAGCGATGTACTGAGCTGATTGTGAACAATGTTACCTATACTGAGGCTAAAGACACAGAGAACCTACTGACAGATAAATCCAGCTCTGACTTCACTCCTCTCTCCCCTCTGTCTGTCCCTCAAGATATACCTGAAACTGGCTTGCCTCCAGCTATCACATAAGACAAAGTCCTGAAAGTGCTACCAAAAGGTAAAAATACTGCATCGATAGGTCCTGACAATATCTTTGCATGCATCTTAAATAACATGAAGCATGATTTAACCACACCCCCTAATAATACTTTTCAATCTCAGTCTTCATACAGGTTTTGTACCAAGTGAATGGAGAACAGCTACAGTCATTCCTCTGCATAAGGTGGACCTTTCACATATCCAGGCAAATACAGACCCATAAGTTTGACCAACCTCATAATCTCCAGGGGAACCTCCAAACACTGGAGCTGTCTCAGTTTGAATTTGTCAAGGGCAAGTCATGGTGGATTTTTTAAAAAGGTCATCAACGCAATGGATGGAGGCAAAATGGTACATACCTCAACCTGGCCCAAGCTTTTGACACAGTTCCCCATTATGCAGAGTAAAAAAGCTAAATAATCTAGGCATAAACCCCTATGTCACCCACCAGATTGCAAACTGGCTCACAAATAGGATGCAGGAAATCAAAACAGGGGCTGTTACCTTCACAAAGAGACCAGTTATCAGTGGAGTCCCCCCAGGGCTCTGTGCTAGGACCTCTTCTGTTAGGCATCTACTTTTCTGAAGTAAAAAACAATATCAAAGAGATCTGGATGACTAGATATGCAGATAATTGCAATCTAGGAGCAGTCATTGAATCCTCAAATGATTCAGCCATCCTGCAGGAAGGTTTGCCCCAAATAAATAACTGGTGCCAAAATCACAGACTCAAATTAAATGCAAAAAAAAAAAAAAATACTGTATCCTTTGGGAAGTCTTCTATCCCAGGGAACTACCATATTAACAATAAATCCCTGAGAACTCACATATTTGTTTGGGATTTGGGAATCTATATGGACATTGACCTAAATTTTGACCGTGTGTCTATTGTTGTCCTATATTACGCAGCTTATATACAAAGGGATTATGTCCAAATCTAGGGATGTCACTGTCACACATTACTCAGCCCTCATTAGGTCAATCATTGAATAGAATGCCTTTTTGGCATGTATCTGTGAAGACACATGCAACAGCTGGAATGCCCACAGAGGTACCTTACTAAAAGGATACAAGGCCTAAACAACAAGTCTTACATGGACTGACTCAAAGTCCTGTCACTATACTTAGTATCATACAGACTAAGACTGGTGAGGAACATTCACTTGGAACAAAAATAGATACACACAGTATTTCCGGATGTACTTCTCTGCATTAGCAATGCTTTCTCTTAAGAGCACATAGGGAACACATTCAATCTGGGGGCGGGTTTCCATCTCTCTCTTTCCAGGCCACCAATAAGACTCCATACTGATACAGCTATAAGGCTGAGTCCTCAGCCGAGTGTCCAAGCCAGGTCCTCCACCACTCTCTCTGTGAAACAAGTGCTCTGTGTCTCTGCTCCAAGTAGCTGACACACACTCTTTCAGATTTGATTTTCACGCACACTCTGTCACACTCACACATGCACACACACACACACACACACACACACACACACACACACACACACACACACACACCTGGGAAAAGCTGGCACATTTACTAGCTATGCCCCTCTGCCCAGACTATAAGGTAGTTACTGCCACCAGATACTCCAAAGCTAGCTACTCTATGGCTCTTACAAGTTATACTGACAGAAATTAATACTAATACAAATGTTAGTGGTTGACCAATGCAGCAAGGCTTTCAGGAGCAGCCACAGTGTCAACAAATAAATATAAGTACTCTCAAAGGTAAAAATATTCTCTAAAGGACCAGCCATAATGAAAAGTTTAAATATATTTAATAATAAATAATAAAAGAAAATGAAAATATTAAATATCTATTTATAATAAACACCAGAGTTTCAATCACAGGAGATTTTAAAAATAACACAAATTCACACAGATTCAGAAAAACAGTACTTAACTAATCTCACTATATTTTCTTGGCTGATCTAAAGAATTACTGTTCCCTTGTTCATTTAATAGAGCAAGGCAAGATGAAGTGGGTGAGTAGTCTTCCTTCTTTGTCAGATTTCAAAAACAGACTGCTCTGAGACTTCTGTTTCATCTGGCATTAAAACATAATTTTAGTCCTGGATTACAGAATAATATCACATACATCTGGTCATCTGACTTTGGCTCCCACACTACCCCCTTTACTACTAATTGAACCAGAATCTTGCACATATATGTTACCATACACACAGAGCTTTGCTAAGATGTATTATAGCATCTGGAAGCCATAAAACCACCTTCCAGGGTAGCAATTAGTTCACTTCTAAGACAATACAGAAGGCTTCCTAATACAGACTTTTTGTCTCTGGCTGCACTCAGAACTGTAAGATACAACCTTTATAGCCTAAATTAAGTAATTTAATTTCAGGATATTTTTCTAAAAGTTAGCTAGGGCTGAGCTTAACCTCTTCCCTTCCAGTATCCTCTGTTACAATATTCATTTCAACAGTTATAATATAGTTTGACATACAGGCATATTCCTTTTTTTTCTATCCAGCAGGACCCACTGTTGGTACACTGTTTAACACAAACAGCTTTATAAACACATTTCAACACAAGCACCTGTACAAATCAGTTTGATATACAAATGACATATATTTCTTTACAAACCTCCAGCTAGCTATGCTGGCATATGTTATATACCCGCTGCCCTATTTCTCCTGGCGTAGCTGGCAATACCTCACATCATCACACAAGGAATTCAATATGGACTTTCTTAAGGACTGATAATTTATTACTGGTTGTACTGCTTATACTTTTGTTGTTGTTATTATTCTGTTTTTTATATGAACAAGCAAAGACTATGAGTACTTTTAGGATTCAGAAGAGGGCCATTTCGTATACATACTTTAGTAAATGTCTAGCTTTTCAGCATGTTTACGCTCAATATTTTAATATATCAAATTACTGAGTATGTTTACATCTGATTATTAGCTAAAAAGGTTTTCTAGTAATGGGAGTGGCAGGAAACTGGAACTGTATATTGGGTTAATACAAATGGCTATTATAAAAACATAAAATTCATGTGTATTTCTGAAGTTAGTACAAGTCAATAAGGGATGTATTTGTCTTCAGTGAGAAAAAGAAAATAATCAACAAAGTTGAGGAATGAGTACTTGAAAATACACATTAAGAGCAAATGGAGCACAGGGAACACTGGGCATATGGTCTAACAATTTTAACCTTAATGAAAAGGAAAAAAAAACAGATTTTCTGGTAGATCTTTATTATTTAGCATGTGTTCTTCATGTTAAAAAAGGACTACCACCATATTGGTGTATATTACTATACCTGTGGGGAAAAGTGCATATACATGGTTACCTGGGTGATGGTATGAATCCTGCTATCTGGGATATGCAGTCCCTGCTATAAGACATAGTTACACTTTTCCTCCTGGGAAGGTAAAAAAATTATTGAAAGAGAAGATCAATTGCTGTTGAGCTATCTGATAAAAATTCAGTGGGCAAGATGGATGGCAGTTGGATATACTATCATGATCTAGAACAGGCTGCTTTTAAAGGGGTTAACTTAGATGGATTTGGTATATAATGTCATATCAGGAGTAGGTATTTTTTCATAGTATGGTGCACTGAAAGCAATATGCAAATTGAGGAAATTATCAAAGTTATTTGAGATTCTTAGTAATGCTACTTTCTCAGTATGTATAAGATTATAATAGAATTGACAGTAATAAGGACAATAGTTCAGGAACAGGATGGCACTTAATTTCACCCTGGCTGCAAAAGGGAGAACATGTGGATATGCCTGATACAAATGCTGTAAATTCATCTCAGATAATGAAAATGAGATTAGGGATGAGTATACTTTACAAAATTGCAGATTTTTTGCATGCCAAAAAACCTAAAAGTTCACAATGGGCATGATTGACCAATTTGTTTTCAAGTTGGGAATGGAGACTTTTGAAGTTCTTTATGCTCCTAGCTGTAGTATTCATAGTTTTGATCTTGCTATGCCTTATACGTAGGGTCTTAATCTCAAGGGTAACAGAGGTTAGGTAATGATGAACTAATGAGTATCATGAAATATATTCTTCATTCTTCAGGCATTATCGGCATTTTTTCTATGAGCCCAATCACATGTTGGGATGTAAGGTATAGTGTCAGTATGAATTCCATGAACTCATTTGCATAATGGGATTCAGATAGTAAATAAAATGCAATTTTTCAATGAGCTCATAGCATGCTGAGATATACTGAATGAATGGTGACATTTAAGTCAGTATGTGCACTTCTGATTTAATTTTCAATTTTTCCTAACACTTCCTGCTTACACCTCTGAGTTACTTTCTCAATGTTAATCTGAGGTTGAGAATGTTCAGATGAAAAAATGTAGTCCAGTCTGTTCATGGTAATGGCAGGATTCCTTTGGTTAATTAATATAGCTCTCTGAATCAGATCTCCTATATCTTCATTAATAAGTGAATGAGAATTCATATTAATGTTCAATTCATTAAATGGGGGGACTCTTGGAGAAAATTTATTGGGCAGAACTGTTAGAATGGACTTGTACTGGTGAAACTCTAAGCTGCTGCTTCAATTATATGAAATTAAAATAGGAAAGTATGATAGTATTGTTAGGCTGCAAGATAAATGAGGCATTGTAAGATGAATTGGGCTTTGACAGAAGTAATACTGTTGGGCTGCCATCTGAATAAGACTTTTTATTAGAAGTAACATTTCTAAATACGGCTTTTGTTATAAGCATCACATTAAGCTACATTATGAGTTAGGCATTGTTAGGATAGTGACATTGTTAACAGTGCAGGTGCATAACTACATGAGGGGGAAGCTTTGCTTTTTTTCTGTTTATTTAACATATTTATCTGAATGTGCAGGTAGTGTAAGCCATGTGATTGTCTAGCTTCAATTAAAAAGTACACAAAAAGTTTCCCGAACAGTGGTGGGTTTTGAACCTTCAGACAGATGGAGAAAGAGAGTTCACTGAATGATGTAACAGTCAGTCCATCAAAATGTATCTGTAAGCTAACCGGGGAAAAAAATTTTACTGGTCATAAGACTTTAAAAGACAGTTACTGTAAGACTGAGGAAAATATTTTTTTGGATCTGAAATAAATGGAAGTCTAAACCTTGCAGAGGGAGAAAGTGAGTTCATGGGTTATACTGGGGAAATTAGATAAAAACTGTTAAAAGTATATTGTATAATACTCTAGACAGGAACCTGCCTTAAACTAATAAACATTGTATTATTTTTGTTTACACAAAGCCATAGCTTGTTACGATTCAAATTTGCTTTTTTGTGATTCTCATAAAGCTATTATTACCTGTTGGCAATAAAACTGCTAAAATGTGTCTTTGGTCTCTGGGAAATTATTTTGAATATTTACATTTTTTCAAAGTTTCAGAAACAATATTGGGACATCTTGTCTGACCTTGCCATCCTCATCTCCCAGTTTTCATGTGAAACCAGTCAGATCATCTTTGGCTCACCACCCCACTCTGACTATCCCTTTGCCTTCTAAGACTATTTTCATTGTATACCTAATGAAATGATAATGTGATAAGATTGCTGAATGAGATTAGGAATTCATTAGACAAAATTAAGGCAGTTTCGCATGATAAGTCTGGGAAAAGCAGCTAACAATTAACAGAGTTTTCAGCTTTTGCAATAGGTAGGGAAATGTGAAGGCTGAAGTGATCATATAACCTTTATCTGCTTAACCCTGTGAAGAGCTTCGTGTGTAAGTCTGCTGCTTTGAGAGAATGATATTTTCAGAGTTACACAACCAACAGTCTGTAGTATTGATCATTCCCTGCATGAAACTCCAGATGCTGAAAAGTTATTACACAAGCAATCATTATGTTCCTGTTAATCTACCATATCAGTAAAGTATCCAAGAGGCAGGAATATATGCAGGCAGAATGGATCATGCAGTCTTTATTGATTGTCAAAACTCTTTGTCACCCAAGTTCCATCTGACAAAGCACCTATCAGACTGTGATTCCAATCCATTGGTAAACATGTACATTGTTTTTCTGTACTTGCTGAGTCTTTGCAAAGAGTGCTTTCACTAGCCATGATAAAGAAGGATGTGTTGAGTTACAGTTTTGTTTGTGATGAATAGCTATTTCTGTTTAGTTCAGGCCATATTTCTGCCATTAAATGAAGAACATAATTTAGAACGTTTCAGTGGTATTACTATTCTTTACCCTACGTCTTTCACATAAGCACTGACATACCACTCAGCTGTTCAGATTTTTTGCAGAATGTCCAGATTTTTGCCTCATATTTTTGGTCTGCTCCTCATAAAATTTGTGGTCTTCTGGGAAATCAGTGGGATTATCTGAGGATTAAGGACCCTAAACAATAACATGCATTTGAGTTTCAAACTTCATTTTCTTCAGAAAATGCATGCCAACATAAATCTTGTCATTCTAGCAACTTTCAAAGTTTATAATAGTAATATTTAAAGTGTGTCCCTATTTTTGGGCCCTTGTCCACCATTATGTCAGGCTTTGTCCAGATTTCTTGTGCCAAGAGGTTGAGAGGTATGAGCACTGAATAAGTTAGTGGCACACTTATTAGGAAAACATTAGGAAATTGTATTTCACACACAGTAATAATCCCTCATTGGTCATGTATGATTCTAAAACCTAAAGGGGACATTAACACACAAGGACAACCAGTAAAAAAAAAAGTGTCCACTTAAAGCATTAAATCCATGGAGCTAAAAAAATTCAAATGGCCATTTTTTTAAGTCTCAAACTGTGCATGTTTTTTCTGCTTTAGTGTCTTAATAGTAAACTGCAAAACCTGTCTCTAGCCTTCCAAAGTCCCTCAGCTACATATGACCTAATGCTGTACAGTAATTTGTTCACTTCAGTAATTCAGATAGTTTAAAAATAAAGGGTAAACCCCTATTAAAGATTATGCACATTCAGCCATTATGTTAAACTTACATGGAAACCACTAGCTGTCATAGGTGTGCAATTTTCAACCCTCCAATTCTTCAACATTTAATCATTTTTTTTAATTTCTGTATTACAAACTGCAGAGTCAGGGGTTTCTGTCATAGTAAATCTGATTTTACATCATTACAATTGTCACCTAGATAACGTGAAGTCTGATTACAATTTGTGTTTACTGCCTCTATCTGTGCAAGTTATTATATTATGGGAAAATATGAAGGAAGAAAAGAAAATATGGGTAGTTTAAGAATTACCATGTTGAGGAGGTAAGCAATTATCTATGGGAGGGAACAGAGCAGGGAAACATACTGTTCAGCTATGTGCTACAAGCGCTTACTTTTTGTAGCATGCATACTTTTCTACTGTTCTGTGTGCTGCCAAACATCTTTGATTTTGTCTCATATTTACTAATTTGCCTCCCTACCTTTCTGGCAAGTAGTTGAGGGTTGCAGTTGCAAAACAGTGATAAGCATTTACAGTGCAGACTTTATATTTATCGGAAATCTCTTCTCAGCTTTTCCGGTCCCATTGTTATGACATCATATCAGCAAGCAAGTGCTACTTCCTCCAAATGCTGAACAAAGGCAAAGCAGATTGTCTGTGGTGCAGATGGTTTAACTATATTTTTTTCTTAATAGGCACCAGTGCTGTGGTTTCTTATAACAGCACCAAAATGAATTAAACAAAGAAATGTACTCAAGGAACAAAAATTAAATTAGATGCATTCGGGTACAACTGTGTACACATTATCTTTAAATCGGTGCATTTCAATATCGAAGTCTACCAGATTTAATGAAATGAACAAATTACTGTACCACAGTCAGGCTGGCAACTCGACACCGTAAAACTCCACTGCCAATCTGAGTGGATAGGTGATCCACTGTGGCGACCCCTAACCGGGAAAAGCCGAAAGAAGAAAAAGAAGAAGATTAAAAGATGTGCAGTTGTGGCACTTTAGACAGATTTTACTGTTCATCTCTAAAATACAAATATTAACGACTCCAAGAGAGCTTTTTCCTCCAGCTAACTAGGAACTTAAATGAACAGCTGACATTTCATCACCACAATACATGTACTTGTCACAGAACAACACAGACAGTAAAACTACATGCAATAAATAATTCCAAGAATCACTTCATGCTTACTGAGCAAAAATGATGCACAATATTTCCAACTATAGAAATAACCAAATGGAACTTTAGTTGTATTGCATGGGATTCACATTTCATTACATCAATGGCACTTGACATTCTCTTTGACAATCAGGAAGGTGCAACAAAAAATTGAGCAGGAGATTTGATCTTCATTCTTAGAACTTCTTAAGAACTACTGACATTTAGTGACTTTGAGAGATGTTTGGGAGGTAAATAGCACTGCACTGCAACTGCAATGCAGCTTCCTTTAAAAATACAAAAGTCACAAGTTACACCCATGCCCATTAAATTGCTTTCACAAAGAATATTTTTTACATTCACTTCTTCACTTTAACACTTATTATGATGTTTTTATATCCCTATAAAAAATGCTCCAACAGTGCTCTTCTTGTAGATGTTACCCTCTAATAGTGCATGCTAAAAAATAAAATGAAGGTACAACTACAAAACCCACCTTAAAACATTACTTTAGCCAACAGTCAACTGTTGCTCACACACTAGCAAGTAAATGCCATCTCTGATCATGAGTTTAGAAGTGGACTCTGGTGGGCCAGCCTAAGTTGGTAATGATCATTTCATAGTAACTCTACTTCCAAAGGGCAGAATAGGCTGGACTCTGCAACAGTAGAAGTGGCCAGTATCTCAGTCTACTTTCTTTCTTTTGAAGAGTAAATAAACAGTATATTAATACTTGTATCAACATCTTATTTTAAAGAAAATAAAAGCAGGTGAGAAATCTGTCTGTTCAGCACTAGACTAGGCAGATAAGAGTTGATGATCTCCAGTACCACATATGTTTCTTCAGGTTTCTGGACAAATCTCTGGATCATACAAACTCTAAATGCTAATAGACTATCGGCTACCATAGCCAAATCTTTGGACCATGCATAAAGTAACCATTGACAGGCAGCATGCTACCTTTCTTAAAAGTATGTATAGGTGCCTGTCTGTTTATCTTTATGTGCATGTAGTGGGGGTCAGCTTCTATCAGGCAAGGGTGCCTGATTGTGCAGAATAACAGGAATGGGTGGCAAACAGCAGGCTAAGGCCTATGGCACGAGGCCATGAAAAGGAAAGCATTTCTGTCAGCACCACTGACCAGGACAGACGAAAATTAATATAATAAGATGAACAGTTAAAAAAGTTAGTCATACTCAGAATATTTATGTCCTCTATTATGCAGATGCATATTCTGTTGCATCCAAGTGGAAGATCCTTCATCATAACAGTACTTGAAGTCAAAAGCTTATCTCAAGATGCCATAATTTTATGAGTCATGTTAGGCCATAGTTCTTTATATTCTACATTATACAAATTTACTTTTTCTGTGGGTGATCTACATTCCCCTTTCTAAACTTTGTTGCCCCAACTATATGTCTTCTCATTATACTTCTTGTTAGCCATAGTTTACTAAAGGTATATGTCTTTTCTGTGGAAAGTCTAAACCACAATCCTACCACTGAACCATATCACCAACTACTTCAAGCTGAAACAGCTATGTCTTCATTTTCCAATTTTTTTTTTGAAAACTATGTATGCCTCTATCTGCTCCATTTTATGAATATCAGTAACAACTTCAGTCTAGAGCTGTAGTTATGTCACTTGTGATGCATCCCAAGCAAAGGTGAGGACAAAAAAATAGAAATTCTACTAACAAAATTCATGACCAACCAATAAATTTTTTTTAAATGGCCTCATAGCTCTCCACTCCTATTTGCTCTATTCACAAACTGCACACTATGTAGTCACTTTCACACTTGCATTCATACACTACCTCTACAAATGAAAGTACTGTTACTTTTGCAAAAGTAATGTGAGTACACACCAAAGAGATAATGTCTGTACATAATAGCTCAATGCTTTTTGAATACTGACTGCCATTATAAGCATTTAATTGGTTGTGAATGTGTTATCATAGCTTCTTAAATGCATACTAACAATACTTGTACTTCTTTTGGCAAAGTTGCAGACTGTACCTCCAGCTATCCCCTTTGTCCTACCTTTGCTTCAGCTGTGCTAACTCCTTATCGGCATGGGATCAGACATGGATATTATATTACTCTACAGTACTTCATGTAACAGAACTCATTCATTGTGAATTAAACCTGTCTTCAGGGATGAGGATTCCATTATGAGTCACTGATATGCCATTCACTAAAGACTGCAACTGATGATTAAAAATGGATAAAAATCAAACATGCTGAAAGTGCAGCAAGTATCAAAGCAGCTGCTCAACTGCTCAGAATACAGAAAGCATGGTGTCTCCCCACAAAAGCTAACAGCTGTGGATAATCTAAACAACATGCACCTATCCCTGGCTATACTTAGGCGAAATAGAGATAATGAGGCTCAATTACCCAAGTAAATTACCACCATGTCATCATCAGGAGTGGAATTTCAGGAAAAAGAAGTGGGAACTAAAGGTCATGTGTATGGTACTGTGCCATCACAGAGATATGCCATCACAGAGATATAAGTTCATTTTCATCACTAAATGCTACAGGTATCTCAAACAGCACATAAGGAATGACACATTTTATTGGAGATGTGTTGAAAAACATACATGCAAGTGCAAAGAGACAGCTATTACTCTAATGACTGCAGAGGACAAACAGCTTGAGCAGTCAAATGTCCATCCTCAATGAACAGTCCCAGATAAGGCAACATCTGAAAAGTTGGGGGGGGGCTATAAAATCACAATATTCTACATTCAGAGATATACTGGCAGTGACAGTGGAATGTTATTGTGTGATAGACAGTGGGGAGGTACTTCAGCACCTGCCATGGAAGAGGCCCTAGAACAGCTCACTGAGACATGTAAGAGGAAGGGGGTGGTCACTGGAGGATGTTTTCATACATAGTGAAGTGTTCATCATCTGTAAAGATGAGTTTGATGGTGCCAGATGACGCATATGCCTGATGACAACAGAGTCATCTAGAGTACCTTGAATGTAGTCTAGTGTGGATGATGGACAGACTCTTTCTCTGGAGGGCATCCGTTTGCTTCCAGCTGTATACAATAAGTGGCCGTCTGGTCACTGTGGACAACAGCATGTATGGCCATTCACTATATTACTTGATGAAACTGAAAAGCCAGTATGGATATGACTTGGTATTTGAACAGTTGATTACCTTGGCTAAGGAGTACAGCATTACTCTTTGCTCCAGTATATACTCCCACATTTCAAAAGGGATGCTGTCAACATGGTAAGAACCACCTTTCCAGGTTCCAGGGCACGTGGTAGTTTGCTCCACCTGTGGCAGATACTTTGGTGTAGGATTCAGAAGTTGGGATTGCAGTTAATGGATGCTGGACATCCTAAATTACAATTGGATATGAGAGAGGACCTTACTCTAATATATCTTGCCACAAGGGAAATACCAGATACCTTAAAACTGCTGGAGGAGCAGAGCCCAAGGGAGGCTATCATCGTCTTCTCCTGTTTTGATGATAATTATATCTGGGCTAGGACAAGACAGACTGGTACCTATATTGCATATCAGCATGGTCTGATTTTTTCTTTCCACTGTCCTTCTGGTCTGTGCCAGAACTTGTGGGTGCTGCCATGCCACCTTATCAGAAGAGCATGGGAGACTGGCATTACAGAGTATGGACTGTGAGCTTACAAGAGCTGCTGGAGGTCCTTTACCATGAACAAAAACCACATAGATGCCCTCCAGGAGTCTACCCTTTGTGGTCTTTTCCATTTCATAAGTGCTGTAGGCAGGCAATGTGGCATGTTGCTTACGTCAGGTATTGGTGGAAAGGTCAAAGTACGGCACACAGGTGTTTGTCCATGCCAACATAAACCACCTATGACTGTGACACAGGCAGATGTTTTACACCTGCTGCTGTTCCTTTATTGTTCTGCTGCATGGACATGCCCATTGTGGCCAATGCACTGCATAGCTTACAATGTACATCTCATTTTTGTTGTGTCCCACCCAGTTCAATATCACTTGTGCCATTGTTGATGCTGAACATGCTTGCTTGTGGACCTGTGTGACATGAGCGTGGGATCTTAGAAATGCTACACACCCTGCTGTGTGCATGCATGGGCTGACTGTACACTTGGTTATGTAGTAATGCTGAGTGCCCATTCATTTCCAATGCAAAATTAGAACAACACCGCTATGAACTACTGATGTTACCTGTGTTGTCACTGCCATTCTTGAACTTTGTAAGTACATTGCAGCTACCTAAACCAGAGTGATGGCATGTGGAGGACTGCTGTGCTATGTTTCATGGGGACACAGTTATCTGCTCCATCACTGGAGGTATGTGAACTACATTTTGTACTGGAGATTTGTATATGGAACCTGTGTTTGCCTTTATATAACTGCAATGCCTGGACAACATTTGATTTCAGAAGTCATTGATGGCATTGGGACTACAGTTCTGTGCAATCTTGACTTTTATATGCAGTACCTGTTTGCCTTTATCTTGCCTCCAGGACTACATTTGATTTCAGATATTACTGGTAGCAAGTGTTTTGTATCTGTGTTACTTAAGGACTGACCTTCCTGCAACATCATAGAAGGACTATGACATGTGCTGGAGTACCATGATGCTTCTCTTAGTGATTTTTTTGGGGTGTGTGCACTCAATCATAGCCTATAACATTTCTTCTTTTTTTGGTGAGTTGATACATAGTTCACCAAAAGTCAAGGAGTGCATTTTACTGCTCAGCTAGTCTTCCACGATTCTCCTGTGAGTCTGTGCACATTTATGTTCTGTGTCTTGGTGCCTACATGTTTTGGTCACCTTCACCTCTCTGTGACTCTATCACCCATTCAGATTATTTTTACCGCTGATGTTCACTGTATTGCCTTCCTCTACTTGTGAGCTACTGTGTTTCATTCTTTGAAGAGAAAAAGTTTGTTATTGAAGTAAATAACTACTGTATTATTTTTTTCTTTCAATCTTGTGCATTTTATGTGTTACTGAACTGCTAACTGCTGTATAAGATTTTCCGATACCGTACATTATGAAAGAAACAACAAAACTGATTAAAACAATAAAGGCCTGTTTGTTTATTACTCTTTGAGTAGGTGAATACACAACTCATGTTGTTTTTTTGTCTTGCAGCTGACCATTAGTGGATCCATTGCCTCTCCTCGACTGCCATGTCTGTCTACCCCTCCTGCCCTCCACCCCAGACTTGCTCTGATAAGAGCTAGGGCTGGCAAGGAGATAAAGGCATCCTGGGTCTAAATAATGCTGTTTGCTTGGATAGTTTTATTATATGTCCTAACTTTCCCCTCAGGCAACACCACAAAAGGAAGGCCACCAGTCGTCAAACAGGAAAAAGTTTATTCACTTCTCTCTCTCTGTAGCACCTCGGCTAACAAGCCTTCAAGGAATACTAATATTGCTTAGCCTCTGCTGTGACTCAGCCATTGTCTCCTTACCTAATCCCTTTAGGACAGTGCCCCCTACATATTCCTGGCCTCTGCCTGAGATTGACCTCAAAGTAAGCCAACGTATGTGCTGTACCTTCAAGGATAAGCATGTCCACCCTGCCAGGTTCTCAGATAACTGAGCTGCTAATCAACCTTGAATTGCTGGGCTATATTCAGGGATTTATCCCTCTATACCATTGCACTGGGTAAAATAAAAGAATCATATTTGCAGGCATTCAGAATTCAGTGAACAATAGGGTAGTAGGTCTGATTGCATTCTGGAAGATGGGGTTTTACCATGCCACCACCTCATCTCTCTGCTCTTACAAGAGTTCCAGAGAGTTCTGTACTTGGACTCCTTCTTACATTATTTGTCTGAATATATGTAGAAACTTTGGGCCATCTAACTTGAGCCTATATGCTACTGAGAACAGTTTACTTTATCCAGCAGCTAGCATATCTGATGCTAGAGAGAAGCTGTTTAAATAATTGCTTAAATGCTATTCAGAAATGGTTAAAGCATTCCAGCCTGTGTCCTTAATAATCACTCAATCAATAAATAAAATAAAAAAATGTAAGTTATTGTTCCCAACAAATATTAGAAGCAACAGTAATATGGTTTTCTTTACCAACTTAATACAGCAGTAAACCTGAAGAAACCAGTTACACTTAACTCCTTGGTATAATAACTGATATTGATTAGAAATTCACCATAAGAATTAACTCAGTCATGCTAGAACTACCCAAACAATGAGGATACTCATCTGTATTAATGCTTTTATGAATAGTCCCTCTGGTGTGCCTATAGCAAGGGTTCCTCTCCCCAACTTCTCTACAGAGATACCCTGCTTCTATTAACATAAGCACATTATTAAAGAACAGCACTGAACAAATGTAAAATGAATGCCCCACTTTGCTTCTGGAATGGACCCAGGATCCCACCACTTTGAAGTTTTAAACTATCTAAAATGGTTGGAACTGGAATTACACAACCAACTGTAGCTAGAGCAAGTCAAAGTAAGTCATCATGAAACATATTCTGCTTCAATCATCTACACTCTTATTCTTGTCAAACATGCATCACTGCTATCGTTCCTCCATGTACCTTGTGCTATAGCAATGTAAGTGTTCATCAGGTACCACCCTAATAACTCCTTTGCTGACTCTTCTCTTCTACTCACAGCTCCCAAACACTAAGCAGAAGAAATTTAGACAAAACCAAAACTAATGGGGGAGGGGTGTATTTTTATACCTCAGTTAGACTCCAAGGAGTTTTTCCTCAGGTGGACGGCAGTTGTTGCAGGTGTGATAGAGAAAGAGGAGGTAACTGGGAACATGTTTCTGGGAGTGGAATGGGTTGGCAGACTTTAGGGATACCCTGCAGACTCCTCTGTCAGGGCTGCTAGGTGGGCAAACTGATGTAGCTGGGGAAGTGATTTTTTTTGAGCTGTAGTGCAGAGTCGGAGCTGCCTAGACATGGTGAGGCCTTGCTGAGTCTTAATGTGGTGGCTGCCAAGAAGGCAAATGCTAGAGAGTGGAAATCGAGATCTAAGCCAACTTTACTGGATGTGGTGAGTATGGTGATGGAGATAGAGCAGCTGGAGTTGGAATCTTTGGAAAATGATTGGAGCAAACTGCATGGGAAGAGATGGAGGTTGTGGGAAGAATGCATGCAGAAGGGGAGCGGGGTTTAAGTGAAGGTGGGATTTGAGGGAGCTATGTGGTGTTTGTCTGATGTGACTGGATGGATTGTAGGTCATGTGTAGTGTTTGCAGTTACAATTACATCAATATGACTTATGATGTATAATGTTAGCAACTGAGATTATGTCAATGTGATTTGTTTTCTTTTGTATAGGTGTGTAATTGCCTGTGTCATACATGATGGCTTGATAGGGATGTTTCTTGTCGAAAAAAAAAAAATAAAAATAGTGGGGGGAACCAAAGCCCCAAAATCATGGATGGACTTTACATATTGCTCATATACTTAGAAAGCTGCTAGAATAACATGTTTTGCACTATTTTGTATTTCTGACAAATATGAAATCTAAAACTCAAATGTATGCCATTATTTAGTAACTTCAATCTTCTATGATTTGCCAGAAAAAAAAAACATACATTTTATGAGGAACAGACCAAACTATAAGGCAAAAATCTGGACATTCTAAGAAATGTTTGTTACTTTTCCTTCAGAGGGATGCAGAAAACAGCTTCCAGATGTCCACAGGAACCTCTGCTAGTGACCTAACTATCATGATGGAATAGCTTATCTGTCCCCTACTGCCTTTCCCTTTTTTGATGTCAGAACTTTTCTGTCATTCTCTCTCCTCTCCTCATCTTTTGTCAGACACATTTGTCTAGGCTCTCCACCTTTATTATCTTGCTAGTACTCTGCCTTTCTTCTCATTTATGAATATTTATGCAAATGATTTGTTCAGAATCTCTGCCTATCTGTTTGACTTCTTATACACTTTAATCTCCTTCATCTCACATACTTCCTTTTCCATCTTACTTATTTGTTCCAAACATCTAAAAAGCACCTCCATTTTTTTTAAATCCTAGTGCATTTTCTAATCATGCTTTTTGTGTAACCATTGTAAATGTGTATTTAAAGTAATTTATTATTGATCCATATTATATCTGTAGTGTTTGTGGAGCTTTTCTCCCTGGGCCTCAGCTAAAAAGTTTTTGTTTTTGCCCAGACAGACTTTCCCATTAAACAATTGCTAATAAAATGAGTAAATAGTTTGTCTCCTGACTTCTATGGCTACCTGCTTTCTGGACTCCTCATAAAATCCTCTTTACTGATTCCTTTGTCTGTTCCATTCTAAGCAGGCCATTTACTTAACCTTCACTGTTAGCAGTACCCTCACATCTCAGCTACATCAGCATTTTCTTCCTTGTAATACATCCTGTTCCATTTAGACCCTCATCTGTTACATACTGCTCATTTTATGGTTGCGTTCAAATCATTTACTCCGCTGGTCTTCCAACATTCCATCAACCATTCCTTTACCACTCTCCTGATACTTTTTGCAGTTTACAATCTGCACCCCTGTAATCTCATATCTCTACTCACAATATACACATTCTGGCAATGCAGTGTATGACATGATCACTGTTTAACAGGAGAGCCTTCACCTTTGTACTCAAAACCCTCCTAACTTTACACACTGCTATGTACAGCATTCTCCTCTTCTTGGTTCTGTCTTCTTTACCTTTGTCTTTGTGTAAGCCTTCCTGAGGGATTTCCAGTTCTTGATTCTGGCTTACTTAAAATCAGTTTAGTGTAAATTAAACTCACCAATAATTACCACACACTTCCTGCCACAAACTTTTCGTATTCTTTACTTAATTAATGTATCCTCCTTTTTATTGCAATTGAGGCCTATGTGTTGTATGAGATAAGGAGAGTCACAGTTTCTGCCTACCTGGAAGTACACCTATGAAGTACTTAAGGCCATTAAGAATATCCAGGGTAGTTGTAATGATTTTGATTATAATTGCACATTTTGAAACCAATAGCACTGGGTTTGCCTCTCTTATTGCGTTGCAGGGGGATATGGATGACCTTTTGGATACCCTTATCTTTGTTGGTAAATATTTTGAATTTAGTGAGTTCAGTCCTTCATTCAGGATGTCACCTAAATAAGCAGAAACGATTATTAGATTAAACAGTTTAGATCATGGTGTCAATCAAGGGGCGTACACTGCCTGTCTGCTTGAGAGGAAATGAGTGTAGTACAGACCTACTTTATAAGGGAGGGGTTATACCTTGCCTAATAAGAATGTATGGTACTGTACAGATTCTTTTCTTACTCCAGAGCCTTCCTTATGAATAGTCAAATTAATGGACATTGCAAGCTAAACCCTCCAGATAACAATAATGTGAAGGTTGGGCTCATTAACTCCCACAGTATAAATTAAAAACTAAGCCACCAAGGGGCTTACTTGCCACTGCGAGAATCATTGTATATGTCATCACAAAGTCATATGAGTGAATTAATTAAAATATCTCATGTGAGCAATATGGTTCATGCTAGAAAGGACCTTCTACTACTCTGTACCGATCTGCAATTCAAAAATGTTAGTTGTGATGAGGTAAAACCTCATTATCAGTTAATCTGGAAGTTACTTGAACTGCAGTTACAACCACAATGTGCAGATCATGACTGAAATGCACACCACAGTAGTAACCTGCTAGGCAGTGTCATTCTACCCGGTCACTCTCTCACACATGCAAATGCACAAACATCACTTTCTCAGTACCTGTTGCTACCCTATCTGCCCCTGTGGTTCACCCACCTTCATATTACTTTAGTGCCATTAACCCACATATCTACTGGGCCTAAGTGGGCTGGTATATCCCCCATCCCCTGATTCCTGTTATGATGCTGGTGTGACCACAGCACTTTAAAGTGTCATCCTTGGTATCCAGTGCATCCTCCCACCCTTGATCCTCTTTATGATGTTGGTGCCATTACAGCACTTTAAAAAGTATTCCTTGGTGTCCTATGTTCCCCCCTGACGAACCTACTACCCTTGGTGATATTATGGCACTTTAGAAAGTATTTACTGATGTTCAGTGGTTCCCCCATCACCAAATTCCCAATCTCCATGCTCTCTTTGGTACCACTGTGGCACTTTAAGAGTAATCCCTGGTGTCTAGTGGTTCTCCCACCACCACATTTATGTTAGACAGTTGAACATGGCCTTTTGATGTGGATGTCTGTGCTGATCTATAGACCTCTATCATGCAGATACTTTCCTGGAGGTGTTTCCAGGGAAAGCGCACATAGCTAATTAGCATATGCCTCTCTCCTGGAATGCCCCATTAGCATTCAGCATGGCCATGGGACCAGGCCTTCATGGAACTGCACATCTTTGTTACTGAATCAAGAAAAGCTATCGCACCATATATACCTTTGTGCATACATCACTGTACCTAAATTAATTTGGCCTATAATTTAAAGTTGTGTCCTGAATTCCACAAATACTAGGCTACAACTTCTTCCAATCATTTCATTCCACTGACGAAGAAGGTGGCATGCCCATTTTCTTAAGTCAATTTTCCCAAAGCAGGATTATACATACAAATTACAAGTATAAATTATTTCAAACCCAGGGTTACAATCAAAGCAGGATATAGCACTGGGCCACCAAGGTAGCCACCTAGGGCCCCCACTGGCTGGGAGGGGGCTACTGGCCAGAAGATTTACTTTTTTAATTTGGAAAAAAAAAAACATTTTTTAAAAGGGTGTTCTTTGCGTTCGGTCGGACTGATACAACAGGTGTTTGCGACCTGTTTTCGTCTTCTGCATCTGTGCAACCTGTTGTTTACACCTTCATCTTCCGAGTATGCATGGAATTTAAATACCAGAAGACATTTGAAATGCGGACCATGAATGGACAAGTGAGAGGTAGGTGTGTGTGTGTGTGTGTGTGTGTGTGTGTGTGTGTGTGTGTGTGTGTGTGTGTGTGTGTGTGTGTGTGTGCGCGTGTGTGTTTATTTAAGTGGTAGGTAGGTTGGTGTGTGTGTGTGTGTGTGTGTGTGTGTGTGTGTGTGTGTATGTAAGAAGTAGGTAGACAGATTGTGTGTAAGAAGTAGGTAGGTAGGTGTGTGTGAGTGTGTATGTGTGTAAAGGAGGAAGGGAGATATCTCTCGATTGTCCAGATTTTCACAGAATGTCCAGATTTTTGCCTCATAGTTTTAGTCTGTTCCTCATAAAATTTGTGATTTTTTTGGGGTTTATTATGGCAAATCAGTGAGGACAGAATTCAATAAATAATGAAAGGCATTTGAGAATCAAACTTCATATTCTTAAGAAAATTCACAATAACACAATATCTTGTATTTTAGCAACTTTATACATTTGTGAGAGCAATATTTAAAGTTTGCCCCTATTTTGGGGGCTTTGTCTCCCAATTATTTTTGGCTCTGCCCAGATTGTTTGTGCTAAGAGGGTGAGAGATATAGTGCATGTGTTTGTATAAGACAGAGGTAGGTGTGTGTGTGTGTGTGTGTGTGTGTGTGTGTGTGTGTGTGTGTGTGTGTGTGTGTGTGTAAGAGGCAGGCAGGTACATGTGTGTGTGTGTGTGTGTGTGTGTGTGTGTGTGTGTGTGTGTGTGTGTGTGTGTGTGTGTGTGTGTGAGGGATTTTAAGAGATATCCCTGATTTTGACTGAAATTTTAGCTGTGCCCCTCTTAATCCCACCTAAAAGTGGTGACTTTTGGAGAAAAGGTGACAAATTACACTTAAGTTAGACTTTTTTTACTTTAGAAAATGTATATTTACTCATGTTATCTTATTTTGTCAATGTCTCAATAATACTAATGCATGAAAAGTGTCCCTGATTATTTCTGGATTTGTCCCTGACTGATTGAGAGCTATATGTGTGTGTGTGTGTATAAGAGGGAGGGAAGGAAGGTAGGTAGGTGTGTGTGTTTAAATTAAGTCCAAATATCTGTAATCATTGTAGAAGTAAAGCAGAAAATAGTATGCACACTGAGAGTTTTGAGCAGTGTTTATGGTAACTGGGGAGACCTGAATGGTAAATCTACAAAATATAAAACCAAAAAGAAAAGAATGTAGAAAGCCTCCAAACATTATTCAATCAAATGCAACAAGGCTAAAGTCAACTCCATCCAAAAGGAGCTTGCTAAAAAATCAACAGATGCAAAGCTTCATTCAAGGTAAAACTTGCCGATGAGACAGGGGGCAATGATAAGACCTTTTACAACCATGTCTGAAAAATGAAGGAGAAGAAACAAAAATGTAGGGTGCTAGAACAAAGGGATATCACAATAACAGAGCCAACATACATAGTTAGCAAATTACCACACAAATTTGATTAAATTTCAGACCACGAAAGGGAACCCATCATACTCTTCTTCTGGACAACACAATCTCATTTGAAATGATCGCTTCTGCACTCAGCAGTATCAGAAGCACCAATTTCATGGGACACGATGAGATGGCAAGGAGTCTACTTTGGACAACCAAAAATAGCATATTATATCCTTCTACACATGTATTGAGAGAGCATGAAAAATAGCTACATTCCAAATGTCTGAAAACAGGCTATTTTAGTCACAATTCACATGGAAGGTCCTTCAACAGATCATGAATAATTACAGACTGATCAGTCTCCTAAACATATTGTGCGGTGATGTAGAGAACCATCATGGAACATATTCAGGCATATACAGAAAACATCATTCTCCATTTTTAACCCAGCAGGGTTTTGTTAAAGGCAGAGCTTGTAAACCTCATAAATGTGTCTGAGAGTATGACTACCATCCTGGATGAAGTGTTTTCCATACAGCTTACATTGATCTGACTGAAGTGTGCAACCCTATACCAGGTGAATAAAGAATAGTACTTTGAGTTCAAAATTGGCTACATGATCATGTACAACAGCCAGGAATATGATAATTCCCATCCCCACTGCCTTGTGTCACTCATAGTGCCCCTCATGGCTCTATCCGAGGGACACTGCTTTTTCTCATCTTCTCGGATATTAAACTCACCAATGTCTGACCCAACAAATATGCAAATGACTGTAAAACTGGGAGCACTGTACTTAACCCCAATGACACTCCTGCCTTCAAATGTCACTTAATACATATGACTGGTGTAGTAGAAATGACTTTGCCTTCAATTTCAAAAAATAGAACCAGCTTTATATACTACTGATGTTCAACAATTAAAGTCATTAATTAATTAATTACGTCCTTGTAGATAATAACCTTTCATTTGATACAAATACTGCATGTACTATCTGTAAAGCATATGGAGTTGCTCACCTGTTACTTTGTGTAGAACAGTGCATTGGTGGGAACTTTCCCCATCTTTACAGCTTTTATCAGGCTAATTATAGAATAATACACCCTGTTCTGAAACTCACTGACATGCTATCTGCTACAGATGGAGAAGGTACAAAGCTGCCTCACAGAGGGAACTGAAGGGCTCCAATGCTTGGCTTATAGCCAACGATTACAGCAACTATCTTTGTTCTCTATATTTTAGCACCTTCTTAGAGGATACCAATGCCCGACATAAAGAATATTAAAGAACATCTTATTATTTAAAACAGTTTGTTTAAAATACTCTCCTGTTGACCTGAACCCAAGAATCCAGTCATTCTCAATAAAAAGAAATATTAGCCATGCCATAAAGTGTGATACCTTCATATCTAAAACAATCCTATGCCTTTTGGGTAAAACTCCCTCTGTTGATTAAACCCAGCCAATCGATCCATACCGTCTAGAAGAAAATGGGTTACTACATGGGCACCCGTAAGTTCCAGCACAAGATATTGGGCATTCAACCTCTTTGATGGGCAATAAGCCTTGAGCTTGTTCTCCAAACATGAACTTCCTATTTCTGTTTGTTTTCTCCTCTCTTTTTTACCCTCATTGCCTGAATGCTGATATTCACCTGACTGCCCCTTTCTTTTTCCCCATCCCACAGTGCATCTGTTCTCTTTCTTCTTGCTATGTCTCTGCTTCCTTATTTATAATGCTGTGTCAGCTGTGAGAAACTGAATTCAGTGAAGACTGAACCTGCTGTTTAGTACTGAAGAGAGAATGCAGGGGGCATACCACCTTAATGTAGGCATAGGGAGATTTGCCCCATTGAAAAGGTAGTGTATAATTTGTTTAACACATGTCAGTTCAAACAGCTGGTTGTGCCACTTATTTGCCAGAATGATTTTCTTGTAAATGATCTACATCCATCATCTTTATGTCTTTTTTACTCTCATCATGTCTGCTTCACCTGTAGCAAGGATTGCCTGCTCCTCAATCTCTTTTCCTTCAAGCTACTAACATCATTACTTAACAATCATTACTTAATAATATCCTCCACATCTCATTACTAAGGGTTTTGCATCCAGGAAGAAAGAGGTCACTGTCTCCCTCTACTCTTCCGTCATTAGGACAATCATTGAGTACAATGCCCCATTTGGCATGTACCTCACTAAACACCTGCAACAACTGGAGAGGCCGCAAAAGTACCTTACAAAGAGGATCCTAGGCCTTAAACATTTGTCCTATATGGACAGACTCAAAAAACTCCAACTATTCTCTGCTCATATCGCCTACTTAGAGGCGATTTCTGCTTAACTTACAAAGCCATGTCTGACCCAGCTCTGTTAGAAATGCTACATCTAAAGAAATCCTAATCCCTCCGCACCACACGCTCCAGAGACCTCAACCTCATTACCACAATCAAAAGAACATGCTGGAGGGACAGGTTCATAACCCAGAGAATGCCCATGCTATGGAATAGACTTCCCATACATGTCAAGCATAGCACCTCATTGGCCCTCTTCAAGAGAAATCTTGATGAGTGGATGGGAAATAGAAAATTCACCCCAGGCATCACTCCAGTGGCTTTACTCGACAGAGGCACTGGGAACTAAGGTTGGGTGGCACGATACCAGTGTAATCCTATGGGCTAGGCTTGTATAGGCTCCAGGGCCATTAGCCTACTACACACATATGAACCTATGAACTTTTTCTTCTACTGTATGATTCCTTTTCTTTCCTCTTCTAACGTTCTCATTTTCCTGTTTATCAGTACTGCTTTTAGTATTACTCTCCTTCCTTTTGTTGTCTCTTGCTCTACTCTCCACACCTTCCACCTTAGTATAATGGCACAACCCTCTTGACACACCTTTCAAGCCCCTTTTTAATCATTGCTGTCATCTGTGGCTTAACATGGAGTATACTATTAAACAGGTACTCTTCTTCTTATGCCCTCTTACAGTCTTTCATTACTCTATACCTCTTCTACTTCACTCACTCCAAATGTCACACTGTTCTGTCACATGTATTATGGTACTACTGCTTGAAAGTTCCTTGAAACTGACAGCCAGCAACTTGGTTTGCCATTCTGTCTTCTCCACTGGCTAATTTATGCTCACATGGACCATTTTGCGTGGCTGCTTCTGATATTTGTGACTTGCTCTGGTCATAGTCTGGCTTGCCCTAACTAATGTCACCCTCAGGGCCATCTTCACTTTCATTTAGCTACTCCCTCCCACACCAACCCACCCAGTTCTTTTTGTGACAGAATCCTTCACTACCAGGATCCCTTCTGCATTCTATTGGCTGACTCTCCTGCCCATTACCCTACCTGGATGTGTTTTCTCTTGCCATCTAACTGGCCCAACCTCACAACTATTTGATATATCTTCTTCTTATTTATGCTAGCCCTTCGTCATCCTACCAAGCTACTTCTACCCTGCTCCTTTTCCCTAACCCTAGTGTTTTTCCCTCCTGTCTTCTTGTGATATATGCCCCTCTGCTGCCTAATTTCTTTTCTTCTGTCTGACACTTTTTTGCTAAACCTTACTCTACATCCTCTTCTGTCCCTTTCCATTAATGATGATTACCACCCCATTCTGTTGCTTTCTTCATTTTAGATGCTTTACCTTCTCCCTGTACTGACTTCTGGATCTCCTCCTCCTCTTACTTCCATATCCTCCCATACTTTTCTTCCATGCTGTTGCTATGAATATTGGCTTGCTCACCAACAAACCTTGCTGCCACTGTCCCTCCTGAGCCCTTCCTACCCTTTCTTGAGTCCATCATCTCAGAGCACCTCCCGTCCTTTATCCTTACTAGTTCTTTTATTTTTATTTTTTATCTGAGATACCATAACCTCCAAAATATGCCATATCTACTTCCCCCTCCTAGATCCTTAAGCCAAATCGCACCCCAGAAACTATGCATTTTATCCATCTCTCTTCTCCATGTATTATTCCCTTCTCCTGTCTCATGTCCTTTTTCTATTTCTAAACTCCTGCCCTGCTTCCAGTTTTGCCTTTTCTTATTTTCATTTTACCATCTTGACTATGTACATTCTGCTTAGGGGAAGGAGGAAGGGTAGCTTTACTGTTACACTGAACTTCTCCTTGACGATCTACTGTTATGATGAGTATAGATAGCCACACTTGGTAAGGGTCACTGTAACAATAAACCATAACATATAGGTAAATTCTCAATGTTTATATACTCATGTGAGGCAAACAGTTACATGATTCCCTAAAGCACAGTTCTGCCAGAGCCTGTCCTGCCTCTGGACTGAAATTCCAAGCTGCATTTTATGAAGATGTGCCAGGATATACCATGTGGTGGTTTATATATGTGCAGGACCATGCCTAAAGTATGCTGCAGATCTAGCCACTGCCATAGTAGAGTGTACCCTTGCCTAGCATTATTATACCTATCATAGCAGAATGCAATTCAGTAAGTCAACCATTCAGGAACAACTTGCTTATTGAAAGGAAGGCTTTAGTTCTTTACCTTAAACAAAACAAAAATATGATCATTTAGTCCTCCTATTGTAATACTTGAGGTGTCTGTGTACATCCAGAAAATGCAAGTCTTGTTCTCTCTCTCATCTTGGTAGTTTTGTTAAAGAATAGCAATTGAATGGGCTGATTTAGGGTCAGTAGTGAGACAAATTTTTACATGATAAACTCTCTCAACTAGGCATCAATCCATATGTTACCAGATGGGTAGCAAACTGCCTCACTGATAGAACCCACCTAGTCAAAATAAGGGAAGCCAACTCAAGTAGTAGACCCGTAATGACTGGTGTACACCAGGGATCAGTCTTGGGGCTTCTGTTATTTGGGATATAGTTTTCTGAGGTGCAGACAAAAACCAATGGGATATGGCTGACCAAGTCTGCAAATGACTGCAAGCTGGGTGCTGTCATCAGTTCCGCTATTGATGTGGACATCCTCCAAGAAGGTCTCACCCAAACAAATGACTGGTGCTAGAAACATGGCCTCAAACTGAATACCAAAAAAATGCATCATCATCCCCTTTGCGGAGAGTGACATCCCCACAAATTATCACAGTAATAACAACATCCTAAGCATGGAATCAGTCATAAGGGATTTGGATGTCCAAGTTGAAATAAACCTGACTTTTGACCACCATGTTGCTTCCATTGTACAGAAATCTTTCTACATGACCACCTTATAAGTAAAGGTATCTCATCCAGAGACAAGGAGGTCATAACATCCCTATATTCTTTATCTTTATTTGAAAGCTATGTCCCTTCACAATGGAAAATATCCCACATTATTCCCCTCCACAAAGGAGACCCCTCCACAGAATTCACCAACTACTGGCCCATAGCAATTCTGTCTCCTCTATCAAAAATACTTGAGACATGCATTCAATCTCAACTTTTAAACTACCTCCTTGCTAACATCCTCCTATCTAACACACAACATGGTTTCTGACCATACCACAGCACAACCACTACCTTACTTGCTTTCACTAATACAATCCTTCAACATAAAAACAATGGTTATTTCATCTCTGTAACTTTCCTAGACCTATCTAAAGCACTCGACATGATCTCTCATAAACAACTCATCACTGTCCTCAATACTCTATCCTTCTCTCAATCTGTCACAAACTGGTTCCAGAGCTACCTGACTGACCGCCATCAATACGTTGTTTGGCATAATGATATATCCCCCCAACTCCCTGTCTCAATAGGTGTTCCTCAAGGATCCATCCTTGGACCCTTACTCTTCTCCATATTCACTAATTATCTAGCCTCTGCTACCAAAAAAAAACCACTCTCATTCAGTACGCAGATGATTCCACCATCATCTGCTCAGCCCACTCCCTACCTGAACTTCAAAAGACCACACAGGAAGCCTTTTCCTCAGTTGAAACTTGGCTTTCAGATGCACAATTAATACTTAACCCAAACAAAACAAAACTCCTCATCTTCCAACCCACCAAACACAATCTAAACACCCACCAATTTAATATTAAAGCCAATGACAACACCATTATCTCCCCAACAGACCACACCAAACTACTTGGAGTTTTAATTGACAATAACCTCAAGTTTGACATCCACATCTCGTTAACTATAAATAAGTACACAAAAAACTAGGAGCTTTATATAGAAATAAGCAATTCCTCGCCAAAACAGCCAAGATTTCAGTTGCAAATAGCCACCTTATCTCCATCCTGCTCTACGCCTCTCCAATATTTACCAACCTAAGGCAAAGTGAGTTACGTAAACTCAAAGCTTGCTACAACAAAATAGCAAGGTTTGCCACTAGTGCAAACTACTGTAGCCACCACTGCACCTCACTTTCTGAACTAGGCTGGCTAGAACTCCCTCACCTCCTTCAATGGTACCAACTCTCATTTGGCCACAAACTACTACATCATCTTCTAAAAGTCCCCTCCCTCCAAAATCTACTCCAACCCTATCATACCACCAGACCACTACGCTTCAGCAGCAAAAATCAATTACAGGAAATTAGAGCCAGGAACCCTGCTGGAGAAGCTCTCTACTACTCCATAGCAAAATTATGGAATACCTTTCCTCACACTATAACTTCTGTGTCATCACGCACTAACTTCAAAGCTGCTCTAAAATCTCATCTAAAAAAGCACTGGGCATGCCCCTGTAACAAACCTCTCTAACATCTCTACCCCCAACCTCTCTATTCCTTTTCTTCCACCCCTCTAACTACCTCGGATTGCAGCCAAATACACTGCTTGTAAACCTGTATCTCAGCTGTAATCTTAGCCACTGTTATTCAAGGGTAATAGCTACTAGCTCAGCTATTATAATACTTGCTAGTCTTTATGGCACCAATGATATAACTGTTGTACCACTTAACTAAATACTTAATTTCATTTTGAACTATAACAGTTTACTACTATTGTTAAACAAAACCTACCTATACTTCTTGTAGCTTGTAATTAATTGTTGTTTTTATTGTGGAGCTTTTCTCCCCAGGCCTCTGCTGAAAAAGGACCTGTGTCCAGTCTGATTTTCCTGGTCAACAAATGTAAATAAATAAATAATAAATATTCTTCCCTTATAAGGCCCATTATTGAGTACAATACCCCTTTCGGCATGTACCTTGCAAAGCACATGCAGCTGCTGGAGAGATCACAGGGGTTCCTTACCAGGAGAATCCAGGACCTCAGACATCTATCCTACACTGATAGGCCTGTCCCTCTACTCAGTTTCATACAGACTCCTCAGAGGTGACCTCTGTCTGGCATACAAAGCAATCTCAGAACCCGCCTTGATGGGACTGCTGCACATCTGTAAGTCAAGCTCCACTCGAGTAACCTGCACAGGCAACCTCAACCTGGTCTGTGACATCAATAGGACTTGTTGGCGGGACAGATTTGTGTCCCAGAGACTCTCACATCTGTGGAAAAGTTCCCCTCTCCATGTCAAGCAGAGTACCTCATGTTCCCTTTTTAAGCACAACCTGGATAACTGGATGGGAAACAGAAAATACATCCCTGGCATTCCACCTGTCAACCCGGCTGGACTCAGGCATCGGGTGCTGACTTGACTAAACATGGGCTAAACTCTTGGCTAGGCTTATAAGGGCCTCAGGGCCAATAGCTTAATAACATCCTATGATCCTATAAGAACAGTGACACTTCTTCGCTATGGAGTATTCAATGTGCTGATTTATAAATGAGAGCATGTAAGTCTGAAATCCTTCAGCCAGAGGTAAAAGACCAGGAAAAGTGCTCTCCAGGGTAAGTATTTTAACTCCCCTGTATCTACTCTTTAAAGAGAGAGGGATGAGGCTATTTTTCTGAAATATAAAGTTGAAATTCTAACGGTCAGAGGGATACACCTTTCAAGAGGCCACAGGTGAAGAACACCCTTAAGGATGGACTTAACAGAAAGCTGCGTTGCCACCCATGGGAAAGCCAGTATACAAGCAAAGATTTGAGAAACATTAACTTTGACTAGTGACTAATTTAAATTTGAACCAAATAGTTTAAACACTCTAATAACCTTGCAACCGGACGATGCAAGAAGTCTAGATCTTGTGTCACAGACTAAGAAACAAATCTCTTCTACTCCTGAATAAAATTTCTTTGTACTGAGCCTTTCAGCTTCTTTTAAAATATTTGGGACTTGAATAGAATTATTAGACTTCAAAATTATATTGTCCAAACTGATAGGTTTACAGATTAGTGATTAAGAGGTAGTGTGTTGCCTTGTTGGCCTGTTAATGAGTCAATAAAGACTTGTGTAGAGGTTATGGTCTTAGTAGAACAATAATCAGCCCCATTGTATGGGTCAAAAGGGACCTATCAAGATTAGACTGACCTTGTCCTGCTTTACTTTGAGTAGTACCATCTGAATTATAGGAAAAGGAACGGAAGTATACATTAATCTTTGAGTTCAGTGAAAGGAGAAAGCATACATCTTCCCAAATATGCACATATGTATCCTCAAGATAAGCTCTTTCCATCCACACAGCTCCCTATTCCATAATAAAAATCACCCACAAACTTAACTCTTTACTCTAGCTATTAAACTAACACCACATGCATCCATACTCACTGTACCATACTATATTCTATCCCAGCTGCTACTAACCCTCTTCCTACTCTAACATCCTCAGCTCTCAAACGGCGCTTCCAGTTTTACACTTGTTTCTTATTGCCTCTGTTCTCTTACCAATTATTCCTCATACACTCACCCTCTATTTTTCTCCTTATTTCTTTCCACTTAAAACTGCAATGTACTATTACATCCAGCTCCATTTTCGTCTCAGAATGTAGTATTTATGTAAATCATAATCTGCAGTGTACAAGTATTATAATCCTCAATGTAGAATTATGTAATCTTTCTTTTTTATACAATTTCTCAAAGTGTACTTTATCAGCTTTTTATTTTTATTTTGATTATTTGTAAATATTGTCTCTTTCTACATATTATTTGATTTGAACAACTTTTAGTATTGCTATTAAAACTCTTTAATGTCTGTGAAGCTTTTATCCCCGTACCTCCGCTAAGTTTTTTTTTTTTTGATTCCTAGATGGACTTTCCCAGTAAACAAATGCAAAATAAATATAAATAAAGTATTCAAGAGGCATAATGTGGCAATTTTTTGACTTGATTGTTGTGATGTGTGGAGAACAAATCTAATTCTGGGAAATTCCCACACCTGTGTAATATGATAAAATACCATTTAAGAACTGAGATTATTTTACTGCTCAGATTATCTGTTTGCTGATTCTGTAATCCTGAAATATAAACTGTTGAGTTGCTGTGCAAGGCCCATTCTCTAATCCAAGTCACCTCTTTGCAGAACTGGACAGATCTGATTAATCCTTGTTCATCTATCTACAATACTGCTATAGTGTTTTCTGTATTGTTTTAAAGAAGTCCTGGCTAAAAATTATCATAGAATGCTGTGACAGCTCTCTACACTTCTGCTGTTGAGAATACTTGCCCTGAAATGATAAACAGCTGAAGCAAACTCTAGAAGCATAGTCCAAATAATCAGTTGTTAGATATTAGACTATGTATTGTGGAAGATGAGTTATCGTAACAGACATGTATGTAATGCCTGTTCACTACTGGAATTCCCTCCATAAACCTTGGGAGTTTGGAATCATCACATCCAGTAAGTCTGTTGGGTGGTTGCAATTGTTTCTGAGATGCTATCTTGTTAGTGGGTCTGCTTAGTGGTTGCAACTGGCTATAACTCATTCAACAACTTCAGCCCCAGAACATGGACCAAAGCTCCAAAGGTAGTGGTGTCTCCATATTCATAAAGGATATGCACACCTCCAGACTAGTAGCTCAGCATAACGTATCTGAAATACTCCAGGTACAACTAATGTTATGTAAGACAGCAGTCCAGGTGGTAGTCTGCTATAGGTCCTCAATCATATCCCAAGACTCTCACTCCACATCCTAAGCACCCTGGTAACTATTAAGATCCATTCCAATACTCTCATACTACGTGACTTCAACTACCCATCCATCAACTGGGAAAACTACTCATGCACCAATGCACTGGCCTGACTGCTGAATCATACACCAATGCACTGTACGAGCACGTACATAAATACATGGAATTAGCCTTACCCAACAGAACCAAGACGCTCTCCTCCAAAAAAAGGAAGCCAATCTGGTGGTCCCCTGCCATTAATAAACTCTACAACAGAAGGAAGAAACTGCTGCAGAAAAAGGTGAAGTCCTAAGACTGGAAAAATTCCCTTGTCAGCCTCAAGAAAAAGTTGAGATCCCTCATCAAAACCTCCAAAGCCAGCTATGAAAGCAGAATTGTGGCAGACACTAAAAACAACCACAAAGCCTTCTATAGTTATATCAAGAATCTCCACGGCACTACTCAGATTTGCTCTGAGTTACTGCACAATGGTACTTCCTATAGTGAGCCAACAGATATTACCAACATACTGGCCGACAGATTCAATGCCAACTTTACCCCCCCCCCCCCAAAGGACCAATCTAAATATCAGAAGAATGCCAGGCACCCAACATTACTGCAGCACAGGTTAAATGTGCATTGTCCAAGGCCAAGAATACAGCTTCCATGGGACCCAACAAAATCCCTAGCTGTATTCTACATGAATTACAAAGTGAACGAGCACCACATCTGTGTGCCCTGTTCACTCACAGCCTCACTTCAGGCTTTGTCCCTACCGAAGGGCGTACTGCTACAGTCATCCCTCTCCATAAAAGAGAAGTGACTACAGACCCTGGAAATTATCGCCCCATTAGCCTGAAGATTCTGATATGTAAGGCTATGGAGTGCATCATCATGGACCTAATTAACAAGGATAGTGCGTAGAATATTATCCCAAACACCAAATAAAGTAACCAACAATAGAAAATGTATAAGTAGCAAAAAAGAAACAATATGTTGGTCACACACGGCTGTAAAACCTTTTAATACTTGAAAAAAGTGAGCGCTTTCATGGATACAATCCGCTTCATCAGACTAATAGAAAATACATGCAAGAACTCATTCATAAAGGCACGCCAATTAAGAATGCACCAATCAAAAGCAAATTATTAATTCAAAATCACATATTTAAAGATACATGATGTTTAAAAACAACATTTATATATTTTTTAATATTAAAACCTATATATCAAATATTATTAAGCCTCATATTAAAATAATGTATAAAAAAGTATATAAAAAAGATATCAAAGATGTATATATGAATATATATGTGTATAGGAAATAGAGCTTAATGTTTCAATGGTCTGGTCCTTAAAAAAGGTTTTAAGGACACCATACTAGTTAAGCCTGGAGGTTTATCAGCTTGTAGCTGAATGATCCATTTCTGTTCAATAACTTCTGTACTGTTCTTAAGGTCCCCCCCCCTTACTCTCTGAGACAGTTTCCAAAATAAAAAAACTTAAACTTATGGGCAGGACCTTCTTTACTTATATGCATGGTTAATGCATTATTTTCTTTAACATTCCTGATATCTCTAAGATGTTTTAACACCCTATCTTTAAAGGGACAATTTGTCTTCCCTATATAGAAGGCATAACACTTTGTGCAGAAACAAAAGTATACCACATTATTGGTGCGGCAATCAGCATTGAACGTGGCCTCAATCTTAAATCCTAGATGAGGGTGTGTGAACTGTCCCCCAGAGAAAATGAAAGGACAGGCCATGCATCTCCTACATGTATAAGTACCCAATCTATCAGATAGAGTATACTTACTATGATCTATTGCCCTGTAACATAACTGATTTCTCAGAGATCTATTTTTCTTGAATGGGAAAAGAGGTGTATCACTTATCTTGCCATCTAGTTCTTTAACCATAGAGAGAATACCCCAGTTGTTCCTAACAACATTACAGATTACTTGTACACTGCTAACAAATGTTAGTGGCATTCTAATAGCTCTATCTGCCCCATCCTGTATAGTATGGTGGGTGTATTCCATGTCACCAACCGATGAGGAAGCTACTGCATGTCTATCATCATAATATGGTCTGCATCTACCTGTTCTCTCAGTCCAGGCTATTCCAATCTTTCTATCTATGTCTTGTTCTTTATAGCCTCTCTCCATAAACTCTTTCTTCAAGACAGATAAAGCTTCTTGTAGGCGCTCATTGTTGTGAAGGTGCATGATATGAAAGATCTGCTCTTTCAATACATTACGTTTAGTATGTTTAGGGTGCATATTCCCATTATGCAAAACATTACTCTTCCTGACTGGTTTCCTATATAAAGAAGTTGTAATTGTGTTAACTGCATCTTTAGTAACCTTAACATCTAAAAACTCAATATCTGTACAAGAATATTTACATATAAATTTAAGAAAATCTGTTGCATTATTAAGGTAGCACAAAAATTTAGTTAAGTCAAGTTCAGTACCATGCCACAAGAAAAAATATCATCAACAAATCTTTTGTACCACTTTATCGAGTCACTGAAGATATTACCAGATAGGACAAAATTCATCTCCCATTGTACCAAAGAAAGGTTAGCATAGCCATTGGCACAAGCCGTGCACATAGCCACGCCAACCTTTTGTATAAAATACTGCTCCTTGAACATAGAGACATTATTATCTAAAATAATCTCCAATAACTCACAAAGGAGTCTAACCTTACTAGAGCACATATTCTTACTAGTCAATAAATCACGAATATTTTCTATGCCCCAAACATTAGGAATTACAGTGAAAAGTGACTATATCAAAGAGTTACAAACGAGTAGGGACCATCTATCGATTGTATATGCATACACAGATCTTTTAAAAAAAAACTTTCGTATCTTTAAGCACAGTGGCACAGTCATTCAAAACAGAATGCAAGTTCTTTTCTACAAAGATAGAAAGGGGTTCAGTTACCCAGCCCCTATCAGACACAACTGGGCGCATAGGGGGATTAGACAAATTTTTGTGCACTTTCGGTAACCCATATATTATGGGAATAATAGGTGTCTCAATTTTAAAATATTCAAAAAGGGGTTCTGATATCAGCCCTGTAACAAGTAAGTCAAAAACATAAAACTGTTTTATAAATCACAGCAGTAACTTTCTGTAAAGGTATACATTCATAGGTATTACTATCCTGCAAAAGGTTCAACATACCAGTTATGTACAGATCTCTATCTAGAACAATGATACCACCTCCCTTGTCAGCAGGGCATATTTCAATACATGTCATATTTTTAAGTTCATAAAGAGCCTGTTGTTCAGCTACAGTTAGATTATAAAACTTAGCACTATTATCTTCAGTCAGTTTATCTCTAATTTGTTTCTCACATACATTAATGAACAAATCAATCACTGCATTCACAGGTGGAATATATACACTAGGTTTCTTGAAAGTATTATGTTCACAAGAGTCTCCCTGAAACATAGCTTTAAGGGTTAAAGTTCTTCCAAACAATTTCAAATCTTTTAAAACATCAACAAGATCCACTCTATGCGCTAGAACAAAACTCAACCCTCTATTTAACAAAGACAAATGTATTTCAGTTAAAGGGTGAGAAGAAATATTAAAAACTAGACCTGTTTGGCCCTCTTTCCAGTTCTGGTATGTTCGTCTACACTGTGTGGGCGTCGTGATCTTCCATTGATTATCTGTCTCCTGGACCTCCCTCTGAAGAGAAGTGGATTCTGCAATAAAAAATTGCCTTGCACTGAGCAACAGGCAGCTGCCCCTTGTTCTATATCATCCTGGCCCATTCTAATTAATGGAACTTGCTTCTGTTTGACAGCCGGTAGAACTTCATTCCTTGATATATCCATTTCTCTACTCTCAGTGCACTTCTTAGCACTCAATGTAGTGGCTTGTAACTTATCAGATGTCATTGGTAATTTAACCGATGAAATAGAAGCATCCTCGATCAATAATGGCACAGCTACTGCGAGAGAAGAGGTGGATACTCCAATCGCTGTGGTCGTAGTGCCATGGCCCCACCCATTTCCTGATGCCTGTCAAGTACTATCTGTATTACGTACCTCTCTGGCCCAAGAAAACAAGCTGATAAACCTCCAGGCTTAAATAGTATGGTGTCCTTAAAACCTTTTTTAAGGACCAGACCATTGAAACATTAATCTCTATTTCCTATACACATATACATTCATATATGCATCTTTGATACATTTTTTACATACTTTTTATAGGTTCATAGGTAGGTACTAGGCTATCGGCCCAAGGGCCTACGTAAGCCTAGCCAGCAAGGTACCATAGCTTACGCTACCCAAGAAAGATATTTTCCTGTGCCACTGTCCAGCAGAGACACAGAAGTGATCCCCGGGGTGTATTTCCTATTTCCCATCCACTCATCAAGATTTTTCTTGAAGAGTGTTAATGAAGAACCTTGCTTGACATAGATGGGTAGCTTGTTCCAGAGTATAGGAAGTCTCTGGGACAGGAATCTATCACTCCAGCATGTCCTGTTTATTGTGGTGACAAGGTTTAGGTCCCTAGAGCATGTAGCTTGGAGGGATTGGGATTTATTTAGGTGTAGCATGTCCAACAGCTCTGGATTTGACATAGCTTTATATGTTAGGCAGAGATCACCTTGGAGTAGGCAATATGTTACAGAGTAAAGCTGGAGTTTTTTGAGGCGGTCAGTATAGGGCATTTGTTTGAGGCCAGTAATCCTCTTTGTGAGGTACTTCTGTGGCCTTTCCAGCTGCTGCAGATATCTTGTGAGGTACATTCCAAAAGGGGCGTTGTACTCTATAATGGGTCTAATGAGTGATGAGTAGAGGGGAACAATGACCTCTTTTTTTCCTGGATGAGAACCCTTTTATGATGAGGTGTGCCATGTAGAAGGACTTCCTGACTACTGTGGCAATGTGACTATCAAAGGAGAGACTACTGTCCACCTGGGCCCCAAGTTCTCTTATCACGCATTCAGTGTTAAGCAGATTGCTGCCTATGTGGTAGTTCATGGGTACAGAGTTTTTACCAAAGGGGATGACACTGCACTTTTTGTCATTGAGCTTGGGGCCATGGCTCTGACACCAGGCATCTGTCTCAGTGAGGCCCTTCTGTAGGATGTTGACATCATTTGGGGACTTGACTATGGCTCCTAGTTTGCAGTCATCTGTGAACTTCATCAGTCAGAGGCCTTCTGTGTTAGCCTGTACTTCAGAGAAGTAGATATCAAACAGGAGAGGTCCCAGGACGGAACCCTGTGGCACTCCACTTGTCACTGCCTTGAGGTCAGATTTGGAGTCTGCAACTTTTACAGTGTGGGTTCTGTCAGTGAGCCAGTTGGCAACCCATCTTGTGACGTAGGGATTTATACCTAGTTTAGTGAGTTTAGCTATAATTCCAGAATGGGGGATGGTGTCAAAAGCCTTGGCGAGGTCAAGATAGGCTGTGTGAACCACCTTACCTTCATCCACGGCTTTGGTGACTGCCTCAAAGAAGTCGATCAGGTTCAGGAGGCATGATCTGCCTTTCACAAACCAGAACTGGATGGGATCCAGAGTTTGGAGGTTA
Source organism: Protopterus annectens (assembly GCF_019279795.1). Taxonomy (NCBI): domain Eukaryota; kingdom Metazoa; phylum Chordata; order Ceratodontiformes; family Protopteridae; genus Protopterus; species Protopterus annectens. The sequence continues at coordinate 811,328,286 of NC_056747.1, read as the reverse complement.
CCAATATCTTTGTTTATGAGTTCAATGATGATACATTCCATGGCCTTGCAGACCAGGCTCATCAGGCTAATAGGTCGATAGTTCCCGGGATCAGTGGTAGCTCCCCCTTTGTGGAGTGGGATAACTGTTGCTGTGCACCATTCAGTGGGCACAAAGCCTGATGCGAGGCTATTATTGAACATGGTGCTTAAGTGGGGAGCCAGTTCGTTCTGAAGTTTGTGTAAAACGCAGCCTGGGATGTTGTCCGGTCCCATGGATGCTGTGTTTTTGGCTTTAGAGAGTGCAGCTTTTACCTGCGTAGTTGTGATTACAGGGACTCTGCATTCTTCCTGTACAGATATGGGCCCTTTAGGGGGTGAGAGGGGGGTAAAGTTAGCACTGAACTGATCTGCCAGGATGTTGGCAATATCAGTTGGTTCTGTAATTTTCGTGCCTTTGTGCTGTAATTCAGAGCAGATCTGGGTGTTGCCATCTAGATTCTTGACATAGCTATAGAATGCTTTGTGGTTGTCCTTGGATTTCGTGGTGATTTTGTTTTCATAGCTAGCTTTGGAGGATCTTATAAGGGGTCTCAGCTTCTTACTGAGGCTGACCAGGGAACTCCTCCACTCATGGGATTTTACTCTCTTTTGCAACAGTTTCTTCCTTCTGTTGTTCAGTTTGTTTATGGCAGGGGGCCACCAGATTGGCTTCCTTTTTTTGGAGGATAGCGTCTTGGTTCTGTTTGGGATAGCACAATCCATGCACTCGTGTAAGTGCTTATAGAGTGCATTTGTGTAGGATTCAGCAGTTGTAACTGTATTGTCCATCTGCATGGGTGTCATGAAGTTCACCACTTCTGTCTTAAGAAGCATGAAGTTGGCTTTGGAGAAATTTTTTACTGTGGTTTCCTTAATGGGGGGTGGGGGCGGAATGTGGATATCTAGGGTGTTAAGCTTATGGTCGGATCGGACCAACGAGGAGTTGACTTCAGGTGTGGAACACCGGTCACTCATGTTGGTAATGACTAGGTCTAGGATACTGTTGCCCCTGGTCGGGGTGTGGATAAGTTGATCTAGGGCATTGGAGTTTATGAATTCCAGAAAGCGTTGAGCAAGGAGTTGGTACATGAGTAGTTTTCCCAGTTAATGGTGGGGTAGTTGAAGTCGCCCATTATTAGGGTGTTTGGTTGAACCCTAATATTTTCCAGTACATCAAGAAAAGGGGAGTATGATTCCTGGGGCATGGTGGGGGATCTGTAGCAAGCTAGAATTTGTATTGCAGTTTTGCCCAGAGTTAGTTGCACTTGTATAACCTCGGATGCATTATGCTGAGCAACTAGCCTGGAGGTGTGGATATCCTTAATGAATATGGACACACCTCCGCCTTTGGTGTTTCGGTCCAGGTTACATGGCCGAAAAGTGTGGTATGAGTTATAGCCTGGTAGTGCAGGGGTGCTCTCTGGAGCCTTGAACCAGGTCTCAGTCACTGCACAGATATCGATGTTCTCTATTTTAAGGAGTGCCTCGAGTGAGTGCATTTTGAGATTTAGACTTCTAGCACTGAGTAGCATTACCTTCAGTTTTTGTTTACCTATTCCTGTTATTGTGGTGAATTTGTTATTTGAACCCTGCCTAAAAAAGGCACTATAGGGGCAGCAAGAGCCTTAGCCAGTATCTGTAATCCCAGGGGCGACAGGTGCAGGCCACCTGTGGCAAAGCATCGTGGTCTGTCGACCATGTTATCCCAAGCAGACAGATACTGGATCCCCTTAGAATGACACCAGAAGCTTAACCAATTGTTGAAGTCAATCATTTTGTCCTTGTACTGCGGTATTATTCTGGGCGATGGCAGAATGCTACTCAGAGCTAGGGTCATACCTGCCTGGGCTACAAGATCAGAGAGCTCTTCCATGTCTCTTTTCATGTAGTCCAGGGAGGTATGTCTCAGGTCATTCACATCAACATGGACAATGACAGAGTCATATTTGTACTTGCTGTGGAGTGATCTGAGTGTGTGGGTTATGTGGCGGATCCTGGCACCTGACAGGCAGCTGACAGTAACCTTCTCCTTGTCTAGCCTGGTGAGTAGGACATCAGTGTGCCTGACTATAGAGTCACCTATGACTAGTGTGTTGGGTACGTTGTTTTGCCTTATTGGCTGTGGTTGAGTGGCACACTGAATCTGTGGGCTATGTGTCATTTGGGTTGTGCTGGGCGATGGAGGTTGCTTGCGTTTCTGCTTTAGAGGTCTCTGTTGCTTAGGCAGATTATTACTGAGAGCCTCCGCGAATGTTTTTGTGTTACTGTGTGTGGATTTTGGTGGTGTAGATTTAGTGAGACTATGTGATGAGTGTGGTGTGGTGCAAATGTTTACCTTCTCCTCATGACTGTCAAGTTTAGTCTTGGTTAGAGAGAGCTTTACCTCCAGTTTGGCTAGATAAGTGCATCTCTCACAGGTTGTAGTGTTGGGTGGTAGGAGGAGAGGGTTGTCAGTGTACATGAGGCAATTTCTTCATTGCCTCAAGATGCCCAGATTCATCAGACAGACAGGAGAGAACACTGGGAGCTGACCCTTGGACATGCCTGAATAAAAAACTATTTTCCTCTAGATAAGTGAGGAAAGTGAGTACAAGTGCTGTTTTTCTCTAAGCAAGTGAGAAAAGTAAGTACAAAAACTGTTTTCCTCTAGGTAATGAGGAAGATAGAGTGCTACAGTAATTAGTAGTTTATTTAGTGCTTACAAGTTCTGAACAAGTGCTGAGCATGAGCAAGCAAATTTAAGTGCTAAAACTAGGAATCTGAATCTGCACTAGACGAGTTACAGGACAGAAACAAGTGCAAATGCAGGCTTTCAAATCAGAAAATTGAGAGAGATGGAAGAGATTGCCCAAACGGCCAATAACTACAATTTCTGGGCCAGAACCACTCCTTATGTGGTAGACAAGTTACCTAGTGCTTACCACTCCCACTGATAAGCTAGAAGGCTTCCCTCCAACACAGAAAGGCTTGGGGGGCTCAGAAGCTTACATACAGTCCTAATATGAGGCTTAATATTTTATATATAGGTTTCAATATTAAAAAAATATATATATATGTTGTTTTTAAACATCATGTATCTTTAAATATGTGATTTTGAATTAATGATTTGCTTTTGATTGGTGCATTCTTAATTGGAGTGTCTTTATGAATGAGTTCTTGCATGTATTTTCTACTAATCTGATGAAGCTTTTGAATGCTGGAAAACAAACTGTATAAATATAAGTGTTTGCAGTGGCAGAGCTTTCACATAGAAGCTTCTCTGAAGCTTAATATTGTACCTAGAGGGCTCCGTGTACTGACCATGCCTAGTTATGGGCTTACATACCCAGAACTACTTAGGGTTGGCAGATGATTAATATAGAGTGCAGTGCTGAGTATATGCTGCTGCTTATAGAGTTCTTTCAGCCTGAGGAGAGTGATCTACTAAGTGATATATCTTATCTACAAAATGACATCTAGAATAATTATAGTATTAATGTGTATGGCGATAAACTTGATAATTTACATGGCAGCATATCTATGTATGAGAAAAGGCTCTTATCTACTAAAACTAATAAAATACAGAGAGACCAGAATGATTTCTGGGTAGGGAATGTGTTTTCTTGGGTCAGAGAGGCACGTAATACAGATAGTACTCGACAGGCATCAGGAAATGGGTGGGGCCATGGCACTACGAACAGAGCGATTGGAGTATCCACCTCTTCTCCCGCAATAGCTGTGTCATTATTGGTTGAGGATGATTCTATTACATCGGTTAAACTACCAATGACATCTGATAAGTTACAAGCCACTATATTGAGTGCTAGCAAGTGCACTGAGAATAGAGTAACGGATATATCAGGGAATGAAGTTCTACCGGCTGTCAAACAGAAGCAAGTTCCATTAATTAAGGATGATATAGAACAAGGGGCGGCTGCTTCTTGCTCAGTGCAAGGCAATTTTTTATTGCAGAATCCTCTTCAGAGGGAGGTCCAGGAGCCAGATTATCAATGGCAGATCACGGCACCCACACAGTGTAGACGAACACACCAGAACTAGAAAGAGGGCCAAACAGGTCTAGTTTTTAATATTTCTTCTCACCCTTTAACTGAAATACGTTTGTCTTTGTTAAATAGAGGGTTGAGTTTTGTTCCAATGCATGGAGTGGATCTTGTTGATGTTTTAAAAGATTTGAAATTGTTTGGAAGAACTTTAAGCCTTAAAGCTATGTTTCAGGGAGACTCTTGTGAACATAATACTTTCAAGAAACCAAGTGTATATATTCCACCTGTGAATGCAGTGATTGATTTGTTCATTAATGTATGTGAGAAACAAATTAGAGATAAACTGACTGAAGATAATAGTGCTAAATTTTATAATCTAACTGTGGCTGAACAACAGGCTCTTTATGAACTTAAAAATATGACATGTATTGAAATACGCCCTGCTGACAAGGGAGGTGGTATCGTTGTTCTAGATAGAGATTTGTACATAACTGGTATGTTGAACGTTTTGCAGGATAGTAATACCTATGAATGTATACCTGTACAGACAGTTACTGCTGTGATTGATAAAGCACAGTTTTTTGTTTTTGACTTACTTGTTACAGGGCTGATATCAGAACCCCTTTTTGAATATTGTTAAAGTTGAGTCACCTATTATTCCCATAATATATGGGTTGCCGAAAGTGCACAAAAATTTGTCTAATCCCCCTATGCGCCCAATTGTGTCTGGTAGGGGCTGGGTAACTGAACCCCTTTCTATCTTTGTAGAAAAAAACTTGCATTCTATTTTGAATGACTGTGCCACTGTGCTTAAAGATACAAAAGATTTTTTAAAAGATCTATGTATGCATATACAATCAATAGATGTCCCCTACTGGTTTGTAACTCTTGATATAGAGTCACTTTTCACTGTAATTCCTAATGTATGGGACATAGAAAATATTTATGATTAATTGACTAGTAAGAATATGTGCTCTAGTAAGGTTAGACTCCTTTGTGAGTTATTGGAGATTATTTTAGATAATAATGTCTTTATGTTCAAGGAGCAGTATTTTATACAAAAGGTTGGCGTGGCTATGGGAATGGCTTTGGCCAATGGCTATGCTAATCTTTAAATATGTGATTTTGAATTAATGATTTGCTTTTGATTGGTACATTCTTAATTGGAGTGTCTTTATGAATGAGTTCTTGCATGTATTTTCTACTAGTCTGATGAAGCGGATCGTATCCGTGAAAGCGCTCACTTTTTTCAAGTATTAAAAGGTTTTACAGCCGTGTATGACCAACATATTGTTTCTTTTTCTGCTAATTAACAAGGATATAGGGAATCTCCAAACTCCAGCTCCCACACAGTTTGGTTTTGTGAAAGGTAGATCATGCCTACTCAACCTGGTAGACTTCTTTGAGTCAGTCGCCAGAGCTGTGGATGAAGGTAAGGCAGTTCATACAGCCTACCTCGATCTGGCCAAGGCCTTTGAAACCATTCCGCACTCAGAAATTATTGATAAAGTCACCAAACTAGGCATCAATCCCTATATCATTAGCTGGGTTGCAAACTGGCTCAAAGATAGAACCCACAGTGTCAAAGTAGCAGGCTCCAAATCAGACTGCTGACCAGTCATGAGTGGAGTCCCATAGGGATCGGGCCTGGATCCTCTCCTGTTTGGCATCTACATCTCAGAAGTCCAGGCCAACATGGAAGGACTCTGGCTGACCAAGTTTTCAGATGATTGCAAGCTGGGAGCCATTATTACCTCTCCAAGTGATGCAGACATCCTACAGAAAGGCCTCACTGAGACCAATGACTGGTGTCAAAGCCATGGCCTTAAGCCTTAAGCTTAATGCCAAAAAATGCGTCATCACCCTCTTTGGGAAAAACTCAGTTCCCACTAATTACCACATCGATGGGAGGTGACTGAACACTGAAGGTGTTATAAGAGATCTGGGGATGCAGGTTGACAGCAACCTCTCCTTTGACCACCACATTGCCACTGTGGTCAGAAAGTCCTTCTATGTGGCACATCTCATTAACAAGGGTTTTGCATCCAGGAAGAGAGGGGTCATCATTTCTCTCTACTCTTCCCTCATTAGACCAATCATTAGACCAGGCTTACATCACTAGACACCTGCAACAGCTGGAGAGGCCACAAAAGTACCTCACAAAGAAGATCCTAGGCCTTAAACACATATCCTACATGGATAGACTCAAAAACTCCAGCTATTATCTGTCTCATATCATCTACTAAGAGGTGATCTCTGCTTGACTTACAAAGCCATGTCTGACCCAGCTCTGTTAGAAATGGTACATCTAAAGAAAGCCCAATCCCTCCACACTACATGGTCCAGAGACCTCAACCTCATTACCACAATCAACAGAACATGCTGGAGGGACAGGTTCATAACCCAGAGACTCCACATACTCTGGAATAGACTTCCCATAGATGTCAAGCAGAGTACCTCACTGGCCCTCTTCAAGAGAAATCTTGATGAGTGGATGGGAAATAGAAAGTTCACACCGGGGATCACTCTAGTGGCTCTACTTGATAGAGGCACTGAGAACTAATGTCGGTCCGCACAGTGCATTGGCACTTCTATGGGCTAGGCTTGTAAAGGCTCCAGAACTATTAGCCTAGTACACACCTATGAACCTATATTAAAATGAATGGTAAATGAACCCTGATAGTGGAATAAGAAAGGGTATAGGATAGTAATTCACACCAATATTGTAAAACCAAAGAACAACTAGCCCTGCATGGTTGCTGGTTATATTGTTGGCACCAACAAGAAAATCTTTTCCATTTGCTAATATATGATTTTCTAGTAGCAGGCAACCACTGTTGCCTGAGCCAGAAGGGATTCACCACAATGATCTCAGGAGATTCCTTCTGAATCTTCATAGGTACCCCAGATATTGGTGGAAATGGTGGAGAAGCATACAAAAACATTCCTATTTAAAGAAAAGAAACCAAAATGTACCTGTCTTCCAGGCCCTCTTATATATATTCCTGAAGCAGAATCTTACCAGCTGATTTTTTGGAGAGAAGGAAAATAGGTCTATCTGAGGAACTTACCACTGATGGATCAAATCTTGGCAGATCATGTGATCTAGTTTCCATTCATATGTGTGTCTCTAGCTTATCCTGCTCAGCTTGTCTGTCATACAATTTTGCTCTGACAGAATGTAGGATGTCTGTAGAGTGAGACTGATCTGTGATGCTATATCCCAAGCTAACAAGGGTAGTTTTCAAAAGGAGTACAACCTGATTTCCCCCTATATGTTGATGTACCACATTACTGTGGTATTGTGTGTAAAAACTTGAAGAGGTCCCAGAGTCCAAAGATGATTCAGTTAGAAAATCATTAGATGTAGATATAGATATTGATCTATTTTTTCCTATAGAAGAAAAGCTATTTAAAATGACATACCCCAGGATCACTATCCAGTGTGAAGGAGACAAAAATGGCTTTTGAATGTTCTCATAGAATCCCAGGTTGTGTAAGAGATCTCTCACCTAAATGATACATTCCTGATACTTTGACAAAGACTCTGCAAAGATAAGCAAGTCATCTGAGTACAGCAAAATGTGATACCCTGTAGCCTGCAATGAACTATAATTGGTGCTATACACTTTTGAACAGTCTTAGTGCAGTGGGTAGTCCAAAGGGTAAGGCTGAGAACTTATAATGTGATCTAGACAAAAGACCCTTCAAAATTCCTGAAGTCTTGAGGAACAGGAATGTGATGGTAAGTATCTTTTAAATCAAGTTACTAGGAAACTTGAATGAGGAAGAAGATGTAATAGAAAAGAAAGATCCAGAACTGGTCTCCAAGTATTTTTTTTTTCCTTTGGCATTGAAAACATCCTTCAATAAAAACCTTTTTTTCCACCTGGAAAGCAGGAACTGATTCTATCACTTCCTAGGACAGCTTGTGATGAAGGACAGGTGGAAATATAAGAGTCTGGTCCAATGGATAATAGAATTACCCCATGGAAAGGAGGAATTTCTTCCCATTGTCATCTGTAACCTTGATTAATGATCTTCAGAACCCATTTGTCTGAAATTATCTGTTCCCAAAGAGAAAAGTGAAGATTCATACATTTTAAAAGGGAAAAGTGACTGCCAGGATTCTGAGTTGACTGTCCTTGGTTTTGGGTGGTTCCTGAATTCTTTTTGGAACCCTTCTGTGTTTCATTTCTTCTTAAAAAAGTTATGTACTCACCATAATGCAACATCTGTGTTTTCAATTTTCATTCTTCCTCAAGTGATGGGTCTCATATCCGACTCAGATCCAACTCAGTTGCTTCTGCCAGATCCTTGGAATCAAACTCTCCTCCCTTTAACTATAATGCCCTGCCTGCCTAACATACCTCAGACTGAGTCTGCTGCCCATCAAAGACAGTGTACATTATCTTGATAGGATTCCAGAAGGTATAGCAAAAGGAAAAACAAGGGCTGCAGCCCAAACAAGGAACAACAGTTCCCAAATTAAAAAAAACTTAGGCTTATCCTGGAGCAAAGCAAAGGTGGTTAGGAGGGCAAGTAGTTGAGGAAGAATGAAAATGGACAACATAGATGTAATGTTAAGGTGAGTACATAACTTTTTTATCTGATGTTGTTATTTTCATTCATTCCTTAATTGATAGGACAGAGTCCCCAGCTAGATGAATCTTGGGTGGTCCTCATGGAAGGATATTCTGGAACACTACAGTGCCAAAGGCAGCTCTATTCTTAGAAATAAAATCTAATTTGCAATGAGCGGTAAAATTATGAGCAGAAAGGGGGTCCAGATCCCTGTTATGGGCCCAGAACACAAATCTCTTTCATCTTTTTGAAAAGATAATAAAATATGACAGACTGTGTAGGACAGCCTGGACTGTCGAGCAGTCAGTGGAACTGGAGAAGTCATGTGGTCAGTTTGAGACCTGTTATCTCCGGATGTGTCATACCTGTTGGGTGAGACAGGAGGTCTGGATTGGGATCCAGTGTCCAGGGCATATGTAGAAGGTGAGGCCAGAGGAAGGGGAACCAAATCTGACAAGACCAAAAGGGTACAATGAGGATAAATATGGTCATCAACTGGTATGCTTTCTGCAGAAATCTGGGAATGACTGGTAATAGTGGGTAAGTATAGAGAAGACTGGAGGGCCAGTCGTAGACCATAGCATTTCTCAGTGACTTCCCTGCTGGAGGCATCAGGGCAAAGAACCTGCTGCATTTGTTGTGGAGTTGAAAACTGAATAGGTCGCAGCATGACTGGCACCATCAAAGGAAAATTCTGTCCTCCATTTTGAAATTAAGAGACCACTCATGAGGCATCAGAATAGACCTGCTTAGTTTGTCCGCAATCACATTGGCTTTCCCTAATATGTGCATTGCTATGACAAAGCGTCTGGAAGAGTTTGCTCATTGCCACACTCTCATTGCTTCTTGACATAGCAGATAAGATTTGGTTCCTCCCTGCTTGTTGATGTACCAGACTACTAAAATACTGTTCATCTGAACAGCACTTGTCCCGGAGGGGAGAGCATCATGAAAGGCCTGCAAAGCTAGGAGGACTTCTCTCATTTCCAGGACATAGATATGCATCTTGGCCTCTTCTGGAGACCACGTACTTTGGACTGTCTTTCCCAAGTAGTGCCCTCACCCCAGTTGGGAGGCATCCACGGTCACTGTGGCTGTGGGCAGGGGAAGAACAAATGGACAGCCTTCAGAAACTTTGTTGAAGATTCTATTCATTCTGGTAGGGGGAATTTGGAAAATGGCATAATATAACCTCTGGATATAACTGTCTGCACCCAGGAATTGTTTGTTATGGATAGCAAGGCTCATTGGTGCAGAGACAAACCCCCCCCCCCCACTGCCTTCAGAAGGCAACAGATGGGCAGCTGTTCAGGAGCACTGATAGGGCTTGTCCGAGAAGGAATCCCAGAAACCCTGGTTCTGCAGGCCATCTCTGCTGCAGGGTGGCATCTTGCATTAGAATTTCCTCCACTACCCCTGGAGGAAATATCACCTCATGAGTCTTGGAAAGGACCCTGGGATTTATGGAACAACATCTTTCTACCTCCTCTTTGATTCCGGGAAAAGGGTCTTTGAGGGGGTAGAAAATGTATCCCTACAGCAGACAAGGTCTTTCCTTCTTGTTCACATCTGGAGATCACATCTCTTACTTTAGGGCCAAATAAGGAAGATCCATCAAATGCAGCATTGATGAATGAAGACTTAAAGGACTCTGCAAAGTCACATAGATGCATCCAGGCATATCTCCTAATGGCTATACCTGAACTTGCCACTCATAAGTTACATTATGCATCATGGAAAATCAGTTTTGTGGACACATTAGATATTCACTGAAGGATGGCCAGTTGCAAGGAAAGTCAAGTTTAGTCTTCAGCAGACATGGACCAGAAAGAGATTTGTAGAGTTCTTTCATCAAATTTCTTTTTAATCTTGTAAAATGTGCCAAATAATTCAATGACCAGAGAGTAAAGGTCACTGAAGCATACACATGCTTTTCAAATCTATCCAAGGCCCTGGACTCCCTGTTAGGGGGAAGGACAGAAGAGCTCTGCTCTGCAAGCTCTTTTTAAGTGGCCACTGCCACAACCATGCCATCAACTGGGACCCCCTTGCTCCAGTGTGTCCTGTCCTTGGGAGGGGTTAAAAATTTGTCTAAAGGCTAAGAGATGGGAACCACAGTATCCAATTCCTTCCACACTCAGTGAGAAATGAGATCTATAAGTTCATCAGCTGGGGGGGGGGTCACCCAAGACGTAACCAGGCCAGACCTGAAAGCCTACAGGAACTCTGACTCCTCTTGGGAAGGGGTATCAGAAGATCAACTATTGTTTTATTTTAAGTGTTCTAGAATGTCTCCAAATGAGACATCTTCAGGTGGAGATCTGGGGGACCCTTCCCCTTCACTAAAATCAGTGTCCTTTGTGAGAAATTCCTGAGGGGAATCTAAGTGTCTCCTTTTCCACTTTCTCTTCTGAGGGACCTAATCAGTGGGATGGTCTGGTGAGGTATCAGAAGAGACAAGAGAGTCCTGAGGGACTGACTGGAGATTTGAATGGGCTGGCTGTCCCTGTGGAATGGAAGATTGAGGCTCAGAGCAAAGAACCGAAGGAGGCAAAGTGGTCTGATCTAAGGGGTGGGGATGTCCTTTCTCAAGGCAAGGAGAAGGTCCTCTCCACAATCTCAAAAGTAGAGTGTTTGGGGAAACTGAAGTCAATGGGAATGGAGCTGACATTTCTTGAACCACTGGCCCCTATAACTCTGCAAGCACTCCACCCGAGGATGGAGTCGAACCCGAGCTGTCCAGCGCACAGGCTCCAAGGGGCAGGGATAGCTCCAATAATTTTGGAGACTAGTCTGGATCCCTGGATCTCGTGTCAGTGCTTCAGCTCCAACAGTCCTCCGGCTCCAAAAGCCTCGCAGCTGGATGACTCAGGGAAGTGACTGGAGTCGAAGAATGAACTGTACTCAGATCCAAAGAGGACACCCCCGGGAATCTCACATCCGAGGGCTCTGAAACAGCAGGTCAGATCAGAGAAGGAGAAACCAAAGGGGAAGCAGTCACACGTAGGCTCATGGATCCAATGGGAGACACAGCTGGGAGTACCCCCATCTGGATCTGAGTGCTGAGAAATTTCTTCATTATCCTGTCAACATCAGTCTCAGATAAACTCCTGGAAGACATGAGAGAAGAGGTTGTGGATGGAGGTCTAGAATGTTTGTGGGTAGAATCCTCTAAGAAAGGTAAAGGGAGTTGAGACATAATTGGATCTGGTTGGGTAAGAGGTGATCAGATCTGAGATGATTTGGATTTCAGAGCAGAAGGATCCAAAGTGGTCAGATCTGACTTTTTTGATAGTTTTACAAGTGGCTCAAAGGAAGGCTCCAAACAGGAAGTGGGATGTGGAGATCTCTTACAGGAGTCTTTGTCTTTGGGAGCTGAGTCAGGCTTCCCTTTGTCAGGCTTTTTTGAGGGGACTTGAGCCCTAGTTGATGCAGAAGAAAGAAGAAGCAGACAGGAGAAGGCCTTTCAATACAAGTTTATTCCTCCTGTCTGTGATTGCCCTGGAACTGAAACAAGCTCATAAGGAACAGTCTGCCTCTAGATGGGCAGCACCAAAGCAGTATAAGCATTCCCTGTGGGCATCCGAGTTAGGGATTTTATGCCCACAGGTGATGCATTTTTTTTAATCCAGTAGGTTTATTGGCCATACTGGCTAGCAATAACAATAAAGAAGTAATACTGTTTACTTTTTTTTTTTTTTGCTAAATTAAGAAAGGGAAAAATCTACCAACAATGGAAGACAAGAAATACCCTATAAAGGAGTAGCCCTTGAAATATAAACCAAATCATACACACACTGTAAAGCAACAGTATTGATTGTTTGTGCTACTCGGTTGTTGAGATATTTAGAAAAAACATGACATTTATGACAAAATAAATATTATATGATCAAAAATTAATATCTCTTTACCTGCACCAGACAGAGGCCAAGTATCAATACATTTGTGTTTGCCGTCATGTAAGCTTTAGGATGAAATATTTTAATATGTTGTATGTAGTATGGTGTTAGAATTATTAATGCAAATTTGAGCAAGCAATATTTGACGGCTAGAGATGTCAGTAGGATGCTACTGCAGAAACACCTGGAGGCATCACTCCTCTGTAATGAGTTAAAGTAGATTTTTCCTCACAAGAAGAAACTGCAGACAAAACAAAACATTCCTCATACTTTCACAATTACAACAAACCTTAACATATGAGCCTGACAGTTCAAATTCTAAAAATTAAAGTTGCAGAAGCATACACTTTTCCACACAATTATCAATAATCTTCTCAACCTTATCAGAAAGAGTACAATTAGAATTAACAAAATATTTATTAGCAGTAGGATTACCTAAAGCTGTAGCTGCTGGGTCAGGTTTGGGAAGAATGTATACAAATGAAAGAAAATAAGGAACATTTTATACATACTAGCTGCGTTTTTACGGACAGCTGGCTGACTATCAGGAAAATTGCAGGCAGTAACACACGCATCTTCCAAAGCTGACAAAACTTGAGGAATTGAGGAAGGTTCTGGAAATTCCTTCTGTAATAGCTCATAGTATTTTCTGATATACTGAGAAACCAGAGTTTTTTCCAACTGAAAACAATGGGACATTCTAAAAAAAAACTCAGAGAACAATAACCTCCTACAGGGAGAATCAGAAACTGAGCGCTCCTCTGAGTCTGAATCGGAAATCTGAGGAGAAAATCCTATATCTGCCCCTTCATATTCCTATCCAGATTCTGAACCTTGCATTTCTTCAGGAAAAGAGGGTTCCCTCTTTCTTTTACCAGAAATTATTTTATAAGAAGGCTCAATAGCCTAAATTAATCCCATAGCCAGATCCAGTAAATTACTCTTTGTGCAAGGAAATTTGAGGAGTAGATACATGTTCAGTTTTCTGTTTCTTTTTGACATAAAAAAATTGGGCCAACAGTGTTGTTAATGGCAGCAGTTACCCCAGGATGGGCACAACATTCTGACAAAACAGAGAAGTTTTCTTTATTTCCTTTCCCAGGACCAAGAAGAGTGTCTCTCCCTTACCCACTGAGAGGACCACAACAGCTGCAGAGGATGTGGCTAACCTCTGGTCCATAGTGGCTGTAGGTGCTACACAAAGGAATCTGGGGCAAAAGATGAGTGGTCTGAGGTGCAACTAATGTCCACAGCAGAGTCACCCACTTGCAACTGAGGCAAATTGCTAGCCTGCAGTGGTGGCAAAGGCTGTTTGCTTAACTTTTTCTTTTTGTGGCTAGAAGAAGGACCGGCAGTGGGAATGACAGTTTGTTAAATGGACAAGCCAAAAATTATGCCTTTTTCCCAGGGAAAACAAGCAGCAACAACTATTAAAAATTTAAAGTCTTTAAAAGTCACTTTTTTCAAAGAAAAACAAATAAAAAGCACTTTAAAATACATTGTCTACCCCCAAAATCAAAGTAAACACAATTTCTATATAGAAAAATGTTTTTAAATACGTTAAACAACTTTTAAACTGACAGGAAAAAAGCTCTATCATTTAAATGTACATTAGAGTTTCACGACAGTCCATTAAAACAAAAACACCTAGCTTTAAAATAACTTTGATGAACAGGAAAGAGTTATCAAAAAGCAATGTTTTAAAAGGGAAGTTTTTCCCCTCAAAGGGAACTTATCTGTCCAGCAAAGGAAAGGTACAAACTGACTGTTGATCCTCAAGAAGTTCAGAGAAGCATATTCTTCAGCAACAGGAAAACTGGGAAGGGCTTGGCACCCAAACCTGTCTTTTCAGTCAACTCAGCTCAAACTGACTAATGGTTTAGGCACAAGTTAGATGCTCTGAAGCTTTGGAAAATGGATGGCTGTTATATCCTTGCAGGCTATAATCCATATAGCTTAGGCTACTGTAGCAATGATAGATATGAAGAACATCAGATTGTATTACTTTTATAACTTGATATGTATAACTTCCTTAACCATGTGCAGCTTGGCCTGGCTTTAATGTATGCCTTTTTGACCCATAAAAAGCTTTTTTAAAGTTTCTGTGGTCCACTGTCTTTTAGAATTACTCACATTACATTAGCAAAAGCACTCATACTACTGTTTAAACCTTCACTTACTTCCATTGTCACTGATTGTTTTTCTTGGGTTAATACCATCTGTGAGAGATTCCAACCTGCTCCATTCACCCTTGCTCCAATTGGGCTCACTACACTGCACTGCCTTACCCCTAATTCTCACCCAACCCCTCCTTGTCTAAATTTATACCGCACATATACCATCTCCATTCTCATTCCTGTCCCCTCCTCTTCCTAGTAACCCAACCCATCCCTGCTACTACCTCGTTTTCAATAGCATTCACCCAAAGGCATTACAATCTTATGTTACCTTACCTCCACATTTATTCTTCTCTACTCCTTCTCATTGAATTTGCCCTTCTCTAGTATTATAACATTACAATCTATACTTTTTATTCTCTTTTTTTATATTTACAATATTCATGTGTTCCTATCTAGGAAGTCCTTCAATATTACCCTTCTTTTCAGAATATTGACCCAAAATATAATACCCACAAACCTTTTTATTATACATATCATCCACATAATTATTCTCTTCCTTATACTTCCTCTAATTTACAATTTCACCCTACTACACCATGGCTTATTCTAATTTCTCTAGCTGACTATACTCTTGTAAAATCTTACCTTTCTCCATCCCCATAATAAGGGACCACACTGCTTAGAATTTCCAGCAAACTAATTCCACTCACATCTTTTCTCCATCTTACCTTCCTTCCTTCTACTTTAACATCTTTTTCTTTTCATTCAACTATAATCTCTTCTTAACTGCTACATAGTCCTCTTTATCTAGCATGTTGCACTTGTACATCTTCATATCTCTACTATTGATTTTATGTTACCTTACTGCTGACCATGGTACACTTGCACTTTATTCATATTCACACACACGCCATCCAACCTATACTCAGGCTAAAACCTCCTTCATACCTATTTTTTCAAATGTATTCAATGTCCAAGTTATTCACCTTCTGAAATACAAAGCATCTAGCCATTCAGCTCACTTTGACGTAACCTGGAATAAATTCATAAACTTTGTAAAAAAGACTAACTGATCCCAATCCACTTTTCTCTAAAATTACTCTTTGTGGTGACATTCATTCTAACCCCAGACGTTCAGCCTCATCCATTCTACCCTCCTCTGCCCCTAACTCCTTACAATATCCACACATCTTCTTCCCACCTCCATTAATATTCATAGTATTCTAAACAAATTTATAGACTTACAAGCTTGGTTTTTCAATACTCACCAGATATTATTGTCATTATCAAAACATGGGTAAAACCCCATACAAAAGGTTTTGAAATTCTATCCCTTGACTATAATACAATTTGATCTGATAGACTACACAAAAAGGGGAGGTGCTGCAATCGTGTACAATAACTGTCTAACTTTCTCACCCGTCAAAACAAATATATTAATCTTCCAAAATGCAGAACATCTTATTGCTCTTCTCGGTGCTAATAAACATAAAAAGCCAAGTATAGTTACCCTCTACATACCCTTAGGTAAAAATATTAGATTATCAGAGGAAATTCTTTGCTAAATAACTACATGTTACCACTGAAGCCACTAGCTTAGGTGACATTAACATTGAATGGCTATCTGTAACATCTAACACCCAACTACTAGTCTTAACTTGTATGGGTTAAACAGCTAATATATTTTCCTACTTGACTCAACAAATTGAATCATAAAAATGATATCCCTTACTGGACTCTTGTCTCTGACTCCAGCACGTATACTAACTCGGAAGTACCACTTCATTCCCATTGTGACCATCATCTTACATTCACCAATAGGGAAATCACCTACCAGCTAAAGAAAGAGCAATATATAACCACTCAAAATCTTTCTAACTTTCATCCTGACTTCCGAACACTGACACACTCAACAATTTACTAAAATCCCTTAATTGGTCTCCACTCAAAACTCAACCTTTAGATGAAGCCATTAACAAATTCAACAATATATTCATGAATACTTTAAATGCCCTTGCCCATACCAGAAATAAAAGCCTCAGTCCCCCTGGCTGACCCATTCAACTAGAACTCTTATGCAGAAATATGACAAAGCATGGAAACAATGTCACAAAAATAAAACACCTCAAACCTTACATCTATAAAAAGTGTTCTGTAACCTCACCAAGAGGCAAATTTACCTAGACAAAAAATGATTACATATACCAACAAGATAATCACAAACAATCCAAAGAAATTCTGGAGTACAATTAAGAAAATTCTTCAACCTGGCTCTTCTTCCTCACAAAACCCCTATCTAGATTTATCCCTGTCAGAAACAGCTGCCAAATGTAACTCTGTCTTCATCAACATCATAGCTTTTCTTACCTCCTTTAACCATCTAATCAACCACAAAACTCTAGTAGCCTTGACGTCCCTGCCTTTAATCTCCAACATATCTTCACATCATTTGTTAAACAGCTACTAAAGAAACTGAAAGCCTGTTCTATTTCTGCTGATGATCTATGTGCTGTGTACCTTAACCTTGTTGCAGACCCTATTGCACACTCATTCTTAATTCTCATCAACAAATATATTCAAGACCCCCATGTTCTTACCCTTTGGGAAAAAAAAATCTTTGTCATTTGCCTCCATAAATGAGGTAGCTCTTCTGAAATCTATAACATTAGGCCAACTGCCATCCTGTCCCCCATTCTAAGATCCTGGAAAAATGTATTCATAAGGAAGCTCCTTCTGTGCCTTTTACAAAATGATCTCCTAACCCCAACACAGCATGGTTTCTGACCAGGCCATAGCACCATCACACCACTGCAGTTCTCCTTACAACACTGTTAATAAGGCTAGAGACCAATGAAAGTTTATCTCTTCTGTTTTTATATGATCCTAGAAAAGTGTATTCATAAGGAAGCTCCTTCAGTGCCTCTGAGAAAATGACCTCCTAACCCCAGCACAGCATGGTTTCCAACCAGGCCATAGCACCACCATACCACTGCAGTTCTCCTCAACTTTTACAGCAGTATTAATAAGTCTAGAGGCCAATGAAAGTTTATCTCTTCTGTTTTTTGAGATCTTTCAAAAGCCTTTTACACAGTATCATGTGAGAAACTTCTGACTCAAATGTCCTCTCTAAGCCTTTCCAAACTTTCTATGGTTCTCTGACTACCTATCCGAAAGATATCAATCTGTCAAATGGCTCTCTTTTATCTCTCCTCTTCTCCTAGTTAAAGCAGATGTTACTCAAGGCTCTATTCTTGGTCTACTGCTCTTCAACATTTTCAGCACTAACCTATATGCCTCCTCTTAGCAAGCTTGCCTTACTCAGTATTTAGATGACTCAACTCTCATCTGTTCATCTGACAACCCACTACAATGACAATCTATGACACAAGATGCCTTCAACTAAGCTGAAGTGTGGCTACATCAAAACCAATTTTTACTCAATCTGAAAAAGATTAAACTACTATGTTTTCCTAAGTTCCAAGGCAATGATAAAAGTAACATCAACATTACCTCTCTAAAGAATACAGCTATTGAAGTAGTTACCTATACCAAATTACAGGTCTATATTAGATCCACGAATGATCACAATGTTGAATCTGACATTGTTGACATGTAAACGGCAAAACCACAGAACATTGAAGAGGTAAACGGAAATCTCCGTAAGGGGAGATTTCCGTTTACTTCAGTGTAGTGCAGTCTCGGAGTTGGAATATTTAAGTAGTGGGGGGGTGCATCCTGCATGTGGGGTGTGCAGGGGGGCTTGCCCCCCTTCTTAAAGCAAGTAGTTCTGTTTTTTTGACTTTTTTTATGTTTTTATTAGGTATTTGATGTTACTGGACTTCAACAATATGGTGTTGATCATATCGTATTCGAAGTTCAGTAACTTTGAATATCTAATATAGACCCCCAAATTACTTGAGGTCACAATAGATGACAACTTAAAGTTTGATCTTCACATAAAAACTGTATAAAAAATCATCAAAAGCTTGGTCTGCTATAAAGAGCAAACAAATAAAATCCTAACTCTTTTTAGTAGAATCACCCTAGCTAACTCTTATATTTTACCTCTGTTCTCAGTGTCTCACCTACTTTGACTAACATCCAGGTCTTTCTCTTAAATCACAACTGCTAAATTTACAGTTAACCTGCCACATAAAGAAAGGGTACCTCCTAATGCTAAAGTACAGCTATCAGTAACAAGTAAAAACAGTATTCAAAATGAAACGCTGTACATTTAGAAGCTAGAAGCTTTTATTTGATCTGTTAGACTGGTTAAGCTGTTATCACAGTTAATCACAGTCACATAGCAGCTGTTACATCTTCAGTGTGGTTACTTTGTATATCAGACCAAAAAGGTTGGATACTTTGAAGCCATCATAAGACTGGAAACTTTGGAGCCATCATTTCGCTATGGTATAACTGCATTCACAGCATGAATATCTTGTAAGTGCATTTAATTTAAGTACTGGAAATGTATGCAAGTTTTTTGCTATATATGTTGCACTTTTAAGTTTTATATCATTTAACCACACTACCTATTCTTCAAGAGAATTTTACTTCATTGGCCATTGTTGTACAGCGTTTCATTTTGAATACTGTCCAACCTGCCACATAAAGGTCATTATTGCATTACATGTTCTCAACTTGTTAGAACTTCCACATCAACTAGTCCATACACAAATTATTCAAACCCATAACACACTAACTAGATTTGCAGCTAACCTGCTGCATACAGCTCATTATTGAACTATGTGTTCTCAACTGTTAGAACTCCCACATCAACTAGCCCATACACAACTTATTCTAACCCATAAAACACTATATAACCTCTCTACCTGCACCTCTATATCCTCTGTACTTCATCATCTCCCAAATTGCCCATTGTGTTCTCAAGACAAAAACCTGCTTGAAATCTAAAAACCAAAAAAGTATGAGACAAAGTCTGTATTCACAAGCTATGGAACTCTATCCCAAATTTAGTCAGAACTACATCTAACCTCCACGTATTTAAGTCCTCTCTCAAAGACCAACTCATGTCTATGCCCACACATCTCACCTGTATGATCTGCATCAACAAATACTTCACATTTACACTGACTGCTTATCATACTATCTGTACGTTTCAACACCTGCCCTCTCCCCTTTCTTAGAGTGGATTTACAACTTTTTTTAATTTCCTAGCATGATATACTTTACTTCTAATAATTTTGTATATACTGATTGTCATATTTAATTGTCATTTTTAATTCTTTATTATTACATTACTGGTATCTCCTCATGCTTTATTGTACCCCATGTATTACACTGTCAGACTGTATGTACATATGCTTTTCTCTACTTACATCTATACTACTGTTTTTTTCAATATTATTGCATTTTTTGGAGCTTTTTTCCCCAGGACCTCAACTGAAAATAAGTATTTATTACCCAGTCAGACTTTCCTGGTAAACAAATGTCAATAAAATAAAATAAAGAAAAGTACAAATAAGCAACTGGACTGGTGTTACACAGCAATATTTAATTGAAAGGGCATGCCACATACATGCTTTAAGTCTGGTTATGAGAAAGAAGCCAAGACCTATTGTAAAAATGCAATCATACCAGCAGAAAATGTTAATCCTGACAAAAGTGTGGAAGAAAAGAAAAGTATTAAAAATTGGAGACAACAGTGCTTGTGGAAAATAATTATTCACTGTATACCAGACAGAAAATAATTATTTTTTTCCAGTAATCAGTGAATGTTGAGAGGCAGGTGTGAGATTCAAGTTGCTGGATCCAGTTGTCTTCAGAATATGTTTTTTTTCCCCTGTAGGATCAAAGATATTTTTGATGAAAAACAAGCTAAGAAGGAAATAAAAAAGTTTATCCAACAAAGAATGAGCATAGTCTTTGCCAGTATTCTAACAGAAAATACTTGAAATACATAAATAAAGAAGGGGATTTGACCAGAAGAATCAGAAGTGCCTTGGAAATGAACTTCAGTTTGGTGATAGGGATGGAAATGATCAAGAAGACCGGTAACAGTGAAATTAGTGAATAAATGGAATACTATAAAGCATGTATCACATTTGTAAAATATGTCTTTGCAAGAAAAAGTGGCTGAGAATAACTGGAATTTTGCTGACTTTGTTAAACATGTTGTTGGGCTGTAAAGCATATACCCTAGTTTATGTAATTAATGTTCAGAAAGACACTAAAGATAAAACTGTTAGTAATACAATTTTTGTTATTATTAAAATTTGTATAAGATATTTCATGATGTAAATTTCATGTTACAGTTTAAATCAGTAGTGTATAGTCACAGTCAGGAGTATTTTAAATGTGAGTGGGGGCTCCTGTCAATGATTGTTGTATACGTTAAAGATACTAAGGTAAACAAGAACTTTTTTCTTAGTTATAAGATATATAAGCTTTACACTGTAACACAATAAGGAAGGCTAGATCAAAGCAAGTTCAAGTTAATATAATGTGATCTCAAGCTGCTGGATCTGGGAGGGGTATATTGATTATATTCTATGTAGCCTTATAATTGTTTTTACAAGGGCAGATGTGTAGACTGATTTCCTTAGTTTGTGCTATGGACAGTTTTTTTAAGCAAACAGGCTTGAAGACTAAGACACAAGAATAAAAGGCATGACAAATGCTAAGATTCTTGAAACTTCAAAATTATTAGCTTGTTTTTCTCTTCCATTAGCAAATATTCAGTCTGATACATGAACTCTGAAGCTGAAGGATTTTTGTCAAGAGAATTCAGTACATTGTGCTCTTAGTGAAATGTACAAATATTCCTTCAAATATATGCAAAGTTGTTAGCTGTGTTTTTTCTCATTGCTGAATACTTTTACTTGGAAACAATCGGTGTGCAGATGCAAGCAATTAATCCTCAGAGCTTTGAGCACTTTGTTGAGAGAAAAACAGTGCTAACCACTCTGTCACACTCCACAGCTACATGCACAGCACTTTGCAATTATCATCTTATAGCTTCGCATTTCATGCTATTTCATTCCAATAACAATTAAGCCATTCTCTGTCTACATTATTGACCCATTACTCATCTCTTCTAATGCCTCTTCCACTGCTTAAATTCTGATTATCATTGTTCATTTGACCCTTTATTGTTTTTTTTTCTTGAACTTCTTTCAGTGTAAAAAATAATTTATTATGTACAGAAAATGTATGGTTTTCATAGCTTACTTATACTTTCTATGACTTGCACATATAACTTGTAAGCCGAATGAAAACACTGTTGCCTATTCATTCTTTATGAGAATAATGTACCATGTTGATTCACTCTGTAAACAAATAATAATAGAATGTTTATTCATTTGTGCTTTCTAACCAAGCAACTCAGGCAGTGCTTGAAATGGGTCCATTGTGGATCAGCACGTTGCCCTGGTTAACAGACATTAAAAAAATAAATATAATTAAAGTGTACAACTTCTATCTATGCCTCTAGCTCTGTATCTGTTCTCTGTCTCTCTCTGTCTGTCACACACACACACACACACACACACACACACACACACACACACACACACACGCAATTTGGAGCATTACTAGTTCAGTCATGTATGTATGTATGTATGCACTTAAGTCCAGGCAGAGTGCAATAAAAAAATGAATGATAATCACCATCATTCTCCTTTTTCCCTGTTTGTACATGGGGTCTGGGTGCTTCATCAACCTTTGCCATCTCTCTTGATTCAGTGTTACTCTCCTACCTTCCTTGACAGTCATGCTTGATTGTCACAGGCCTTCTCTCATACAGAACTTATATCTCTTAGCTGTATGCCCTTGTTTCCTCTTGTATTCTTCCTGTGTGTTCCAAATCTTATTCACCAGATTGCCTTCTGCTTTCCTGCACATGTGCCAGAACCACTGTAGTTTATTTTTTTTACCCTCTCTGCAGCTGAAGCTATTTTAATATCTTTAACATGTCCTCTTTTATTTGTCTCTCCCACAGTGTGCATCCTACCACCCATCTCAGACAGCTCATCTTCATCACTTCTAGCTTTGTCAACAACTCTGCCTTTATTGCCCAGGTTTCTGTATCATACAGTAGTACTGGTCACATCACTGTTTTGTACACCTTACTTTTCAGCTTATTTGGCATTCTTCTGTCATACTCTACACCCAAACCTCTGTGCCAGTTGGCTACAGTCCCTCTGATTCTTTAACCTCCTCATTTAGACTTTCCTTCTCCCCAACTGTCCATCCCAAGCACTCAAACCTAACTTGTTCCACTATTTTCCCTTTTGTCTCAATTCTATGCTTCTTATGATTTCCCCAATTTGCTGCTATTATAACTGTCTGATCCATACTAAGTTTCATCCCATGTGCCTTTATTTTACATTCCATTCCCTTATCCTTTGCTGAAGTTCTTGTTCAAAGTTTGCCTGTAATGCCACATAGTCTGCATACAACATCTTTGTTAATCTGTCCCCTCCAACCTGTTTGCTGATATACTCCATAACCAGTATGAACAATAGTGGGCTCAAAGGTGAACCCTGATGCACACGCACTCCCACTGGGAACTCTTCTGTAAGTATGAACACTGTTTGTACGTAATATTGGGTCTTTCTACATAGCCTGCACAATTCTGCCAATGTTTTTGAGACTTTGAACCATCTTACAACTGTCCAAATTAGTTTTCTTGGGACACTGCCATATGCTTTCTCCAAATCTAGGAATGCTCATTTGAACTCTTTCCCTATCTCTAGCTTCTTCTCAAAGATCAGTCTCACTGCAAACATAAGGCCTCCTGTGCTGAATTCTGATCTGAATTTTAACTGCTCATCTCCCATTTCACTTTCTACTACTCTGCATATTTATTTATCAATTACCATCTCCAGAACTTTTATGCAGTGTGACAGGAGTTTGATACCTCTATACTGCCCATAGTTGTGAATGTCCACTTTGGTCTTATACAGTGGCACTAGTATACCTGTACAATTATTCTCCAGTCATCTCAGCTACACCTTTCTCTCTATACAACTATGAGTACCCTTAGGAGCCATTTCTCCCCTTGTTCACCCAACATCTTGATCTTATCTGCTATGACCTCATCTGAGCCTGCTGTTTCCCTGAATTCATTTTCCTTAGTGCTGTTCTTACTTCTAGGGTGGGCACCTCTTTTATAATCAAAGGCTATGTCTGGGGCAGTACAGCTTCTGTGAGTTTTTCTTCATTCAGTAAACCACCAGCAGGACCAACCAGTTCATAAATTTACTAAATGAGTTTATTTCAACTAACTACCACAATGATTGAGCGCTTTCATCCCCTGTAACAGGGACTTCATCAGAATCTAAAGCCTTTTTCACCAATACTGAATTTATAGAATCAGATGATGACATCATGAATTACATAAATTTCTTAAAGGTGTCACACATACATAATTAATTTAAAACTCTATGAAACCCCATTTGTCCTAGAAAAACTTAAAACCTGTTAAAATGCTCACTTTTCTTGTACCATT
Source organism: Protopterus annectens (assembly GCF_019279795.1). Taxonomy (NCBI): domain Eukaryota; kingdom Metazoa; phylum Chordata; order Ceratodontiformes; family Protopteridae; genus Protopterus; species Protopterus annectens. The sequence goes on along the minus strand of NC_056747.1, from coordinate 811,304,205 downwards.
CTTTATTCTAATAAAAGTTAAAAATCACCATATTATTTGTTCAAAAGAAACAATACTAGTTAATTTGAATACATAATACGAATCCCAAAACTTTTTTCTTTTTCTTTTTTTCTTCTTTTAAATGATGGCCTTCCTTACTAAAATAGGTTTGAGGGAGATTAAGTCATTTAATCCTGGTGTCTACATTGCTTGTAACTTAACTTGCCATTTTGTTTCTTTTTCTCCTATATATGATCTAAAGTTGCCCTCCCTCAGATTAGGAATAATTTTTTCTAAAATTCTGAAGGAATAGTTTTTAAAATCAGGGCACAAAACAGAATGTCTATACAGTGTGTTATTTTGATTTTTTGTAAGGATCTGGTATTTGGTGTTCATATACCCTATCTCTCAATCTTCTCTCCATTTTTCCGACATAAAAAGCCAGACATGCTCCACACCGTAAAGGTATATGACACCTGCTGTTAGACAATTCCCATTAATGAAGTTTACTTTAGTTCTTAAAGTATTGTCCAAGGTGCATTCCTTAGTTTCTGAAATGTGTTTACATTGTGAGCATCTCCCACATTTTTAGTTCCTAGTTTTTTTGGGTTCAACTCCCTTGTGGCAAGCTCTAAATTCTTTTTAATGTTCATCCCTGTTTTGAACACAAAAGAGGGTTTATCTCCTAAAATTGAGAAAAGTGTGGGGTTATTCTTCAAAATGCTCCAATTTGCTTCCACTATTTTCTTAATCTTATAAGCCCTTTCACTATATGGTATAACCATTGCCCTTTCAAAGTTGTTCTCTCCTGCTAGTGCTTCCCTATTTTCCATTGATCTACCTAGCAGGGGAATGCACTTTTTTCCCCATTCCTTCTCAACGTAGATCAATATGTCTTCTACTAAGTTCCTTGGATACCCTGTATCATAAAACATATCTGCCACTTTCCTTAATTCACCCTTAATGTCCCCTACCTTTGATGTCATACAGGCAAAACAATAAAAAAAGTTTTGGGTTTCATATTACGTATTCGAATTAACTAATATTGTTTCTTTTGAACAAATAATATGGTGATTTTAACTTTTATTAGAATAAAGAATGGTACAAGAAAAGTGAGCATTTTAACAGGTTTTAAAGTTTTCCAGGACAAATAGGGTTTCATAGTGTTTTAAATGAATTATGTATCTGTGACACCTTTAAGAAATTTATGTAATTTATGATGTCAACATTTAATTGTATAAATTCAGTACTGGTGAAAAAGGTTTTAGATTCTGATAAAGTCCCTGTTACAGGGGATGAAAGTGCTCAATTGTTGTGGTAGTTGGTTAAAATAAACTCATTTAGTAAATTTATGAACTGGTTGGTCTTGCTGGTGGTTTACAGTGCTTGTATATAAGTTATCTGGTCATCTATTGGGCACTGGTTTTGCTCTTTATTTATTTATTCATTCAGAAGCTGCTGGAAGTATTACTTCCATCTGCATTTGATGTCCTGTGAAATGGTGAGCAGGTTGTTGCTGGCATCTCTTATGAAAGGTGCCTCATTGCTATCGTCTTTATCTTTCCATCTTTACCTTTCAACCTGATAGAGTTTCTTTGTGCCATCTGTTAAGTCCCTTTCCAGAAATTGGTAAGGTGCCTTTGATGCCTTGTTCTTTACTATTGCAACTGCTCTCTTTGCCTCTTTCTTAGCCAACCAGTACTCCTTTGTAGCCTGGTCTGTCTTTTCTATCTCCCACTTTTTCCTGCACTCTTTCTTTCTTTTGATGATTTCCTGGACTTCTGATTTCTACCACCAACTTTCCTTATGTGTCTTATTTTCATACCTAGCTCAGCTGCACATCTGTTCCTTACACATGCTGTTTTGAGGTGGTGCCATTGTTTTTCAACTTCACATATTTCCTCTTCTTCTTGAGGTGCTAGAGCTCTGAGTATTTCCTTGAACTCTTGTGCTGTCTCTCCAATCAACTTCCAGGTCTTCAGCCTAGTTTCTGTTGACCTTAGAACCTTCTCTAACCACTATTTGCAGCTGATTGTGGCAACCAGTGGTTTATGCTGTGGGCCAACTGTTTCACTGGAGATGACTTTGCATTTGCTGATTCTATGCCAGTGCCCTTCCCTTATTAGGAGGAAGTCTACCTGAGTAGAATGTTGGTCACTGTTGTATATGATGTTGGGACTCTCCCTCTTTTTGAACCATGAGTTGGCCACCATCAAGCCATTTGCCAGATAGATGTCTAAAATTACCTCTCCTTTTTTACTCCTGTTGCCCCACCCATGTGAACCCAGGCAGTACTCAAATCCTGTTCAGTCTGTCCTGATATGTGCATTCAGGTCCCCCATTAACACACCAATTATTGTTATCCTATTTAGTAAGTCCTACAACTGCTGCCTACATACACTCTTTTTCTCAATGTCACAATTGTGCTATAGGGCATATGCTGAGATTATGAATATTGTCCTATCCTTACATTGTAATCTGACTGCCACAAGTCTGTCACTAATTCTGATGATATCTCTTACTGTCTTCTGAAGCTTCTCCCTCTTCACAATTCTCACATCATTAGTAGTCTGCTTTCCTGAGTAGTATACTCTGGATCAGAAATCTTGCTGCACTGCCCTTCCATCTTGTCTCATTGATAAAGAGGATGTTAAGCTTGTTTCTTACTATCATGACATCCACTTCTAAGCTGTTTCCTGTCAGTGAACCAAAGTGTAGCAATCCATTGTTCAAGTTTGTCAGGTTGACTAGTTTTATGCCCATCTTTCCATTAACAGTAACCCAAGCAAGGCAACTAGACACAACAAACAATAAAACATTAAAAATAAGCAATATAAAGTTCAAGAACGTATTGTAGTAAATAGACTATTTAGTCAAGTGATGATGGATGAAAGGACTGATAAAACAGATGACTTGTGAGATACCTTTTTAAGCAGGAAATGCCATTGACGTGTGATCTGAAGTTGATAAGGCAACAAATATCACAGGTGTAGGAGCTTATTTGGAAGATTGATGGACAGATGATTTGAAATGCATCCTGGTAATGAACCGAAATCATCCTACCAGGTGACAAGAGGGCATACTCAGTCCAGTAGAGTATCAGGAATTCCTTTAGATGGGTTAACTTTCTCTTTAACAGTATCTGACACAGATCCCAGAAATACTTTTCTTTGAAATTAAATTAAATCCAATTTTGCTCTTAATAGCAGTTACATACATTGAGTCTAGAACTGAAATCCCTTTCCTCCAATCATCCATCATTGATTAGTATGAGTTTAAATTAATCAGCCAATCAGATAGGTATAAATATGAGCCCCCTTCATTGTGACTGCTACTGTAACTAGAGTAAGACATCTGAGTAACATGACAGCCAACTAAAAATGTTGATGTTCATCATATTGATGACTGCTGCAGCAGTCTAACCTATAGGAGTTATAGTCTGCCGAGAATATAACAGACTGCTAGCTTCCAACCTTCCACATGCTCAAACCATCAGTTAGCTTGTGCTGAACTGACTAAAAAGACAGGTTTGGATGCCAAGCCATTCAGAGCTTTAATGCTGTTGAACGCAGCACTCTTCTGCAGGCTTTCAGATCGATATTCGTCTTTTGCTGTCCTTTTGCTGGGTAGATAGGTTCCATATGGGGAAAAAAACTTCCACATATAAAATAAATATTTGTTTTATGACACTTTCCTGTTTAGAAAAGTTATTTTTAAGTTAGGAGTTTGTGTTTGAATGGACTGTTATGACACTTAACTGTCCCCCCCCCCGCCCACTCATATAGAGTGTTTTGTCAAATTATGTGAGAATGACCTCTATGAATATTTTTATAGTGACAGAAAGAAATGTACATATTATAATATGAGTAAAGATGAAAGTCTTTCATTGAAATCTTTGATAGAGACTGATTCAGTAAGCATTAGGCCTGCTGATATGGGTGGGGGGATGGTATTGTTAGACACTGATGACTATGTTTCCTACATGCTAGATATGCTTAGTGATGAGAAAACATATATATTGATTTCTATGGAGACTCTTCATGAGTTTCACAAAGTGATAGAAGACTGCTTGTATGACATGCTTATGTGCCAACAATTTACTAAGGATCTGTTTGATTTTTTTCACAAAGAACATGTTCAAATACCTATAATCAAGGGCCTTCCTAAGATGCACAAGAATATCCACCCCCCCACCCATGCGTCCGATTGTGTCAGGGGATGGGTGGGCAACAGACAACATTTCTACTTTTCTAGAGAAGACTCTTCGACCATTGGTTACTCATGTACCTACCATCCTGTTGGATACCTATCAGTTGTTAGATACTTTAGAATGTTCTGAGGCAGTTCTGGTGACAGGCAAGCATTTGTTAATCACACTTGATGTGAAAAATCTTTTCACCTGTATTCCCAATGAGACAGGAATTCAAGCAATCAGGGAACTAATGCTTACTGATACAACCTTTAGTAATGAGAAACAGATTCTCATCTGGCAGTTATTAGATATAGTATTGTCATATAATGTTTTTTCATTCAGAGGATTGATATACCATCAAAAGTGGGGAGTGGCAATGGGCACCTCTTGTGCCAACACATATACCAACCTCGTGGTGTATCACTGGGAAAAACAACACATGTTCAATCATGAACTATTTCAGAAAGTAGTCATCTACAGGAGGTTTGTAGATGACATACTAATTGTCTGGGAAGGGTCAAGATGTGAATTTGAGAATTTTTTAACATATCTTGAGAGCACCAGTGATTTCCTTAGATTCACCATCGAGACATCCCCAACAGAGGTCAATTTTCTGGATGTTACATTGTCGATTCAAGAAGGTAGGTTGACCTCGACATTGTTTAGAAAAGTATGTTGGAAAAACACGCTTTTATCTTTTGACAGCATGCATCCCAGTCACACGTTTCCTGGGATTGTGAGAAGTCAGTTCATCAGAATAAGAAGGTTGTGTAAGGATGACTCAGTAAAAAATAAGGAAGCAGACATCATGGAAGATCTGTTTTTACAAAGAGGTTATGATTCAACAATGGTGACCCGAATTAGATCTGAAGTGTTTAGTAATGATAGGCTCATGTCTCTAGGGGTTCCCAACAGTCGAGGTTATAAGAAGGAATTTAACAATACCAGAGATGATGTTAGGATTACTATCACATATACCAATGACAACAAGGTATTGAATAATATTATATGCAATAACTGGAAGGTATTGACTGTAGATGACCAAACCAGGAGGTTAGTGGGAGACAAACCTAAGTTTGCCTATAGAAATCATAAGAATTTGAAGAGATTGTTGTGTCATAATCCTAGGATAGATACTGGTGTAGCACCTAATATCACTTGTAAGTTAGGCACATATTCGTGTAAGCGGTGTAACATGTGCAGATATATAACCGAGGACCAGGTGTTTGTTCATCCTAATTTGAGCTACATATTTACTCCCAAGCTATATGCCACTTGTGATACGGAAAGTATCATATATTTAGCAACTTGTGACACATGCCCAGCGTTTTATGTAGGGCTAACGAAGAGGAAGTTAAAACAAAGAATGTATAACCATATCTATGACATCAAACAACATAAAGAACAAAATGCATTGGCAAAACACATTATGACTCACAGTGAACACATCTTCAAATTTAGAGTCTTACAATTGGTTAAATGTAGTATTAGGGGAGGTGACCATATGAATCTGTTAGAAAATATTGAATTACAATGGATTTTTAAACTAAGGGCTCACCTACCCCCAGGCATTAACAATTGTGTCTCCATCAAACCAGTGCTCAAAAGTAGATAGCATTTTTTATATGCATTCCATTTTAATATATGTTAGACAAGTATGTTCTTTACTTGTTTCAGCCTTCAAGGCTAGATGAATGTTTTTATTATGTTTAAGGTATTTATATAATATTCTATTTATTCTTTATTTGCAAGTTCTAGTGAATACAGGATAACTATTTTTTATATGATTGGAGATTTTTTATTTTATTTTATAGTCTAGATTTATTTGAGTGTTCATGTTTTAAATATATTTTAGTGACCTTATGCGTACATTGCACTAGGAATGAACTGGTGGATGGGCTGGGTTAGCCATTTGTGTTTTTAAAACTGAATATCTCATCATTTGTCTAATTGATTTGTACTAATTGTGTAATTGTATGATTGAATTTTATCTAGTGTATATAAACTCACTGTTTTAATGATTAAGTAGATCTGAAGAAGCGTGTATTACACCACGCGAAAGCGCTCATCTTTTTTGCCTGCAGTATTACAATAAAAAGAGACTTTTAATTTTGAAGCAGTGGATTTTGTGTTAAGCATCAGTTTTTGCCGTGGTGAGTCTACCAGTGTTTTCGTTTTACTATTGACACTTAACTGTACTTTTAAATGGGAGCACACTTTTTTCCTGTCAGTTTAAAAGTTGTTTAAAATAACTGAAAATCATTTTTTTGTGGGGAAATTGTGTTTATTTTATTTTTGGGGGATGACAAAGTGTTTAAAGTGCTGTTTATTCTATTTTTTTGTGTGAAAAAGTGACTTTTAAAGTCTTTACATTTTTACTGGCTGTTACTGCTCATTTTCCCTGGGAAATGGTCACCATTTTTGTCTAGGTCATATAACAAACTACCAGTCCCACAGTTGGCCTTTCTTCCAGCCACAGAAAGAAAAAGTTAAGCAATCAGCTTTTCCCGCCACAGCAGGCTAGGAATTTGCCTCAGCCACAGGTGGGTTACTCTGCTGTGGCCATAGACTGTTCCTCAGACCAGTCATCTTTCACCCTGGATCCCACTAGTGTAGCATCTACAGCCACAATGGACTGGGGGTTGGCCAGATCCTCTGCAGCTGTTGGGGTCCCCTCAGTGGGCAAAGGAGAGCCAGTCTTGTCAGTCCTGAGAGATAAAACAGGAAACCTTCCCTGTTTGGTCAGAATGTTGTGTATATCCCTGGGGAAGTTGTTGCTGCTGACGTTAATAACTCTGTTGACCCCATCTTTCATAGGTTCATTGGTGTTTACTAGACTAATGACCACATGGGCCTTTTTAAGCCTAGCCCCAAATTCCAAATCTCCGACAAGTTCTGGTACCCTTAATAAGTGTAAACAGGAGCTTGGGAGGTCAAAAAGAAACAGACAACTAAACATGTATCTACTCTTCTTCAAATTTCCTTAGACAGCACTACATTATTGGGTCTGGTTCAGGGTTTAATTCAGGCTATTGAAGCTTCTTATAAAGTGGTCTCTGGTAAAAGAAAGAGATATATCTTTTCCAAAAAAGATTCAAGAATCTGGACAGGGAGATGAAGGGAGAGATACAAGGTTTCCTCCTCAGTTATCTGATTCAGACTCAAAGGAAAGCTCAGTTTCTCATTCTTCCTGTGGAGGTTTCTCTTTCTTTGAAACAATTTCCAGAATGTGCCAGTTCTTTCAGTGGGAGAAAACTGAGGTTTCTCAGTCCCTCAGGAAAATAATATGAGCTGTTACAGAAAGAATTTATAGAACTTGCACCCACTACTCCAGTTCTATTAGATCAGGAGGATGTGCTTGTATCACTGCCTGCAATTTTCCTGACAGTCAGCCTGCCGCACCTAAAAAGGTAGATAGAATGTATAAAGTTGCTAAATCTTTTAAGTTTTCATACAGTCATCCCAAACCTGACCCAGCAGCTGCAGTTTTAGTTATTTCTACTGATGCTAAACTTCTTCTTCTTTCAGCTTTTTCCCGGTTAGGGGTCGCCACAGCAGATCACCTGTCCACTCATGATTGGCAGAGGAGTTTTACGGTGTCGAGTTGCCAGCCTGGCGCCCAACCTTCCACAGAAGGCATACACATGCACGCACTCACACCTAGGGCCAATTTAGAGTGTCCAATCCACCTACAGCATGTCTTTGGAATGTGGTAGGAAACTGGAGCACCTGGAGGAAACCCTCATGACCACAGGGAGGACATGCAAACTCCACACAGAAGTCACCCCAGCCAATGATTGAACTGGAAAACCTCTTGCTGTGAGGTGGCAACGCTAACCGCTGCACCACCACAGCCACTCTAATCTAATCCTACTGCTGCTAAACATTTGTTTAAATCTAATGCTTATCTTTATGACATGGATGGGAAGATTACTGATAAGTATGGGAAGGCTTCTGCAACTTTGATTTCAGAATTTTGAATTGTCAGCCTTATATGTTAAAGTTTATTCTGACTAACTGTGAAAGTATGTGGAATGTTTTGTTTGCTTTTGTGAGGAAAAATTTGCTTGAAATAATTTGGTTTCTTCCATTTCACAGGTCACAACTCATTGCTTACAGTATGTGTGTATGACTAAGTTGATAGTTCTTCCAGGGCTATGGCCACTGGTACTGTTTTGCGGAGGTTTGTCTGGCTGCATTCTTGGAACCACCCACATGACATGAAAAATGAGATTCTCCTTTGGATAGACATTTAGTTTTTGGTTCCTCTGCTGCAAAGGTTATCAAAAAGTGTAATGAGAAAGGTTAAGTTGATACAGGGAATCTCTTAAGATTTTTAGCCGTCCTTTTCCAGAATTTCTAAGAGATTCTTTAACCCATTTATTTTACATTTGTTAACTGGGGGTGTCTGACTGAGCTGAAAAGGCCCTTTTTCAGCAGAGGCCCGGGGAGAAAAGCTCCACAAAGAAAAATTACAGACACATTTAGTTATTTAGACATGATCAGTATACACACAAATTACAGGAGACATGTTTTTACAGTGGTATGCGGCACATACAGTTACAGTGGAGAGAACAAACAAAAAAATATTAATTTTAAAAATACAGGTAATTTGTGGTGTACAACTTAAATTTGGAACATAGGTAGAATACATACATACATAGTATGCAGGTACAGTACATACATTGTAGATTACCCAGTGTTTGCGAATAAGATTGAAAACTATTATCAAGTACTCTAGATTTTTGTATGTATGTGTTATCCGCTTTCACTAGCTTGGGGAGCAATCATGGCACTGCCAACTTTCCTTGAGATGTTGCCTGATGAGGTCTTTGAAGGAAGCTTTGGATAATGTGTTTTGAATGCTTATAGGGACAGAGTTCCATTTTTTAGCCACTGAACTACTATATAGTGCATCTCCAAGCTATTGTAGCTGTTGGTGACTTCTAGTAGTAGTTTGCTTGATGATCTAAGAGGCCTTTTGGCTGAGTGATGTTGTACTAGGTTTTTGAGGGCATGATACTTATTGGAGAGGTAATAGATAGAATGACAGAGGCAGAGCTGATTGTAGGTTAGGAGGTTGGGCAGTTCAAGCCAGTGGAGCTGTCTCAAAGCAGTACAGTGATGAGTTCTATATGAGCAATTTTCAGCAAAGCGGGCAATTCTTTTATAGCAGGCTTCCATTTTGCTTAGTTCAGTTTTGTTGAGATTAGTCAGAATGGGAGATGCATAGAGTAGGGTGGATAGAAGTTGGGAGCGAGCAATGGCTGATCTTGTGTTGTTGGTAAGAAATGGTTTGATACGGTAGAGCGAACCCAGTTTGGCATGTACTTTTTTAATAGTTAAGTTGAGATGACTATCAAATTTTAGGTGGGAGTCTATGGTTATTCCCAATAGCTTAGCCTGTGCCACTGGAGCAATTGGAGTAGCATTAGTGGAGTAGATAGTGAATTGACTGTTAGTGTTTTTGTTAGAACTGGTTATAATCATAAGCTGAGTTTTCTTTGGATTGAGGATAAGTTGGGCTTTGGTAAAGTAGTTTTCAATGTCAAAGAATGCTAGTTGAGTTGTTTGCAGGAGGGTGGGAATGTTTTGTGCAGCACAGATTAAGGTAGTGTCATCTGCATACTGAATTATAGATGCATGCTGTGTGGAGGTATGGAGGTCATTTGTGAAGACTGAAGATAAATAAAAACAGTCCCATCAAAATGTGAGTAAATAAACATTTAAGAAGAAATGTCAGGGGGGGTGGTGGTTCCAAAATGAATTCAGGACCACCAACCAATGACAGTCCATTAAATTAATATGACTATTTAAGGGATCTTGACCCGCGGTGGTGGTGCTGCGGTAGCGTTGTCGCCTCACAGTAAGTCGCTGTCTGGTTCGATTCTCAGCTAGAGCGTCTTCAGCGTGGAGACATGCATGAATGGGCGTACCTTCGTTGAAGGTTGTGCGTCAGGGCTGGTAACTCGGCATGTAAAAATCAACTACCAATCATTAGCGGACCGGAGTTCCACTGTGGCGACCCCTAGCCGGGAAAAGCCGAAAGACACAACAACGTTCGCCCCCACCCTTCACTTCATCATCATGCTGGCAGTCCCTTTTCCCTTTCAGAAAGTATTAATCTCTACTTTTCTCTTTGGCAACAGATAAGTTTCAGACAAATGGGTTCTGTAGATCATTCATCAAGGTTACAGACAGCAATGGGAGGAAATCCCTCCTTTCCAGGGGGTAATTCCTCAACCATCAGTCCAGATGCCTCTATTTCTCCCATCCTTCAACATATGCTGACTCAAGGAGTGATGGAACCAGTTCCTCCTTTCCAGGCTGAGAAAGGTTTGCTAAAGAAAGAAGATGCCTGGACATCAGCTCTGAATCTTTCTTTCCTAAACCTGTTTGTGATAGTGCCCAAGTTCAAAATGCTATCACTTCAAAACCTGTTATGTCTTTTTCCCCATTTAAGTTTCCAAGCAATGTTAGATTTAAAAGATGCTTATCATCACATCCCTGTTCATCCAGACTTCAGGCATTTCTTAAGGTTTATTCTGTCTGGATTACATTATCAGTCCTCTGCCTTACACTTTGAACTATCCATTGCACCAAGAGTGTTCACAAAGTGTCTAGCTCTAGTTATAGTTCATTGCAGGCTACAGGGTATCCACGTGTTTCCATATTTAGACAACTTGCTTATCTTTTCAGTCTTTTTCAAAGTGTCAGGAATCTGTCACTTCAGTGAGAGATCTCTTTCACAAGCTGGAATTCCACATTCAAAATAATTTTTTGACTCCTTCACACAGGACTGTGTTCCTGAGGTGTCAATTAAACACCTTGGCATCAAAGAGCTTTTCTTCCAGAGGAAAAAAAAAACAGATCTATATCTAGATCTATTTCTAAGGTTTTCCATTCAGATGTCTGTAATTGTGAGGGGAATATCTCAGGATTTTGGGTCTCATGGCATCTACGATTCTCATGATACCTCTGGCAAGACTCCACATGAGAAAGACACAATGGTATCTGAATTCTATTTGGTCTCCCACCAATATCCATTGTCTTTTCTAATCCCATTCGGGATGTATCTCACCAGACATCTGCAGCAATTGGAGAGACCCCAAAAGTTCCTCACCAAAAGGATAAAGGGACTCCAAAATCTGTCATATGCTGCCAGATTGAAGAAACTCCAGCTCTATTCAGTCGCATACCGTCTGCTCAGAGGTGACATGTGCCTGACATACAAGGCCATGTCCAACCCGGAATTAATGGACATGCTCCACCTCAAAAAATCCAAATCCACCAAAACCACTAGAGCAAGCAACTTAAACCTTAGCACGGATATAAATAGGACGTGCTGGAGGGATAGATTTATCACTCAGAGACTCCCTATGCTGTGGAATAAAATCCCGGTCCATGTGAGGCAGAGCACCTCGCTGACTCTGTTCAAGAGAAATCTAGACCTGTGGATGGGAGATCGTAGGTTTACCCCGGGAATCATCTCTGTGTCACTGCTGGACAGAGGCACAGCAAACTAATGGGCACAGTAGTTTTTCATATAAGGGGTGGCATAAGCCACAAAAATTTGGGCTAGGCTTATAAATGCCTTAGGGCAGATAGCCTAGTATAAACCTATGAACCTATGAACCTATAATCCCATTGCTGGGGTTTGGAAAAAAATCACTTGTTGGAGACAGCAACTTTTCCTAAACCCAGGTCTGTCCTTCTCCTTCTCTGTCCAAAGCATGCAGTCATCACAGATACTTTGTACTTTGCTTGGGGAACAGTTTCATGAGGGATAGAAGTGTATGGTGTGTGGGACACCAAGCACATAACTATAGAAGAAATGCTTGCCCTGATGAAGGCACTCTACCTTCTGAATCATCTTTGGTCCACTGGAGCTTTTCAAGTAGTTACAAACAGTAACACAGTCATGTGGTACATCAAAAACTCAAGAAGGAATTATGTCATACCCCCTTTAAAGACTAGCTATATTAGCTTGGGATATAGCTTTATAGCAAAATATCAATCTACAGGCATAGTGTGGTAGTTAAGCTGAGCAGGACAAGAGCAGACCCACAAAAATGGGAACTAGATTAGGAGTTCTTCCAATATTTGTTCCATTTCTGGAGAGTTCCAAAAGTAGACATATTTGCCTTCTCTCTGAACAATTAGCTGGAAAGATTCTGCTTCAGGAATCCATGCAAGAAGGTGTGGAAGACAGATGCCTTTTCCTTTTCTTGGATAGGAATGTTCCTTTATGCTTTTCTACCCATTACAATGATACAAAGGGTACTTCTGAAGATACAGAAAAAAATCCCACAAGATCATTGTGGTCACTCCCTTTTGGCCCAGGCAACAACAGTTTTCCTTTTTTTTGGAAATGGCCAGGGGCAATTACCACAAGCTTCCTCACAGAATGGATCTACTCACACAAGATCAAGGGTGTTTGATACACCTGACCCCAATCAACATTAACAGACTGTGTGGCTGATAGGGTCTTAATTCCCTTTAGACATCTGTTTACTGAGGATGTGCAGCAAGTACCAATGGAGGCAAGAAAGCCTGCTACTAGAAAATCATATATTAGCAAATGGAAAATGTTTTCTAGTTGGTGCCAACAACATAAAGAGCACCCATTCAGGGTTAGTTTTTGTCCGGTTTTGCAATATTTGTGTATGTTACTGTACTTTGGAATTTCTTTCTCCTCCATCAAGGTTCATTTATTGGCCATTTCAGCACATCTGCCTATGGATCCTACTCTTTCAATGTGTTCTCATGTCAAAATGATTTTGAAAGGGGTTTTGCATAACAGGCCTCCAGAAAAACGGTGGTCCTTCCTTGGGATCTTAATTTTGTGTTACAGAAGCTTCAGCTGCTCCATTTGAACCAGATAAGCTGTTTGACTTCAGGTTCTTAACATGGAAGACCATTTTACTGATTGCTCTGACTTCTGCAAGAAGAGTATCTGGGTTGCAAGTTCTTATGGTGAGTCAGCTGTATCGCTCTTTCTACAGAGACAGGGTTTCTTTGAGAACTAATCCTTCTTTTATGGATAAAGTGGTATACAAGTTTACTTTAAATCAAACTATCCATCTCCTCATTTTCCTTTCCTGATCCTAAAAATGAGGGAGAAACCATACTTCATACCTTGGATGCCCACAGACTACTCTGGAACTATCTTGACAGAAATACATCTTTCAGATCTTCAAAACAGTTGTTCATTTCTCGTGAAGGTAAGAAGGGACAACCTATGTCAAAACAAACTATTTACAAATGGTTGTGTCAGGCTAATACATTTTGTTATACTCACCACAGCAAAACTATTACAGGCAAGGTCAAGGCCCACTCTAACAGGGCATTGGCTTCATCTACGCTTTTTAGAAATAGTTGGATTCAATACGTATTCTAGAAGCAGCAACTTAGTCCTGTATAAATGCATTTAGATGGTATTACTAGCTTGATTCCTTCTCTAAGTCTAGATCAGGATTTGCTAGGACCATTATTCATGGGCTCCTGGAGCCTTCCCCTTCTACCTCCCAAATGTAATAAGGTAGGGTAATCCATTCACATACCAAAACCACACTTGTAGTAACTTAAAACACAACTAAAAATACAAAACATCACAATATGCTACACCAGGCTGTAATGAAAAAAATTAATACATTTAAAACAGAACAGTTAGTTAAATGGGTACTTTTCCGTTATCAGGGCGACATTATAAATGCGGTAGGTAGCGGTTGTAATTTTCGCACATCCGTTATCTTCCATATATCTATTACTATAGGGGGATTAACAGGAGCTGCATCAGTTTTCTATGTCTTTTTTTTTTAATTACATCGCAATTATGAAGTGGTTGGCCAACAGGCTACCTGACAAGCTTTGCTAACAGCGAGGCTTCGAGCGCCAGGTAGCACATGGACGGTGTTGCCCAATGGAGCTGCATCACGTTTCTGTGTTTCTTTCTTTTTTAATAGGAACTAGTACTCCCTCATCCCATTGTCCCAATGCAGTTTAAAATAGCTACGGGAAGCTTTAGAAGTGGTCGCTGCTTTGGCAAAATCTCCTACAGATGTTAGCCCTGAAGCATTTTATTTGAAGTGGCAGCTACTGCGTTGATACTGTTACCGTGACAAGGGTAACAATCATTCTTTAGTAACTTAATAGTATGGGATTTTTAGATTTTACATTTTAAGAAACGTATTGTATGTAAACTATTTTTTTTTTACAAATGGGAGTCGTGGTTTGCTGCTAACACTTAACTATAGAGGGTTTGAGAGCAGCTACATCACTTTTCTGTGGGCAATCTATCCTGTTTATAACCATGTAAAATAAAGGAGTCAGGAATGAGAACCATTTTAGAGCAAAAAAATCATTGACAAAACGATCGCAAGTATGAAGTGGTTGGCCAACAGACATATGGAAGCTAACAAGGTTGGCAACAAACATGCAGAAGATAACAGCGAGGATTCCAAGCAGCAGCTACCACATTTATAGTGTTGCCCTGATAACGGAAAAGTACCGTTAAATGCTTTCATTCCTGAATGGAACTTCCTCAGAACTGTCAGTTTCATTCACTTCATCAGTTTAAAACATTTGCCAAAGCAATCATATGACCCACACTACCAATGGGATTTATTCCCAAATAAATTTAACTTAAAGTCACAGATAAAATCTGTAAATCATTGTAAACTATTATAACACATCATTAAAAAACTATTTATAAAATCCATAAAATCACAATGTTTCATTTTGACCTTAACATACTATTAATAGAAATAAAGTCATTTAATCTGGGCTTTTGACTTGCATTTAATAATAATTGCCAGTGTAATTCCCTGGCTTCCAGTCTGCCCTCCCAGTTTCAACCATGTCACATTTTTACCTTTTTCCAATATAATAAATAAAAATGTTTTAAACCTACACATATTTTTTGAATGTTTAGCCAATGCATTTGTCATATTCTTATTTTTAATAGCATATGTATGTTCATAAATATGGGTTTTTAACATCCACTCAGTCTTTCCTACATAACATGACTCCCATATCAGGCAACTAGCCAAATAAACCACCCCTTTTGTCAAAGAAGTGTATTCGTCCCTACATGCAATCACTCTTAGATAAATGGGAATTGTAACTTTCACAGTGTCTTTAATAAATCTACACTATGAACATGATCCACATTTCAACATTCCATTGTTATTAATACTTGCTCTACCGTCCAACTCAGAGTGTGCTCTTTCCAAACTAGCTTTAATATTTCTGCTTCTTTTTATACACAAAGTCAGAACATCCCTCGATTTACTTATCAATATTAACAGTTAAGTATGACCAAGCATAATGCAAAGTCAGATTTGTTTTTAAGACCCCTGCCATGAAATGCTTAGCAATATTAAGGAGAAACATGGAAAAGCATACAGGTAAATCATCATCTGATCAAATGTATCAATTTTTTGTGAACCTTTGCTATCAGTAATGTTGTATAAGTATTATGTTTTAGCTACTTGGAACTTACGGGTAAGGTGTAGTGCTCTTCATCAAAGTAATGACCATCCCACACTTCCACTGTAAGGCTTCCATAGTTCTTTGAGATCTTCAGTGCCTTTTTCTGTATTCCATCAACAAAGGCATCCTTCACAGGATGTGATCTAATATAGTCAAGAAACTCCTGCAAAAGATATGAAAAAATAATTTTAATGAAAGATGTGAATTATAAAGTTATTAATGACATACCTGCTCTGAGGAGCATAGGGATTTAGACTTAACTCAAGTCAGAGCAAATAGATTGGACTAGCTAGCCAGGTGCTGGTGAAATTATCCAGGGAGGGAAGGATGGAAATAAGTGGCTATTACTGATTCACACTTCTTCTGGGAACCTTGGTGGCTAGGTTTTGCTGCTCGAGTGCCATTACTAGGAGAGATAGGCATCTATCCGTTAAACAGTGTATATGCAATTGCAACCAGGACAGGTACGTGGAATACATTCATGGTCCAGTGCTGCATGTCATCTTTCAGGAGTATGAAGGTTTCCCACTGAAGGCAGGGAAGTTAGGACAAAGCAAGAACCAGTCCAGCCACAAATACTACCCACCAGCTCCAAACTCTCACCATATACTTCTGGCTTAAAATGTATAGTACTTCAAGAGGACAATTCATTCCCAGTAAAGTAGGATCCTTGTAATCAGGGTATTGTGAGTACCAGAAAACTCTGATCAATATGGAAGGGAATGAAAGGATCAAGTCGGGGATTTGGGAAGTTAAGATGGTCAATGATGGGGAGAGCCACAAAGTAAAAAATAAATGCAGTCATTAATGACTGTTCAGGATGATTTAGAATAGCACTTAAGCAAGTCTGGAGAGGCTTTCATCTTTCTTGCCACTTCCTACTCTGTTTGCAGGGAAGTGGTATATGTGCCCTGCATGGATGCAACCTACTCCTGAGGCTTAAAATCAGAACACAATCCAAAGAGCAGAACATAGCTCCAAGTGCCATATGCATTTAACTTTTTATCATGTGATCTTTGGGAACTCACTTGACCTCATAATAATGCACAATCCCTCATTATAGTGATGAATAGACAGTAGGACCCTATTGAAAATGAAGTGCTACATCTTGGCTAAACTTTTCAAAGTAACTGCATTTTGACATAAGCTAAAAAATTGTAAAACACAAATGCAAGCACACACACACACACACACACACACACACACATACACACACACACACACACACACACACACACACACACACACACACACACACACACACACACACACACTACTTCTACACGTTTAAAGAATGAATGAAATATCATCAGAAGCATGTATGGAATATCATCAACTGTCACATTTTAAAATAATGAAGCTTCACTATATATGGTCTGTAAAATATCAAAATCCATATAGATATATATTAACAAATGGTTGCAGAAATCACAAAGTCAAACTTATTGTATGTACTATTTTCAGTGTGAAGTACTTTTTGTTTAGCATACTTTTTGTGAAGCTGAGGACTTCTTTAACGTGTATGAATTCATGTTCAGCTATAAATATAATTCATTCAAACAGTAGTATTTTTTAGCAGTCACTTGACTTACAACAGTGCTGCTCAACTGGGATGTATCTGATTTCAAAGTGCTACCTTGTTTTTACTTGAGTCACATTTACATTTGTTTTTCATTATTTGCATTACCATATTCAGAGCTACTTCATGCACTTCACTCATTTTCAGCATAAAACATGCAAGCTGTTTAACTTTTTAGTCCTTTTATAACTCATTTAGAGAAAAAAGTAAAGTATATACAACCACTCAGCAGATGAAATATTGTACTAAACATACAGTGAAATTCAGTCTTACCTGAATATATTTTCAAAACAAAACTTATTTTATAGCACAGAAGTAATTACAAAACTGTACATGTTTATATGCATCTATAATAAGTTATATAAGTAAATTTCTATGTATTTATTTATTTACTATTTGTTGATTGGGATAGGACACTGCCCAGGAAAAGCAAAGTACAAAGTAATAGTATATGAAGTAGCTTCCAGCAAAGACGAAGAATATAAATACAGTATATAGCATGCAAAAACATAATAATAATATACTAGATGCCTGTTTGTCACAGAGGTTGTCCATCTAGTACAATATCCTGTGTGAAAAAAATATGAGAAAAACATAATAGAAGTCTAACATAGCAGGAATGTATCTAACATCAAAGTATATACAATTCTATTTACCAAGTTATTTTAGGTTACTTTGGACTATACTGACACAGTAGGATGATAAGGTGGATGCTGGAGGACAGGCTAATAATCTGCTTCTCCATTTGGATACTGTGGCAGAACAGTGAGTGAAGTACAACAGAGGTAGGTGGATAATGAGAGCATGGGGAAATGGGGAGGAGGGGAATGGAAATATGGTATGGAAGAGCATACAGGAAGAGAGGGGGAAAAAGATACAGAAGATATTTTGCAAGAGGGTTTTGCACACCTGCATTTCCACAATCTAGGGGGTCTTATTACAAACGTAGAGGTTGTACTGCTTTAGAAATAACTGGATACTTACACCTGTAGCAAAATCAATGATACCCTTTACTCTGACGTACCACAACCTTAGGATTTGTGTAATCATCAACAGGGTATAAGGAGCTCTACTCCCCTACACCACCTTACCCATGTGTGCTACCCCCCTACTCCTGTCCCTAACCCCAACCCTATGTATTACCTTACTAAAAATGCTTTCCATGACAGTAAAGCTAAACAAGACACTCAGGCACACATCAGATCCACTAGAAAACAGAAATACAATGTAAATCTGTCCCTTTCCCCAGCTGTTACTCTAACTTGTGAACACTTTTAGCCCTAATGCCAAAACATCTGGTATAGCCAAAAATGTTAGCATTAACAAACCACAAGCACACTCTTGCAGAAAAGCAGCATTCAGTGTTGTTACTTTTACTAACTCCTGAGTGCTTTCAATAATTTTACACCACTCAAATATCTGTTGTCAAACTGAACATTTAACATACTGTGCTGCAACTATATTTATATATAGCTATATCTTCTTCTTTCTGCTTTTCCTGGTTAGAGGTCGCCACAGTGGATCACCTGTCTGCTCATGATTGGCAGTGGAGTTTTACAGTGTCGAGTTGCCAGCCCGGTGCCCAACCTTCCACATAAGGCACATACACATGCACTCACACCTAGGGCCAATTTAGAGTGTCCATTCCACCTGTAGCATGTCTTTGGGATGTGGGAGGAAACCGGAGCACCCGGAGGAAACCCACACGACCACAGGTAGGACATGTAGACTCTGCACAGAAGGCACCCCAGCTGAGGAATGAACCAGAAAACCTCTTGCTGTGAGGTGACAATGCTAACCACTGCACCACCATGGCCACCCATCTATATCTATATCTATATAAATTCACAAAGGAAACTCCAGCACCTCAAATTAATAAAATTCTTTATTGCATATAGAACTGCACCACTTACAACAGATCCTGCCTTTGCTGTCTGGCTTTATTAATGTTATGAGAAACAAGCAGACCAAAGGAAGTAAATAAAATAAACAATCACATAATTACAAGCATCAATTACACTCTTAAAGAGATAATATTACTCCATAATGGGAAACAAATGTTGAGGTAATAAAACATCTAACATCATTATGATCCTAATATATTAATAACTTTCATATGCAACAACCTTCACACAAAATGTATATTAAAACTGTTGTGCAAATTAGGTATTTGTTTGTTTATTAGGTTTGTTTTAATTAAAGTTAGTGGCATGATCAGATGTGGGTGCTGATTAGTATACTTATTGAGTAATAGAGAGATATGCCCATTATTGTTTTAATAGATTTGTTTTGGTTTTGTGAGCAAGTTGTGGTTGTAAATTGTAACTGTTTAAAACAATATGTATAAATGTAGTGTGTGCTTTTTTTCTTCCTAGTAGTTTGTGATCACAAATATAACAGTATTGTTTAGATTTGCAATCGGTGTTTTACGACATTTTTGCAGTTTGATGTATGTTATTATATTATTATTATCAAATTGTTCATAGTGTTTTGCTTTGATCAATTCCACCTGTATGCATTTAGTAATACACACAGACACACACACACACACACACACACACACACACACACACACACACACACACACACACAATGTGTGTGTGTGTGTGTGTGTGTGTGTGTGTGTGTGTGTGTGTGTAGGTGTAGGTCTCTTAGTCAAATGTTTATTTAACTAAACATGAAATTCATTCTATACTTTAGTCAGCTATGAGAATCCGCGGTAGTACAGCGGTAGCATTGTTACCTCACAGCAAGAAGTTCTCCTGTTCGATTCTCGGCTGGAGTGCCTTCTGTGTGGAGTCTGCATTTCCTCCCCGCGGTCGAGTGGCTTCCGAAAGACATGTGTGAATGGGCGTGCCCTCGCTGAAGGTTGGGCGTCGGGCTGGCAACTCGGCACCATAAAAAAATCGACTGCCAATCATTAGCGGACCAGAGTTCCGCTGTGGCGACCCCTAACCAGGAAAAGCCGAAAAGACAAACAACAACTTTAGTCAGCTATGTGGTTAGCTGACTTCACAAAAAGTTGAATGCACTGTGGTGAACTACAGTGCAATGTGTATGATACTGCACTTTAGTTGGACCTGAGCGACCAAGGAGTTGGCATATAAAAGTAAGAGGGTGTTGGGGCAAAGTCCCTATGTTGAGGTCTGTGGGGGTAGAGCCCTCTATATAAATAAAGTGTTTGTGGGGTTATGTGATTTCTAATATGTGTACAAGGGAGGAGAGTCACTAATACTTCCCGGTTAAGCCAATTTTAATCACTGTGTATTGAAACACTTGACATAGGCTCCACATTTAGTTTTCATTACAAATCAAGATATTTAGGGGGTCAAGAGATTATTATGCAACTGGAATGAAGCATAATGCACAACACTGTGAGTTTGTCAACTTAAGTTATTCATTGATAAGAGAATGTGTTTAATCAAAAATGATTAGGCTTGGAGGCAGATTATTTAGGGAAGCTGAATTGAGACTGGACAACTCCATGTGGTGTGTACAGCAAGTGAGCTTTCATATTTACAGCTTAAATGCATGTCTGAGGAAATGGACGTGCATAAAAATAAGGGCTGTGAGTAAAACAGAATACAAAACAAAGCAAAACAGTTCCACAAATATTAAAAATAAAAAACAAAACCAAAATGCTGGTGACAGCATGGCTTTCAAGATGGCACCTGTTAATAAATGAACAGGCAAAAAAAAACACAGTGCAAGCAATGTGACTACAGGCACAAGAATGCATATTCCAATGAAATAAATATTGTTTACAGGCTTTATGGGGTTCTCGGGCATTTTGCAAGCATCTGTACAAATTTAAACTAAAATGTTGCAGCAAGATTTTCATATATTACAACTGCAAGATCAGAATAAAAATAAAATAGTTGAGGATGCGACTGAGTTGTATACAATGAATGTGCTACATACTGTAAACAGTTGAAAGCTATATTTACTGCTGCAAACGACAGCTGCTTGCCAGAAAAGCTGTTAACTAAAGGCATGAAGTCTGTGTCTAAGCTCAATACAAGTTCTAACTGCATGCATTGTCTGAATCTACATTTAAGGCATTGCATTTGTCATACTTAGGATACAAAGTGATGCTATGAAATAGATTTAGCTGGACTGTCATACAAGGGCAAGAAACAAGCCCTAATGTTGCAGTGTAGTTACCTACTTAGTGCAGATTGCAGCAAAAACACAGCCAAAGGTCAGAACAGTAAATCAG
The DNA here is from genome assembly GCF_019279795.1 of Protopterus annectens. Taxonomy (NCBI): domain Eukaryota; kingdom Metazoa; phylum Chordata; order Ceratodontiformes; family Protopteridae; genus Protopterus; species Protopterus annectens. The sequence goes on along the minus strand of NC_056747.1, from coordinate 811,282,743 downwards.
GTAATATTGATGAGAGACACATTCAAAAAATGTACAGTATCATGAAATAGAGTCACAAACATAGCTTGCACATTTGTGCAGAACAACAATGTCCCTCTTGATCAATCAAGTTATCTGCTGCTCAGAAGCTAATGAATTATTATATCAGATATAATCCAAACTGAGAAGCAGATTATTAAAAATAATGATGGTGTTCATGTGGCTTGCAGACAAAATAAAATAGGTTCTGTGATTATTAATTCACAACAAGTTCAAACATATAATTTTAAAAGTCTTGAATGTGTGTTATAAAGTACTAATGACATTATGCAAATATTTTCTGATTTGTAAGAGTCCTTGGTTTGTCTGCAAGAAAGCTATCATATTACGACATCCCCTGAAGCAGTACTAGTGATTCATGCTATGAAAAGTGCTTCAGTTGTACCCACGGCTAGAATTAAGCAAGCATTAAAGTGTATGGAATCTATGAGAGTTATACTTTAAACAGAACCAAACAGATGGAGAACCTGCATTGTCCAGCCATAAAATAGGACAAACTACGAATAGGTATAAATTCACAAGACTTAAAAAGATTTATTAAAAAGCAGTGCTGTCTGCTTCAGACAGCTGAGAACATCACCGCACCATTGCCAAATGCTAAGCTGTTTTTTCTTGTTGATGTTAACACTGGCTCTGATGTTATTAATCTTCACCCAATCCTTGGCAGTGGATTTGGTTCTGAAACTCGGAACCAACTTGGCCATTTTTTCCAGCTTACACTCTCCAAACTCTCGAGCCAGGTGTTACCCGTAATGCTGCTCACACAGCTTACCTCAGATCTTGTTTGCCGCTTCACAGACCAGATGCGTCAGTTTCCTTCTCTAGAGCCTTGGCTTTTCAGTGAGTAATTGTTAAATTTTTCTTAGTTATCTTTATTTCTTAGGTTCATAGGTTCATAGGTAGATACTAGGCTATCTGCCCTAGGGCATTTACAAGCCTAGCCAGAGTGTGTTTGGCTTTCGCCACCCTTTTAGATTTGATGACTGTGCCCCAGTATAGTAGGTCACAGAAGATAGCCCATTTAAGGTTAGTTTAAAGTGCCCCTGTCTAGCAGTGACACAGAGGAGATCCCAAGGGTAAATCTACGGTCTCCCATCCAATCGTCAAGATTCTTCTTGAAGAGGGTCATTGAGGGGCTCTGCCTAACATGGATTGGGATTTTGTTCCAGAGTGAGGGGAGCCTCTGGGATATGAATCTGTCTCTCCAGCATGTCCTATTTATTTCTGTGATGAGGTTTAAGTCACTGGAACGTGTAGCTCTAAGGGATTTGGATTTCCTGAGGTGGAGCATGTCCATTAATTCTGGGTTGGACATGGCTTTATACGTCAGGCACAGATCGCCTCTGAGTAGGTGGTAAGCAATTGAGTAGAGCTGGAGTTTCTTTAGTCTTACTGCATAGGGCATCTGCTTGAGTCCCTTAATCCTCTTGGTGAGGCACTTTTGGGGTCTTTCTAGTTGTTGCAGGTGTCGGGTAAGGTACATCCCAAATGGGGCATTGTATTCAATTATGGGCCTGATGAGTGATGAGTAGAGGGGCACAATGACCTCTCTTGATCTAGATGTGAACCCTTTCATGATAAGGTGGGCTATATAAAAGGTCCTTCTAACCACTTTGGCAATGTGATTGTCAAAGGAAAGATTACTATCTACTTGGGTCCCCAGATCCCTAATTACTTCTTCCGTACTTAATGGATTACCACCTATGTGGTAATTTGTGGGCACTTTGTTTTTCCCAAAGGGGATGACTATGCACTTTTTGGCATTTAGCTTCAGGCCATGGCTCTGGCACCAGTTATCTGTCTCTGTGAGACCATTTTGGAGGATGCTTGTGTCAGTCGACAAGTCGATTATGGCCCCCAGTTTGCAGTCGTCTGCAAACTTGGTCAGCCAAAGTCCTCCTGTGTTAGCCTGTACCTCAGAGAAATATATACCGAACAAGAGAGGTCCCAGGACTGAGCCTTGTGGGATGCCACTTGCAACTGGTTTAGAGTCTGACATGGCACCTGCAATTCTGACCATGTGGGTTCTATCCCTAAGCCAGTTTGCAACCCATCTTGTGACATAGGGGTTGATATTTAAGCTGGTGAGCTTGTTTATGATGCCCGAGTGGGGTATTGTGTCAAAGGCTTTTGCGAGGTCAAGGTAGGCTGTGTGGACTACCTTCCCTTCATCTATGGCCTTGGTGACTGTTTTAAAGAAGTCGACCAGGTTCAAGAGGCAAGATCTGCCGTTAACAAAGCCGAATTTGGTAGGATCCAGTGTTTGGAGGTTCCCAATGTCTTTGTTTATGAGTTCCATGATGATACGCTCCATAGCTTTGCAGACCAGACTAGTCAGGCTTATAGGGCGATAGTTACCGGGGTCCGTTGTGGCACCACCTTTATGGAGTGGGACCACTGTTGCTGTACGCCATTCCTTGGGTACATATCCTGTTGTAAGGCTGAGACTGAACACTGATTTTTAAGTGAGGGTTCAGTTCTTCTTGGAGCTCGTGTAAAACACAGCCCAGGACACCGTCCGGTCCCACAGATGCTGTGTTTTTTGCTTTGGAGAGGGCAGCTCTCACCTGTGCATCTGTGATGTCGGGGGGGCTACACTTTGTTGGGATAGTCATTTGCACGTTTGAGGGGGAAGGGGGGGAGAAGTTTGCACTGATCCTGTCTGCCAGGATGTTGGCAATGTCTGTGGGTTCAGTGTATTTTTTGTCATTTTGCACTAACTCAGAGCATATCTGGGTGTTTCCCCCCAAGTTTCTGACATAACTAAAGAAGGCCTTATGATTATCTTTAGCGTCTTGTGCAATTTTTCTTTCGAAGCTAGCCTTGGATGCTTTTATGAGGGATCGTAGTTTTTTGCTAGTACTGATCAGAGTTGCCTTCCCTTTTTGGGATTTTGCTCTATCCTGTAGTAACTTCCTCCTTCTGTTGTATAGCCTATTTATGGCTGGGGTCCACCAGGTAGGTCTCCTGCCTTTGGAGGAGTGTGTCTTGGTTTTGTTTGGGATAGCACGATCCATGCATTCCTGTAAGTATCCATAGAATGCATTTGTAAGGGATTCTGCGGTTTGGGTCATAATTTCCACTGGCCCGGGGGCTTTGTAGGATTCCATCTCAGTTTTGAGAAGTGTGAAGTTTGCTTTCGAGAAGTTTTTGACCGTAGTTTCCTTTGCTGGGGGTGGGGACGGGATATGGACATCCATAGTGATTAATTTATGGTCAGATCTTACTAAAGAAGGGTATACCTCAGGTATAGAACATAGAGTACCCATGTTGGTGATAATCAGGTCCAATATGTTTTCCCCTCTTGTGGGAGTGGTGACCAGTTGTTCCATAGCATTTGAGTTTATAAATTCTAGGAACCATTGGGCGAGGGTGTTGGGGCTTGAGTAGTGCTCCCAGTCTATGTTTGGGTAGTTGAAGTCACCCAATATAATGGTGTTTGGAGAGACCTTCATATTCTCCAGTGTCTTCAGGAAAAGCCAAGTGGGGTTCCTGAGTTTGGGAGGGTGGTCTGTAGCAGGCTACAAACTGGAAGGCAGTTTTGCCCACTGTTAGTTGCACATGGATGGTCTCAGATGCTTCTTGCAGTGCCACTAAACTGGAGGTATGGGTATCTTTGATGAAAATGGATACTCCCCCTTCTCTTGTGGTTCAGTCCGAGTTTTGCAGCCAAAAAGCGTGGTATGAGGTATAACCTGGTAGTGCTGGGGTGCTCTCGGGAGCCTTGAACCAGGTTAATACCTTTACTCATATTTCCTTTACGCTATCTACCTGCTTCCCTTAGCTTATTTCTAAAAATCTTTAATTCCCTTTCCTCCTACCATTGGTAGAACTTCCGTGCCATTGCTGGTAATTCTTTTCTTTACCTTTGAGTGTTCTTATTACCATTGCTGGTATTCTTCTGTAGTTCCTTTCTTTCTTTCCTCTAATATAAAAAAAAAACTTGACTCTTTGCTCATTCCTGTGTCACATGACTTTAGTGACAGTTGTTGTCAGTTGATTGAAAAATGTCTGATCAGAAACAAATTTCACCTGCTAAGCCTAGTAAAGGCACTTCAGGTTTTAAAAGATGTCAAAAATGTGAAGGCAAGATGCCTAATTCTGATAACCACTCTCTACATGTATACTGTATAGGAAAAATACACCTACAAGAGTTCTGTTCATGTCATGGGTTTTCCACTCGAACCCTGACTGAAAGGAAAAATAAATTAATCCTCAAAGGACTCCTTAAATCTACCTTTGAAGAGGCCTTATCTAAGCCTAGACCTGAGACTATCACTTCTTCCTCATCTTCCTCTGCTTCGAGGAAAAGGGCTTCATCGGTTCTAAGATCTGCGGAACCGACAAAGAAATTGCCAAAACAATCCTCGGTACTGAAGAGCTCCTTGGCATGGGAGGAATTACAGATATCGAAAATCAAACGTTCCTCTGAACCAAAAACAACTCCCACTTTGGCACTGACAGATTCCTCGGTATCGAAGCTAGTTCAACTACCACAAGCACAATATTCTCCATCCATTGACCCATTCAAGGATATGCCACCTAGTCCCTTCTTGGAAGCCAGACCTCCGAGATCACCTTCCGTATGCTCCATCCGATCTACTAAGAGCCTGTCTGAGACTGACATATTGAGATTGGTGGACCAGCTCCTTACGGCTAGGGGTTACCCTGGGTTCCTAGCCATGCTGGCTTTAGAACAAGCCTAGCTATAACCCAGCCCAAATCTTCCTCCAACTCCAATCGAGACCTTGGAGCCCTCAGTTCTGACTCCTCCAGCATCGACTGCTTCAGTACCGGAAGCTTCTTTGTTTTCGGTTCCGAGGGTTGTCTTGAGTTCCTCCGAGCCCTTGGCACCAAAGGTCTCCCAGGGTCATGATTCTCTGGTCAGGTCCAAGGGACTTGGATACATTTCCTTTCATTCGGAACCATCCATGTCTCTTGGCACCTCAACCTTTGTAAGACTGACCCAGGCTTCTGTTCCAAAGGCTGCCTCCTGGGTGTGGGATGTGACCCTGGTTCCGAAGGAGTCTGTTTTGGTTCCGGGATCCCATCCCTCTATGGGGGGGTCAGCCTTTAGGTTCATGGAGAAGGCATTGTCCACTGAGGACTCTCAGTCTTTGCCATCCCTGTTGGGACAGATTTCTACCTCCTCTAGACCTGAGCTACCATCAGTCTCACCCTAAGAACAGAGGGCAAAAAAGTCCCAGGTGACTCCTACCTTAGTGGTCTCCTTGTCAGATACTTCCCTGGATCATCCCCTTGAGACAGTCCCTGAGAAGAAGAAGTGCAAGAGGAAGCACCTGGACTCCCTGGAAGAGTCCTCCACAGAAGATACTGATTTTGATGAAGGAGAAGGTTCCCCCAGGTCACCCACGATGATGTTTCCTTCGGGGACATCCTGTAATATCCTGAAACAGAGAGGTGGTTTGTCTTCCATTCAACCTTCCTCGGAGGAATCAGTATACCTGGAGGCTTTTCATGCCCAACCCTCCACTTCCTGGATCTCTCTGCCCACTGATGATGTCATTAAACTGATTGCTCAGCAGGTGTGAATGACGCCTGACTCCATAGAGCCAATCCCCAAGAGACCTGACCAGATATTATCAGCACCTAAAGATGAACCACATTAGTCTAAAGGGATTCCTGCTGACGTCATGGTGATAGCGGCTGCCACCAAGAAGGAACTCACTGAAGAGAGTCCTACTATTCATCCTCCTAGCAAGGAGTCTAGGACATTGGATAGATTTGGGAAGTGTGTTTATGCTTCAATGACATTTGCTCTAAGGTCCTTGAACTATATGGCACACTTTACCAGATTACAGAGAGATTTGATTAAAGAACTTTCAAATATTCTCTCAGGAGCAGTGGTTGAAGTGGTCTGTGACAAAGTTTCCTCCCAGCTTGCAAACCTAAATGCTATCTCCAACTCATCCATGAGGTTCATTTCTCATGAAGCCGAGTGGATGACCAGGACAGCGGGTTCAGGTATAGCCATCAGAAGGCACTCCTGGATGTTCTTGTGTGACTTTGCAAAACACCATTCAAAGCATCATTCATCAATGCTCCTTTTGACAGATCCACCCTTTTTGGCCTGAAGGTTAAAGACACTCTAGCCAGAAGTGAGTGAGATTGCAAGACCCCATCTGCCATAGGCATACGTTTCTCCACCCCTCAGAGGCCTTATTCTAGGAACCAAAGGAGTGGGAGACTATGGTTTAGAAAATCCAAAGGGCCTTTCCAAGACTCACAAAGTAAAGACTTCCACCGGGTCAGAGGAGGAGATAATGGAAGATGCCATCCTAGGGGCAGAAACGGACCGCAAAATCAGGGGTCCAGAGAATCTTTCTCTGGAACTTACTATCAGCATCCCTGAAGGGGTGTGTGATTGCCCTCCTCTGGAGACAATCGGGGGGCGATTATCCCTGCACCTCCTAGCCTGGCAATTGATAACTTTGGACAAATGAGTGCAGGGAATAATATCCAGAGGCTACCAAATTCCACTATCTGTAAGTCCCAAAACCCAGAAAAAACTCCCAGATGTTCCAACCAATCAAAGGGAAGCACCAGTCTTAGAAATTCAAAAACTGCTCAAAAAAACAGTCATCCAAGAAATCCCACCAGACCAAACAGGATCTGGGGTTTACTCAATATTCTTTTTGGTGCCCAAAAAGACAGGGGACTGGAGATCCATTTTGGATCTCAGCCACTTTAACAAGGCAGTTTAGCAAACCAAATTCCGGATGGTCTCGGTACAATCCATACTTCCTTTTTTGGAAAAAGGCAACTGGATGTGCTCTACAGACCTCCAAGATGCTTATTACCACATAAAATGGAAAAAGGCTCCAGGAGATTTCTACGCTTCCGGCTAGGAGCCGGTCATTTCTAGTTCCGAGCACTGCCCTTTGGTCTCACTACAGCCCCCAGAGTGTTCACCAAATGCATTGCAGTGGTTGCAGCGCACCTCAGACTACAAGGTTTTTGAGTCTTTCCGTATTTTCACGACTGGCTCCTCACTGCTACCATCAGGCATCTTTTAGAACAGGCAAAAGATAATACCATAAATGTTTGCACATCTCTAGGCGTAACAATAAATGTTGAAAATTCCAACCTTCAGCCTTCTCAGCAGCTGGATTTCATTGGTGCTCATTTAAATACTGTCTCAGGGATTGCTTCTCTCCCTCATGAAAGACTACAAAGCATCAAAGTCCAAGTCAGGCAAATTTTCCAAAACAACAGGGTTCCAGAGAAACTTGTCCTTCAAGCCTTAGGTTCTATGGCTGCTTCAATAACTCTGGTTCCTCTAGCGAGGTTTCATATTCAAATACTGCAGTGGTTACTAGCAACCCAATGGTCTCTGATACACCAACCAGTGTCTCATCTAGTCTTGATTACCAGCCACTGCAAACAGGACCTCAAATGGTGGCTTCATTCAGACCAGGTTCTCTTGGGCCAGCCATTCATCCTGCCTCAGTCCCAAGCCCTAGTGACCACGGATGCTTCCCAGATAGGGTGGGAGGGGCATTACCTGGGAAAGACAGTCCAAGGCACAAGGTCCCAACTGGAGGACAATTTGCACAGCAATGTTCTGGAAATGTGGACAGTGCTGTTAGCGTTGCAAGCATTCCAAGATGCCATTCCTTTAGTGACAGTAGGAATTCAGACTGTCTAGTATATTAACAAACAAGGGGGAACAAAATCTTACCCACTATGTCAAGAAGCACTCAGAGCTTGGCAATGGGCGATTTCTTCCAACCATTTTCCAATAGCAATGCACATTCTGGGAAGTTCCAATGTGATAGAGGACAAACTGAGCAGAACTATTCTCATGCCTCATGAGTGGTCTCTGAACTCTGTAGTGGCGGACAGGATTTTTTGCCATTGGGGCCAACCTTGCTGTAACCTCTTTGCTTCTCCCCTGAACAAGTGTAGAAGTTACTTCGCCCTAATTCCCCCTCTGAGGGAGTCACCCAGAGACAGTCTTCTCCACGTTTGGCATCCCAGTCTGTTATATACCTTTCCCCAGACTCCTCTTATATCACAATTCCTAAAGAAAACCAAAAGGACAGAAATTTCAATAATCCTCATTGCCCCTGGCCTCAATAAGTTTGATTTCCCTTCCTTTGACCTCATTTGATATGGAAACCATGGATTTTGGACCCAGTTCCAGATCTGCTGACTCACCCAGAGGGCATGGTTCATCCCAATCTCCAACATCTCAAGCTCACTGCGTGGCTTCTCCAATTCCCATGATTGCCAGGCATCCTTTCCTTTCTTCCTCTGTCCAATGTATTATTATTACTCATCACAAACCTTCTACTAGAAAACTGTATCAAGGCAAATGGGAAAAATTTACTAGATGAGCCTTGAATAAAGGACTGGATCCTTATGCCAGTCCCATACATGAAGTTCTAGAGTTTCTAAACACACTTTTCCAGTCTGGTTCCTCTGCATCTACGATAAAAGTTTATCTGGCAGTGATTTCAAATTTCCATTCAGGCTGGAATGACTCTCCTTTAATGTCTCACAAACTTTATAAAGCTTTCTTGAACGGACTCTTGCTACTAAGCCCCCATTTAAAGAATCAACCTGGAGGCTTTTCATGCCCAACCCTCCACTTCCTGGATCTCTCTGCCCATTGATGATGTCATTAAACTGATTGCTCAGCAGGTGTGAATGACGCCCGACTCCATAGAGCTAATCCCCAAGAGACCTGACCAGATATTATCAGCGCCTAAAGATGAGCCACATTAGTCTAAAGGGATTCCTGCTGACGTCATGGTGATAGTGGCTGCAACTAAGAAGGAACTCACTGAAGAGAGTCCTACTATTCATCCTCCTAGCAAGGAGTCTAGGACATTGGATAGATTTGGGAAGTGTGTTTATGCTTCAATGACATTTGCTCTAAGGTCCTTGAACTATATGGCACACTTTACCAGATTACAGAGAGATTTGATTAAAGAACTTTCAAATATTCTCTCAGGAGCAGTGGTTGAAGTGGTCTGTGACAAAGTTTCCTCCCAGCTTGCAAACCTAAATGCTATCTCCAACTCATCCATGAGGTTCATTTCTCATGAAGCCGAGTGGATGACCAGGACAGCGGGTTCAGGTATAGCCATCAGAAGGCACTCCTGGATGTGCTTGTGTGACTTTGCAGAACCATTCAAAGCATCATTCATCAATGCTCCTTTTGACAGATCCACCCTTTTTGGCCTGAAGGTTAAAGACACTAGCCAGAAGTGAGCGAGATGGCAAGACCCCATCTGCCATAGGCATACGTTTCTCCACCCCTCGGAGGCCTTATTCTAGGAACTAAAGGAGTGGGAGACTATGGTTTAGAAAATCCAAAGGGCCTTTCCAAGGCTCACAAAGTAAAGACTTCCACCGGGTCAGAGGAGGAGGTAATGGAAGATACCATCCTAGGGGCAGAAATGGACCGCAAAATCAGGGGTCCAGAGAATCTTTCTCTGGAACTTCCTATCAGCATCCCTGAAGGGGTGCGTGATTGCCCTCCTCTGGAGACAATCAGGGGGGTGATTATCCCTGCACCTCCTAGCCTGGCAATTGATAACTTTGGACAAATGAGTGCAGGGAATAATATCCAGAGGCTACCAAATTCCACTATCTGTAAGTCCCAAAACCCAGAAAAAACTCCCAGATGTTCCAACCAATCAAAGGGAAGCACCAGTCTTAGAAATTCAGAAACTGCTCAAAAAAAGAGTCATCCAAGAAGTCCCACCAGACCAAACAGGATCTGGGGTTTACTCAATATTCTTTTTAGTGCCCAAAAAAACAGGGGACTGGAGATCCATTTTGGATCTCAGCCACTTCAACAAGGAAGTTTAGCAAACCAAATTCCGGATGGTCTCGGTACAATCCATACTTCCTTTTTTGGAAAAAGGCAACTGGGTGTGCTCTACAGACCTCCAAGATGCTTATTACCACATAAAATGGAAAAAGGCTCCAGGAGATTTCTATGCTTCCGGCTAGGAGCCAGTCATTTCTAGTTCAGAGCACTGCCCTTTGGTCTCACCACAGCCCCCAGGGTGTTCACCAAATGCATTGCAGTGGTTGCAGCACACCTCAGACTACAAGGTTTTTGAGTCTTTCCGTATTTTCATGACTGGCTCCTCACTGCTACCACCAGGCATCTTTTAGAACAGGCAAAAGATAATACCATAAATGTTTGCACATCTCTAAGCGTAACAATAAATGTTGAAAATTCCAACCTTCAGCCTTCTCAGCAACTGGATTTCATTGATGCTCATTTAAATACTGTCTCAGGGATTGCTTCTCTCCCTCCAGAAAGACTACAAAGCATCAAAGTCCAAGTCAGGGAAATTTTCCAAAACAACAGGGTTCCAGAGAAACTTGTCCTTCAAGCCTTAGGTTCTATGGCTGCTTCAATAACTCTGGTTCCTCTAGCAAGGTTTCATATTCAAATACTGCAGTGGTTACTAGCAACCCAATGGTCTCTGATACACCAACCAATGTCTCATCTAGTCTTGATTACCAACCACTGCAAACAGGACCTCAAATGGTGGCTTCATTCAGACCAGGTTCTCTTGGGCCAGCCATTCATCCTGCCTCAGCCCCAAGCCATAGTGACCACGGATGCTTCCCAGATAGGGTGGGAGGGGCATTACCTGGGAAAGACAGTCCAAGGCACAATGTCCCAACTGGAGGACAATTTGCACAGCAATGTTCTGGAAATGTGGACAGTGCTGTTAGCGTTGCAAGCATTCCAAGATGCCATTCCTTTAGGGACAGTAGGAATTCAGACTGTCTAGTATATTAACAAACAAGGGGGAACAAAATCTTACCCACTATGTCGAGAAGCACTCAGAGCTTGGCAATGGGCGATTTCTTCCAATCATTTTCCAATAGCAATGCACATTCTGGGAAGTTCCAACGTGATAGAGGACAAACTGAGCAGAACTATTCTCATGCCTCATGAGTGGTCTCTGAACTCTGTAGTGGCGGACAGGATTTTTTGCCATTGGGGCCAACCTTGCTGCAACCTCTTTGCTTCTCCCCTAAACAAGTGTAGAAGTTATTTCGCCCTAATTCCCCCTCTGAGGGAGTCACCCAGAGACGGTCTTCTCCACGTTTGGCATCCCAGTCTGTTATATACCTTTCCCCCAACTCCTCTTATATCACAATTCCTAAAGAAAACCAAAAGGACAGAAAATTCAATAATCCTCATTGCCCCTGGCCTCAATAAGTTTAATTTCCCTTCCTTTGACCTCATTTGATATGGAAACCATGGATTTTGGACCCAGTTCCAGATCTGCTAACTCACCCAGAGGGCATGGTTCATCCCAATCTCCAACATCTCAAGCTCACTGCATGGCTTCTCCAATTCCCATTATTGCAAGGCATCCTTTCCTTTCTTCCCCTGTCCAATGTATTATTATTACTCATCACAAACCTTCTACTAGAAAACTGTATCAAGGCAAATGGGAAAAATTTACTAGATGAGCCTTGAATAAAGGACTGGACCCTTATGCCAGTCCCATACATGAAGTTCTAGAGTTTCTAAACACACTTTTCCAACCTGGTTCCTCTGCATCTACGATAAAATTTCATCTGGCAGTGATTTCAAATTTCCATTCAGGCTGGAATGACTCTCCTTTAATGTCTCACAAACTTTGTAAAGCTTTCTTGAACGGACTCTTGCTACTAAGCCCCCCATTTAAAGAATCAACTCCCCCATGAGATCTAACTATTGTTCTTCAAATTCTTACCAAGACCCGCTTTGAACCATCAGCATCTTGTGATTTGAAGTATTAATCCTGGAAGACATTATTTCTGGTGACGATTACTTCCACAAGAAGGGTTTACGAGTTGCAGGCCCTATCATGCAAATTGCCCTACCTAATTTTTCATAAAGATAGAGTTGCACTCAGAACAAATCCATCCTTTTTACTGAAAGTAGTCTCTGAAACCAACATTAACCATTCACTACAATTACCAGTCTTTTTCCCTAATTTTTCTAACAAAGGGGAATACACCATTCATTTACTAGATGTTCACAGACAACTACGTTTTTATCTTCACAGAACTAAGGAATTTAGAAAATCAGATCGGTTATTTGTAGCATTGTCTTCCCTCCATATGGGTAATCCACTTGCTAAGGTTACTTTAGCTAAATGGCTTAGAGACTGCATCACGTTCATCTATCATTCTCAAGGACTACAACTTCCCAAACCAGTTCAAGACCATTCAACAAGAGTTGTGATGAAATCAGCAGATTTTCATGCCAGAGCTTCTCTAGATGGCATCTGTGCAGCAGCCACATGGTCTTCTCATCATACCTTTATCACTCATTACAAATTAGATAAGGTCTCAAGGGGTCAGGTATCCTTTGGCTCTATGGTGCTTAGGAATATTCTTCCATGAGATCTCCCAAGGGTGAAGTAGCTGTGGATTCTGTCCCACTGTCAAGGAATGGGTGAAGGTTAACAGCATCAGATAAAGAAGTTATGTTTTACCATACTGTTCCATCTGTGTTGTTGATCTTCACCAATCCTTGACATCCCCACCCACCTTCCCCCATCCTGAGACTCTGAGTAGATCGGATTAGCCCTAACCTAGTTTCTCAGTAAAGGGCTCATATATGGCCTCTTTCTCTATACTCTCTATAGTGAACCATATTTTCTTTTTTCTATATACTATTTGGCAAACTCGATCTGAGGCAATATCTATGAGGAGCATTATGGGTAGTGCCTGTCTCGAGAGTTTGGATAGCGTGAGCTGGAAGATATGGCCGAGTCAGTTCCAGTCAAGGATTGGTGAAGATCAACAACACAGGTGGAATGTTATGATAAGACATAATTTCTTTATTCTGGATAAGTATGCTAGATAAAACTATCACCAAGTTGTCTATGTTTAATATAAGCCAAGGAAAATATAGATTTTAAGTTTATCATTTAAAAATTTCCTACCTCCAGAAGTGATCTAGAGGGCAGTAGTTGAAACTTAAGTTTTTGAAGGGCTAGGTAATATAGTCAATATAACTGATGATATTCTGCAGTGGGAAGTTACAAAACAGGAACAGGACTTAACATTTGGTTAAAGCTACTAGACACATTAAAGCAAAGAGGATTAAAGATGAATGAAAGTAAGTGTCAGAGCTGTTCATTTATGTACTGACTTCAAAAGTACTTGAACCTAATGCTAACAAAATTAATCCAATTGTTAATATCCAAAATTCTCATGACAAATAATAGGTGCATAGCCTCACTTGTCAAAACCCTAATGTACTTGTCTTCTGGAAGCTGGACTGCTATAACCCCATGATGATATTTTCTACCTTGATAATAGTCAGACAGATAGCCAAACAGACACACTTACACTCAAACACACACACACACACACACACACACACACACACACACACACACTCCAAAGACTATTTTTAAAGGGTGTAAATGACTGACTCCTCATGATATTAACAGAAGACATAAGTGATTCCACAGACTTGAAAAGTCTTGAGCAGTGTTATCTGATATTTTTTGTTTTATCAATAATTATTTCAGGATTATACTCCTAAGTCTAACCTTCATTTTTTTCAATAATGTATTCCACACAAATACTCTCAAATAGAACTAGACCAAATGTTGCCTTATAGACCACTAAAAGTCACCTCTAAGTATAAACAAAATATAATATCAGTTCCTTTTCCAACCCTATGATTTTTCTTGTAAGAAATTGCATATCTTTTTTCAAGCTCTCACTGGTGGCTTGTTTGAACACTTCAGAATGCAATACTGTTTTAAATAATGGGTCAGAATAGTGGAATTACAAAGTGGTACAATGAAAACCATGAAGCGACTTTACATGCCTTTAGAATTAGATGAACTATATAATATGCTTTCCAAACTTGGGTAGAAACAAAAAGGTCAAAGTTTAAACTATTGTCTGCCACACTCCTAGATGTTATCAATGGTGTTAGTTATTATAGTTTGTCTTTTTTATAACAATTTATGTTATTTTGCCAAGTCTCATCATACAACATTTATTGACATTAAAGATGAGTAATGTACTATTTACCAGGTGTGCATTTTTGTAAACCTTCTTGAAGAATATATGCCCCTTTTATTGAAGCAATTGTATTGCCCAGTTTGTAACTATTGGCATATTTGATAATATATGACCTACCTCCCATTATTTGCCTGAGAAGAACAGTTCAAAAAAGTTATCCCAGTACAGAACCCTCTGGGACGACAGTGGTAACCTAGATCAGGATAGAAAGGAAACCACTTATCTTGACCTGATGTGTACTATTGCTTAAACAGTTTTTACTAATTGAATTACAAATTAATTGATGATCATTGCTATTAGTAAGTCAAATATTCCCGTATGTAGGATACTGCTGAATGCCTTACAAGGTCAAGATAAGCAGTATGTATTGTCTGCTCTCCATCATGTGTTGGTATTACCATTTCAAAGAATGCCACACATTTCAAAAGGCAAGCTCTTTCTTAAGCAAACCCATAATGTTTCATAAATAACAGAAGTATGTCACTTGAATCATTTTAGATTAGCACCATTATGACTCTCTCCATGAATTTACATAGAATACTTCACAAGCTGCTGGTTCTAAAACTGACTGGGACTAATGTGATCTTCCTTTTGTGAACTGGTATCATAAAAGCTTGTTGTCATTTTATCTAACATGACTGATACTGTTTTTTTCTTAACTGTCTGTAAGAAACTGTCAGGTAGTTGTCTGGTTCCATAGAACCCAAGTTTTTAATTTTACTTGTGGCAGCAGCATCAGGTCTGTAGTTATGTAAAGATATTCCCTTTGTCTCTGCAGCAGTGTGACACATTTTTTTATGATTACTGTGAAATTTGCACATCTTCAAACATATCTGACATGTCACGTAGCTGCAAAATTGTCTCATTTGCACTCACAATTTTCCCTTTCAGTTTTTAGATGAAATTAATTAACACCTTATTACAACTGATACATTATTACCTAGTTCAACATGCAGATGACTCGACCCTTATCTTCTCTGCCAAATTATTTATTATTTATTTATTGACATTTGATTACTGGGAAAGTTTGCTAGGTACAAGCCCATTTTCATAGGAGGCCCGGGAGAAAAGTTCCAAATTATTACAATACATTTTAAGAACAATAATTTTACAATCTTCAAAAAGAAAACAAAAACATCTGCAGTTTAAATAATTATAACAAATTAGAGATTATATAAAAACATTGGCTAAGAATTGATACAAGTTATATGACAATCATTTAATATTTATGGCCACGGTGGTGCAGCGATTAGCGTTGCTGCCTCATAGCAAGAGGTTCTCCAGTTTGATCCTCAGCTGGGGTGCCTTCTGTGTGGAGTCTGCATGTCCTCCCTGTGGTCGCGTGGGTTTTCTCCGGGTGCTCTGGTTTCCTCCCACATCCCAAAGACATGCTGTAGGTGGACTGGACACTCTAAATTAGGCCCAGATGTGAGTGCATGCGTGTGTATGCCTTCTGTGGAAGGTTGGGAACCGGGCTGGCAACTCGACACCGTAAAACTCCACTGCCAATCGTGAGCAGACAGGTGATCTGCTGTGGTGACCCCTAACTGGGAAAAGCTGAAAGAAGAAGAAGAAGAAAAAGAAGAAGACGAAGAAGAAGAAGAAGTTTTACACAGTTTGTAGAGAAATTAAAGGTAAGTTAGTCTAATACAAACAGGAATTGCCATATGAAGTGAGGGAAAAACAGGCTTATGATATATTTATAGAGAAAGTCAAAGAACAGAACTGCATATAAGTAAGGAAGTAAGTGAAGAAGGGAGAGTAAGCTGGTATAAGGAATGAAAAGGCACATGTTCACATTTAGGGATATAGTTTATTCTAGTTTTGAGCAAGAGCAGAGCCAGATTTTAAATAGGAAGTCTTTCAGAATGGTTTTGAAAGTTGGGAGGTATTGACCTGATGGATACAGGTAAGGAATTCCAAGCCTTAGCACCCTTGTATGAGTATAGACAATGCCCAGCAGATTTAATAGGTTTTTAGACAGACAAGAGTTTTTAGTCACTGGATCACAATGACCGACTGAGAACATAGTCGTGTAGAATGTTTTTTAGTGCTGGACAGGAAGATGGACACTGGATAATTTCATAGGTGGTAAGAAGCTGTGTATTTGTTAGTTGATGAGGCAGTTCTAACCAATTTAGACTTTTCAGTGCTATACAATGGCAGGTTCTGAAAGGGGCATTTGCTGCAAATTTAGTAACTTTGTTATAGCATTGTTCAAGTTTTAATTTTTGTGAAGCCTGGAGGTTAGTAAGGATGAGACCACCATAAAGAAGTGTGGGGAGAAATAAGTAGTGGCAAGTGCAGTTTTAGTTGTGTCAGTGAGAAAGCTTTAGGCTCTGTAAAGCACCCCTGGTTTTTGATGAGATTTTTTTTAGCAATTTTGTATATGTACTATGTTGTCAGATATGCAAGTGAGACTGGAATCATTAGGGTGGCCTCTTGTGTGGATGTACTGAGGGTGTTTGGTGAAAATGTTAAAGAGGAGGTGACCACGGATAGAGCCTTGTGGTACACCAGTGGCGACTGGGAGGTAAGGAGAGAGCATGGAGTGCCATTTTACTGACTGATACCTATTGGATTGGTAGCTTTTGAACCACAGAAGGGATGGATGAGAGAGACCTAGTGAGGACATTTGAAGTAGAACTTTTCTGTGACAAACTGTATTGAAAGCTTTAGACAAGTCCCTCTGTACTCCAAGACATTACACAGCAGACATTCTTATTAATTGAAACATGGCTAAAACTTCACAACTACATCTTAAACTCCCCCAAATAAATTACTGCTTGTTCCCCAAAAACACATCTCTACCAAAACAAGAGTATTCACTATCTTCTCTGCCAGCACCAGCACCATGATAGAAGAAGTAAACCATACAAAATTAAAGGGTGTTATCATAGATGACCAGTTGAAATTCGACCACCTAGTATCATGAATGGTTAGAAAGCTCATAAAAACTAGGTACATTATACAGAGTACAAACTTACCACACTTGACATAGCCAGAAGACATACAACCTCTACTTTCTTACTGACATCTCTTTTCTATGCTGCTCTGGTCATCACTAACCTTCAGTCTCACCTCTGTCATATCATACTACTCTCTTTCAGCTAACAACATACCAACTTCTCTATAAGTTAGAAAATTGCTCAGCTCTTAACAACTTATACAGCATTACTCCCCCAACAGAATTTTAAGCTCTAGAAAAATCACTTACTATAACCAAATCATCTAATACTGCAGGTGACTCTCTATACTCAAGTAGTGTAACTAAACTATGAACCACATCCCACTACTAAAATCCATCCAGAATACAAAGTCATTTGAAATACAACTAAAACTTCACCTTTCAAATCAATGGATCTGCTCCTGAATATCCTGAGTATAAAAATCAGTTCCAGACAGCTGATTTGAATGTATCACCTTTAATTGTTAGGTTATTTCACTTGTCAGAGGCTTGATTCAGTGAAAAGAATTCACATTCTGAATGTATAGTTATGGTGTGGGTAAAACTATTCATTTTGATGACTTATTTAAAAGGAGCATGGGGATTTATTTACTAGCCTGGGGTGTTTCCAAGATGTTTACTGGAGTCAGATAGCTACTACTGTACTGCTAATAGTTCAAGTTACAAGGAAAACGTTCCTATAGTTTTGTAGAGCAGAATCAAAAACTTCTTACCCTATATCGGTGCTGAAGGTTCCATTAATGTATTTATAGAGAAAGAGTGGTAATCAAAAACAGAATTAAGCTACTGCATAGTATCTTTAATAAGTCTTTGTACAAGGTCAAGCCAAAACTGCAGAGAAATGTTGTTGAGACAACAGAAGTATGATCTAGCTGTAAAGTATAAGCAGGAGAAAATGTATGCTTATAGCCACATTAAGAGACATGGTATTCATGTCCTTAATCAAACAATCACTATATTCATCCTTATGTTGGATTGGAACATGTTGTTTAAAAAAATATTGACCCATTTTATTATTAAACATACACACCAAAACTCTCACTGCAATGTTTGTCAGCAGATATACTGAGCAGTTCATACTAACAAGTGCAACAGTAAGACCTACTTGGAGACAAACTCACCTCACACTTAAAATTATTAAATGACATACCATTAAATGAAGCTCAACTATATAATGAATCCAAATAATATTGTAAATCTTGTTGATCTTTCACGGAGGTAACTACCCTTGCAATCTTAGCGCCATCTGAAAATTTTCCAGTGTAACAGTTATTAACTATTGGAAATAGGGACATAAAAATATGAAAAAGAAAAGGGCCCAAAACAGAGCCCTGGGGCACTCCTCTAGATATAAGAAACTATTTTGATTTATATTCTTGAATTAACAAACAAGCTGAGTTTAAACAACCAATTTCCAAACCATCAAACAACATAATCATTGAAACTTCTTTTCTCCACTACATTGATAGTTTACTTCCAAGGAATAGAATCAAAAGACTTTGAAAATCTAAAAACATAACATCAACTGGAAGATCTAGTTCCAAAGCCTCAGCAACATCTAAATAAAAACTAATCAAATCAGTTATGGTAGATCTCTCTGAAGAAAACCTATTTTGAAAAATGTCATAATATTTTTTCTCAACAGATGAATACACTACATCTAATAAGAGTCTCTCAAAGGTTTTACTAATAAGACTAGTCAGACTAATGGGCTTGAAAATTTCAAGACCATAAGCATTTCTACCTGAGTCTATATAATTTAATTGAAATATGTATTTGTTGAATACATATTCATTGAACACTAATCAACGAAATTCATTTCAGCAAACCAAGGACTTTTTCCCAGGGTTAGCAAGCACTTGGCCATCACTGGAACTTTTCCCTTATCCCCACTATAGTGTGATCTTAGAGTTGGTATATACAGTTAGGGGTGTGTGTGTGGGGGTGCAGCCCTCCACATTAGGGGGTGTAGGGGGAGTAGCCCCCCGCTTGGGGTGGGTTTGATTTAGTTTGCAGTCTCTGGTCTAGAGTGCTGATGGACGAGTGGTTCCTAACACTGGTAAAAAGTCTGGGGTTCACTGAACAAGTTTTGCTTATTAGTGTTTGATGAATACGTATTCGACGAATACATATTTTAAGTGATATAGACCCTTTCCACCCTTATGTGTTGGGATAATCAAGGCATGCTTTCACTGACTAGCTACAAAGCATAAATTCAATGACAACTGGAATAGATAAGATAATACTCTCTCTAAGGGAAAAGAGAAATAAACTGGCATCATATTGATATTAGTAAGAAAAAATTCTCAAAGCTTAGGGACTATTGTGGGAGATTTACATGTGCTAGCAATGAAATTGTTATCACTGGGAACTAGAACATCTATTTCTTCAGCAGGTCTGGCACCGATGAGTGAAATGCTTGATATGCAAATGAATTTGGAGATACCAGTCTTGCATTGTTTTACAGTTAGGAAAGCATTAGCTTTTGGATGCAACACATGGACCAATACTGAAGAAGTAATGGGGATGATTAACAAGCTTAAGCTGGTTAAAGTGCCAGGTCCATACTGGTTTAATGCCCTTTCAACTTAAAATTTAAATGTAAACTAGGCTTAATCCTTGTCAATCTCTATAGCCACATTAAGAGACATGGTATTCATGTCCTTAATCAAACAATCACTATATTCATCCTTATGTTGGATTGGAACACGTTGTTTAAAAAAATATTGACCCATTTTATTATTAAACATACACACCAAAACTCTCACTGCAATGTTTGTTAGCAGGTTTAACCTCTCATTTTACAGTAATCTCAATTTTTAAGTCAAGGTTTATGTTCAGATATGAGACCCCAGACAGCAGCATTACTCTGGAGCTCTGTGCGTACCATAACGAAGGAAACTACCATAAGGAACTTCTGCTTACTCTCATTGTTTCAAAAACATTGATAGGACCACAAAGCACTAATCAATACCCCCCCGGATTTGTACATTACTTTTCAATGACATTTATTAATGGTAGCTCAAATTCCTTTGCAAGCACTTCATTGCAGCAATACATTAAGGGAATGATATCATCCACAATAAAAAAATTGTCACCAACATTAGAAAAATTACTATCTCCCTTTATCTGTTTTATTTCTCACTAGAGACACTTTTCTACATTTTTCTCAGCTATACCCTTATAAGAATCAAGTTGACTGGAGCCGAGATGATAATCACAGTGTTTCCAGGCATTATTATCTACCTAGAAGTCCCCCCTCATCTCACTACTCATCTGGTGACCTCTGTTATTTTCATTACTCAGTAATTTCACCATTTTTTGTACTAAAAATATCTGGGTATCATGAATATGCAGGTCATCAAATACTTTATTGTAGACATTCTTTCTAAAATAACAGATAAAATCAGGCATGACATTGTGAGATTACTAAATACTCAATTTAACCTATTCAATCTGACCTCAGCTATCAAAATGAAATATTTTCTTAGGCTATTCTTCTTGATTAACAACATAATTACCAGAATATAAAACATTATATTTAAACAATCCAACAAACTTATTTGCAAGTTTATATGTAAGACCCATACATTTAACCAGTTTAAACTGTGCAGCTTAAATGAAAGATTAGGACTCAGACTTCCAGACTCTATTCTATATTAAACAGAGTGAAGATTCAGAAAACTCATGAAAATTAGCAACTTCATTAGCTTTCCCCAGGATTTAGCTCCCTCCTTGATAAGCATTGTAAGAGAAAAAACTCAACAACTTAACATAAATCCAAACGTTTTCCCATTTCTTAAAAACACTGACTTAGCTCCCACAAGTTGCCTTACTGAATAGTGAGGTTAATTGTTGATTCAAGGAAACAAATGAGAGAAACATAACTACAACTACAGACAGCACATTTACTGTGCAAACCGGTTTACAATTACCATAATATCAAATGTAAATAAAGAATTTGTCATGTGTTGCACTGGTCCAGAATGTCGGTGCACATAGACCAAGTGGTCTGAGACTGTTCAGTGTTTAATGCATAACAAAACAATAATCCATTGAGAAGCCTAGCCCAATTTCCCAAATTCCTGGGAAGACCATAGACTAAACTAGGAAAATCTTTGTTTCATTCATGTGACTTATAACTGATAAATGCAATTACTATTTCAAGTTTCTGAGGTTGTGGAGTTAATAGGTATTATAAGTGCTTGAGATTAATTCACTTAAATTCTGTCTACAAGTAATTCCTACAACTTCACAGCATAGTTCATAAGCAAGATCAAAGAACAACTTATCAGTGCTTCAAAGTGCCTTATTTAATGTTTGATTAAAAGAAGACATAATGCCTTCATCATGGTATATAGCAAACAGTGTAACGCTATACAATAATTATAGAACTGATGGGCTTCTCTTATTTTGTCAAAGAATTGGATCATCGAACTGCATTACAAATACTGACAATAAGACATTTTATCGAACATGCCATTCATCAAACCATTCTGACTGAGATCGCATTATGGTGGGGATTTGGAAATTCCCCACTGTAGTCCTATCCTGGAGTTGGTATATATATATATATATATATATATATATATATATATATATAAAACTAGCGGGGGTGTGGGGAGCACAGCTCTCCACAAGAGGGAAGTTTGATGTCATTCGATGATCTGATTCTTCAGTACAATAATATAGACATGAGCTGACATGGTTAAAAACTACTGTCCTATTAGTCTAACATATGAATTGCTGGAATGTGAGAAACTATATGGTCTTGAAGTAGATGATTTTCAGCATGTATTCATCAAGACTCAATCAACTCTACACTTGATTAAGAATTAAAAGTTTTGGTTCTGTTTCTTGACCTAGCTAACGCCTTTGATTGTGTACTGTATGGTGTAATTTTGCAAAGCTTACTCATTGTTTACCCAAACCTACAGAGGGCAAAGCAGATCAAAACCTGGTTGTCTGAGTGCAAACAGAGGGCCATCACTCAAGGGAAACCCCCAGACTGTAGTTCTGTGCTAAATGGTGTACTACAGGATTAGGTACTTGGTCCTGTATTACTTAACATGCTAGATTCTTTCATGCCACTTAGTAGTTATCAGTGGGGATCCAGATATCCTGATGATATAAAAACAGGCTCCATCAATGTTAAAGAAAAGGACACTGACATGTTCAATTTTTACTTGGCTAATCTATCATCATAACTAAAGTGCAATGGCTTAAATTTTAACATCAGTAAATGTAAAGTCATGCATTTAGGAACCCAAATTCTTTATTTTCCAATTAAAGTACATAATGAAGACATTGAGATTGTGGAGAATATAACATATCTGGGAAAGGTTATTAGTAATTAGTAAGTTGTTAGGGATTTGGGAACTTGATGTGGACAGTAACCTACCTTTCAACTAACATTTGTCTGTTGTCATAAGAATGCCTTTCTGTACTGCATAGCGTCTGAACAAAGTGATTGTGTCTAGATCCAGAAATGTCATTGTCATTGTCATCCTTTACTCAGTCCTCATCAGGCCAATCATTGAGTATAACACTGGAATGCCCAAAGAAATACCCACTAAAAGGATACAAGGCCTAAATAATATGTCCTAAGTGGACTGACTGAAAGTCACTTCACTATACTTGGTATCCTACAGACAGCTAAGAGATGACCTGTGTCTGGCATACAAGTCATTTTCCAACCCAGTACTGATGGATTTTTGTAAAAAGGCAAGTTGAATGGCACCAGAAATACTCAGTCTAGGGATCTAAACCTCTTCTGCAACATCGACAGAACAGTTTGGAGGGACAGGTTTATCACTCATAAGATACTGTTGCTTTGGAACAGACTCCCCATCCACATAAACAAAGCTCATCTCTGTCCATATTCAAGTGCAACTTGGATCTATGGATGAGAAACAGAAAATTTACCCCAGGACTGGCTCCTGTACTACTAATGAACAGAGGCAGCTCCTAAATGACTTTTCTATGCATGGATCCCCTCAAATTATCTATGGTATGATCCAAGTTATTCTCACTATGACTAATATATAATTATCAGCCATGGGATGAGTAAGGCTAGTCTAACACCAAATGGGATAGGTTAACTGAAGCAGCAAAAGGGAAATTGGATAGGCTTAAAAAGGCATTCAAGGGCTGCTAGTTTAGTAATTTCCTATGAACCTATTAACTTATAATAAGCTGACATTCAGGACTAATGTGAACAAGGTCAGTTCTAATTCACTTAGTAATGTGGGATTATTCTTTATGACCTAAGTTTCTAGGTCACCATCACTACTGGTAAGAATATATTTTTTGGACTGATCATAAAAATACAACTCATTGATTTGTTCTCATAGCAAGACAGAGCTCTTACTACTAGAAAGTGTAGAAAAAAAGTACACCAAAAGAATTTCAGCATATGAAGACATGAGTTAACAAAATTATTTCCATTTCTTTGGGATTATATTCAATAATATATGTATATATATATATATATATATATATATATATATATATATATATATATGTCAGGTTGTGATTGGGCTTTAAATCTATACTGGATCCTACTTTAATGTCATTACTGTGTTTGGACATACTTGATACTGCCTGCAGCTTTAGAGATTTTAATTGTTTCTTTCATCAACATGTTGTAAAAACATCTTGGAGAAGCAGGTTTATGGCTATCTCCATAGCATTCTGTAAGAATAAACTCCCATTCTCCATTAGAAGTCTTAGCACACTGACATATTTTAAAGAACATTTTGATATGTGGGTCAAATCTGAGGTATTTGTGAGAATGTTAAGAAGTCTGTGTTCTGTGTTAACTATTACACCTGAACACTGATAACTTTAAAAATATGAAAGCAAGACATTTCACAAAAATAGAAATTGCAACATCTGACCTCTATTTTGAACTATCACAGCCAAATAGCCATATCCAAAGGTCAGTTTAAGCTCTTAAAAACCTCATGAAGAAATCTCAGGAATTGACAGTGGTTGCTACGTACACTTATACCCAGCATTGCTGGAATACAGGAATATCTCTTTGCAATGTACAAGTCCTTTACCAGCTCAGATATTGATAGGTCACAGATTAAACTGCAGACTGCCTATGTCTTTCTCAAGTTCAGTTAAAAAGAGACTGAAAGAAAGGTATCCTAAACAAAAATACCATTATGATCTGAGAGCAATGTACCCATCTTTTTTAAGAGGGGAAAAGAAAGAGAAGACAGCAAGGAACTGTAGAAAACATCCAGAAGTAGTGGTTGTGAAGAAGTGTAAGTAACCCGTGTCTTCTGTTATACTATGGACAGAAAGTTGCTGAGAAGAAATCAGAGACATTGGTTCAAAATAAATATGTCCTAAACTAACTGTTTTGTATACAGAGTCTATGTCTCAGAAGCCTCAGGCAGAGGTAGTTAGAAAACTGTCCAGACAGCTATATGTAGTGCCTGTTGATTAATCAAGAGCAGCTTTGGTGAAGGTAAAAAACATTCAACAAAACTGCTTTCAATGACAGTCAAGTTTTTCATCTTTCTCCACTGTTCTGTGATCTTGGCGTTGGCATAAATAAGTTCAGGGGACTGGGGTGAGGGATTGCCCCCCCCCCCCCCACACACACACACATAAAGAACGTTACTGGGTGGTTTGCTAAAAGTGGCTTTGATAAGCACTTTTTGATTTTTTTTTTAGTACTCACAGAAAGTGCATTCCATGAGTTGATGTATCCAGATGTCTGTAATTGTATGCCAAAACCATTTCCAGAAGATGCAGTAGATGAGCTACAAAATGTTCATCTGAGTTCAGAACATCCTAATACAGTATATGATGGGAGATTACCTGTACTAGTTCCAATTTCATCATTGACAGAAACCTCAGATGATAAACTCTCCTACATAGTCTGAGCACTGAAGACTTTCAAGAAGGCAAGCAAGATGCTTAGACAACACCAAGGACTGAAACATGCAGATCAGAACTGTATTTTAATGAATATACTGCTGTAGAAATAATAGTATTTCACCTTTGTATCTGAAAAAACATGAAACTGGATAATATTGAAATGTCTTTGCATATCTGAAAATACTCCAAGTACATATGCTTTCTTATTAAAGCAATACCCAAAATGCAATACTGAAAACATAAGTTTTTTTTCAGATGACTATAACGATGCATATAATTCTACCTAAACATAAAGTTCAAATCTTTAACTTTAGAAAGAGGGATGTAATACACGTGTATGGATTTAAGGTATTTGGCACCTCTAGCCTGATGGAACATTTTGAATACATATCATTCTTCTGTTATTATGAAACTATTCCATAGTTTAAAATCCATGCTGGTGAAGCTGGCGATATGGAAACATTATCGTCTATCCTCATTTAGGCCATCCAGAATGCCAGATACTACACTATTACATTTCCCTTTTGTCTGGTATCCTTGTTCCTAAATCAATCTGCTTTTCTACTTCCTACCTACTCTCAACCTGACCTGTCACACTTGTATTTGCCTCCTGTTCTACCCCCTGAACCTCTTTCTAATCAAATGCCCACTCTAGCCCGTAAAATCTTCCTTGTAGATTTCTCTCACATTCATGCCCATCCCAGCATTCACTGAGCCAGATTACACCCCTACATCTTGCACTCTTCACATAGTTCCCTCTCCCTCCTCCCATGGCTGCCTCTGTCCTACCATAGCATTATTACTATTATATGGCTTGATTTTCATTCTAATCTCATTAAGCTGCCCTAGTCTTATCTTGCTAAGTATTTGTTATCATTCTATTCAGGCAGTGCAGTGGTGCAGTGGTAAACATTGTCTCATATATGTGTTTTTTATATATATATATATATATATATATATGTATATATATATATATATATATATATATATATATATATATATATATATATTTATTTATATACATTTTATATGGTTCCATGCCATTTGATAGAAAAAAATGTTGAAACACAAAATGTTGAAAATGGAATTTGTTCTGCCCTCACTGTTGTATGAGCCCAGATCTGGCATATATAATTAGCAGGGGGTGTGGGGTTGCAGAGCAGCTTGCCCTCTTGCATTAAATAAGTTTTTGATATTTTATGCTTTTGTGTTTCAGCATTTTTTTCCCCAATCAAACAAATAGCATGGAACCATATATATACATATATATATATATATATATATATACATATATATATATATATATATATATATATATATATACATACATATATATATATATATATATATATATACACATATATATATATATATATATATATATATATATATATATATATATATATATATATATATATATATATATATATATAGCACCACATGTGGCTGAGTGGATAAATTATTTGATCTATTGCACTACAAAAATATTCATATTTATCATTTAAAATGCTGTCTAGATACTGACGTTAAAATAACCACTTGTTTCACTGCCCTGTATGACAACACCAATGAACCAGATATGTGTGTCTTTAAAAGGTAGCTACTCTACAGTCATCATTTTCTATGAAGTGTAAATTATGAAAGTGAAGGGATCCAATACAAAAAGAGACCGTGGTTTGCCAGTTCCCCTCCCTGTCACTTATTCCATTTACAGCTTCAAATATAAATATTAATAGTTTCAAAATGTATGGAATTCAGAAACATTCACCCCTATTTATGAAGTGGAGAGGTGTGGAGGTAATATTTGGTTTTGCTGTAGTAATATTTAACCTTTAACTACTGTAGAAGTTAGGAAAAACATGGTTGTAATCACTTTTTGTACATTTAAATCAAATTATAGAATCTAGACAGTACAGCTGAAATGGATTGTTGTTTTTCTAGGCTAAGATTGTGACGATTTATTCAGTTTGTGCCCACCACTATATTATTTTCGGACAGTCACAGCAGATATCTATGTCTCCTCAGAAATGCAGTTATGTGAACACTGTAAATGACCTGAATTTGTATATTTCATATTAGCTGGTGGGTAGTATACCCTTTAAGAAATAAGTAGGCCTTAATAGGCTTCTTGGAAACTGTACAGTTATGCATGCAACTCATCATAAAAGTAAGTGTTCGAGCAGGAGATCACCAATCCAGTAGTATTCCTTAGCCATGCGATTTGTCTTAGGTGGATATCAAAAGTCTAGGCTGACTTCTAGAGCTTTCATGACTGTCCTCCATGAGCATAGCTCCTCCTTGTTCACCATCAGTCTGATGCATTGTTTATAAGTAGAAGTCATACCTCTCAACTTCTCAGCAAAAAAAATCTGGGCAAAGCCAGAAATAATTGCAGGAACAAAGGCCCAGAAATAAGGACAGATTTTAAATACTACTCCTATAAACTTAGAAAGTTGCTAGAATAACAGTTTTTGAATTATTATGTATTTTCCAAAGCATGTGAAGTCTGAAACTCAAATGTCTGTCATTTACTACTATTTAGTTACATCATTCCTTAATGATTTTCCAGAAAAACACACATTTTATGAGGGACAGACTAAAAATATGAGGAAAAAATCTGGACATTCTGTGAAAATCTGGACAATTGAGAGGTACGGTAGAAGCCATAGATACTAATACTCAATTTATTTTGATACAAAAGTTTTCTGAAGTCAGTGAGGTCCCTTACCCTAGCATATTCAGTTATTTGGCATGTTAATCCAGGCAGCATTAACCTGGTCCCCTAAAAGAGAGCTTTTAGATGTGGAGGAGGTTCCTGGGGATCAAGATGAAAACATGAAAAAGGAACCAAGAGGAAGTAGAGAGGGAGGGTGTTAGCTTGCACTGCAGCAGTGAATTACTACTTGAAAATCTACTGTTACAGTGGTTTACTTGCAGAACTATATTTTGATCATCGTAGAAATCACTGCTGCAGCAGTATTTCTTACCAATGGGAGAACATTAGTTAAAATAAATGTAAGTGATCATAGCCTCTGCCCTCAAAGACTATACCCTAAACAGCACACCTACAATTTTATTGTTTGATTCATAATAAAAGGCAATACAGCTAACCAATCAAACAGAAAGTGCCTGCTGAGAAACCAGTCAGCCCACATTGCCTGACATCCTTGACAATGACAACGTAACACTTCATTTGTCAGTGAATATCTAGTACATGTGGGTACTTTCTCCTTTGTTTTGAAGGTCAGGAAAAAAGCCAGCAGACAGATAGCTCGGTTAAGTGATAGCTTGGGAGCTACTTTGGACATAAAGAAAGGATAGAATTTGAGGCTAAACCTATCCGTATAGAAGAATTTATAAGACTCCTTGCACATGAGGGCTTGTAGCTCTAATGCTCTTCTAGTCAAAATCCCAACCACCAAGAAAACAGAAGCATGGGGTTCAAAGGGAGCCTGCATTAGCTTCTGGATGACAAATGTCAGGTCCCAAAGTGGGGGTATTATGTTTCTGGGTGATTTTCAGTGTAGTACCTTTTGAAACTGCTTCAGCATATAAGTGAGCCAATAAGAATGGTTCCATGGTGGAAGAATGCTCCTATGATGGAGAGGAGTATCTTGATCATAAGGTAGCCAAGGAAACGGGTTCCTATTACGTTGTCGAATGACAACAATGTCGAATGCTCAGAAGAGTGAAACCTCCGCATATTGAAGTTTGGATTGCAGGATCGCAGTACAGTGGAGATTGGAATATTTGCCCTTTCCTCACTGTATTGCGATCTCAGAGTTGGTATATATATATTTAGCTGGGGGTCGCCCCCAGAATCAAAGTTTCGATATTTGGCAGTTTCGCTCTTCTGAGTGTTTGAAATTGTTGTCATTCGACAATGTAATATGAACCCGTAGGAAGCACCCTTTGAGAAAACTTTTGTTAGATATTGCATGACTTGTAGTTCTGCACACTCCTTTTGATTCCTGCCTCTAGATGTCTACTACACAGAGAACCTCTTCCATTTGGCCAAACTAGATTTACTGATACTAGCTCTTTTAGCTTTCTGTGAGATGTTCATGACTTAATCACAAAGCCAGTCCTTAGAAGGTATCATACTGAGAGGTTCTATGCAGCTAGCCTCAGGGTACTAAGGTATTGGTACACCCAAGTCCATCAGTTTTGGGTCTGCAGACTGCAGTGCTGATGGAGGACAGGCCCTTCTTTGGCCATCAGGATCAGCACAAAATATATTTTCCAAGACCGTTGTGGGGCTATCAGATGAACTTTGGCCCCGTTTGACTTTATTTTCTCTAACATCCCCTGGCAATTGTTGTAAAGAAGACAGGCCTATAGTAGTTGTCCTGAGCCAAGACATGAGGAACAGGTCAAGGTTTAAGTGTTTGGGCTACAGAATCTGGGGAAAAAGGTCTGCAGCTGGTGATTCTCAACATTCTTGAGCAACTCTAATTGGGAGAGCTCTCACCTTTAAGAAACTGGCTTGAACACTGAAAGTTTTTGAGTATGGACATACTCAAATTATACATTAGGACATTTTAAGTGGAAGAAATATAGACTGCCTGCAGTTGTAACCTCAGCTACACCATCAGTTCCCATATCATAAAAGTCAACCTGTGTAGACAGTACAAAAAAGTGCCTCCTTGCTTATTTATGTATTACATTACTGTGGCAGTGTTTGTGATTCCCGGCAAAGTTCTTGGCTTTAGTTCTGACTTGAACCCTTCCAGTGCCAACATCACATATATTATTTCCTTAATACTAATGTGCTTACTTAGAATGTCTCACTTTCTTTTACGTACACCCCAACATGATCTGATGCAGTGGTCAGAGTCTGATCACCTTGGGTTGGAATCATCAGATTGTCTAGACTCGTCTAGACTGAGCTCCACTTAATTGGTCACTAAGGAAATTATCTCTTGATGGCTGGAATAAGTGGTATTACCTGATGGAGCTGTCAGTGTTGCTGAAAAGGACTTCTTAGATTCATCTGGAATTTTCTAATGAGCAGTTTGGCCACAGGTACCACAATAACTGATACCCAGCACAGGGATCTCACTATTTCTCTGGCTGTGATCTTATCCTTCTGAACTAGGTTTAAGAAAAGAATTTTCAGTTATTGGACTGCATCCCTAGGTAGGAAGAATGCCCTTGTGTGTTCTCGGAAACATCTTAGATGTCTCTGGATTTAAATTAGACTTTGGAAGGTTTAGAGAAAAGCCCGGTTAGGTCAGATGGTTCATGGTCAAGGTCAGTAACCTGCTCATTTTCTCTAATAAGTGTTTGTATGAGGCAGTCACCTAAAAAATGGTACCTGGATCTTCAGGAAACTTAACACTGAGGCCAGTGATTTGGTGAATGTCTACAATACTGTGTGGAGATCAAAGGGGAGGGGGAAATTAATTGGAAATGCCTGTCACACACCTTGAATCTCAGGACATGCCTGTAAGTCTTGTAAACAGAGAAAGGAAAGTAGGTGTTCTTCAAGTCCAATATGACCAACAGAACTCTGAGATAAAGAAATGGGGGGTAATTGGGACCAACCTGTGGGTAAGCATTTTGAATTCTGTGATCTTTAGAAATTTGTTGAACTTGTACAGGTCAAGAATGGGCCTCCAGAGTTTGTCCCTGGTGAAAAGAAAAAGCTTGAATAAACATCTTTTCCCTTTCTGGAGGGGCACATTCCATGGCTTAGATGGGCTGGTCCACGGGGGCTGAGGGCATCTCCATAGAAAGCAGAATGACCATGATATTGAGTTTGTACCCCAAGAAGATTATACCCTTACTTACCATTAAGGACACCAGGTGGAACCAGATGTTTTTGGAGTAGGCCATACTTTTGTCAAGGCATTTGAAAAGGGTAAGAAAAAGGGTAAGAAAAAAGGAGATGCAGTTTGGGGTATAATCAGTACTTATCAGTGGCCTCTCGGTTGGAAGGGGATCTTCCATTCCTCCCCTGACTTGTTGCCTTTCCTTTTTCCTTCTACCAAGATATGCCTGTTTAATTCTTCAGACCTTATTTTTGATATTATTGCCTTATCTTGGCATGCTTTCTGCAGAAAGGCCACTGCCTTTTTGAGTAATTCTTGGTGTAAATGGGGATGGGAAATCCACTGTGTTACACTTTTCCTCTAGGCATCTGAAATCCTACTGAGAAGGTAGATCAGATAGCAGATAGCTGGCTAAGGACATCTAAAAGTGTACCCCAAATGTCCTTAGGCACAGGTTGCAAACAAATCTAGGCATGTCTTCTCAGCACTGTCTTGGTGGATGCTGCTATGCTGAAGACATTTGCAGCATTGTATTTACTCTTTATGGCATATTTGCCCACCCTGAAAGAAATCAGGATCAATTTAATTACTTTATCCTTTGTTTTCCTCATCTGAAGCATTCACTTATATTTTCTACTTGCTTGAGGATTTCTCTTTGATATTTTATAATACAAGTTTGGCAGTTCACAGCCATGAATGCAAGGGTGGCTAAACTATACACCTTTTGATGTATGGTCCAGTATCCTGCTGCCTTTCTCATTACACAAATTATTCAGAGTTGGTGCTCATTATGATCTTCTTGTAGCCCCCAGGGTGGCCATTGCCAGACTGACCAGCAGCTTCCTATATGGGTACTTAAACTAATCCTAGGGGTACTTAAACTAATCCTTTACCCAATAGAATCAGTTTTCTTTGGAAACGGTGAGTGGAAATGAAGCTTCAAATATGTCTTCAAATGCTGGAAGCATGAGGTGGGCTCCACTAACGAATTAGACTCTTCCATGTACACCAAGCTGAGATACTTTTTTTAGGACCTGACCCTTTTGTTTTCCAGTTAAAATGGATAGTCCCCTCATTAGGTTCAAAGTGTCAACAAAGAACAAGTCCTTTGGTGTACTGCCTGAAGAGGTGGTCTCCTCATCAGTACTGTAATCCACTGTGGATGAAGTCTTGGAGTGCACTAAGTCCTCCCCTTCAAGGTCTGACTCAAATGAGTCTACCAACAAGAGATTTTTTTTTCTCATTGGGGGCATGCCATCAACTTGCAAAGGTTACTAATCTTCTCTTTGGCTACAACTTAGTACTTTGCAAACTTCCTGTAATCAAAAGTCAAAGGTGGGATCCACAAGAGTATGAATGCTTGGGCTGTAGGTGTCATTTCTACCCTATAAACAACAGGCAAAGTTTCAGTTATCCAAGATCTTTAAAATCTTTTAAACAGATCTTTCTGACTATTGACAAACAAAATCATCAGAGATGTGGTGACGCATTCAACTATAAGCAAGTGGGTATGATCCTTGAGTGGCAGATATCCTTCAAGGGTACCCGGAATTCAGACTCTGGTCTTGGTGTCAAAGAACCTCCCTCAGAGGTCTATGAAGGAGCAGTATTCAACATTTGGATGTGAATGTTTGCATCCACAGTGATCAAGATAGGTGGGAATTACAGTAGACAGATGCAGGCTAGGGGAAGATGAGATAGTTCAATCTAGAACTAGTATCATTCTCTTTGTCCAATGAATACTTAATAGTAATGTTCTTAGGCTGCTCTAGTTGTCTAGTCTTTTGTTATTGTAGGCCAGAGGTAGAAGTCTCACCCTGGGGGTTGACAGGCCTGAACTAATAGCTGGTGTCTTCTTCATGAACATCACACAGTATTGACAGGAGTAAGCCTAACATTCATCCATTAGACAAAAACACTGTGTCAACGAACATTTGCTTTTGACAAGCAAGAATTTCAGAATGCTTTCCTGGTGACATCATAGACCTCAGAAAATTCTGAAAATACAAACTGCAGAATTAACCTTAATAGTCCATTTCAGTGAAAATGGTCAAAAAGACAATAACAACAGAGACTGCAATAATAGAGACAATGAAAAAGTCCCAAAATATGCTCTAATTATTGAGATGTCACCTGCAAAGGACCTGAAGGACAGTGGAATGATGAATGATCACTTCTTTGTAGCAAAAAGAAATGACTAATGGTACAAGTATCTCCTCCTTGTAAATCAAACATCGGACTGATTGATACAAGGAAGAGCTATACTAAAGGTTGGTATTAAATATAAAATCAAGTAAATAATGTCTCTACCCATACCATCATACCTCCATAACTATAAAACCTACCAGTGAAATCCATCCAAAACCTGGGTCATCTCAGCATATTCAAGCACCAGGCAATTTCTTTATCATTACATCATTACATCCCGACCCAAAGTCCCACTCTGGCCTTCATATATACCATTCTAATTTACAATGTATGTATGAAAATCTTCCTGAAGTGCATTCATGGACAGCAGTACACTCTCCAGTCAAATTAGTTGTCACAGAAACCTGGCTATACTAGAAAACAAAAAAATGAAACAATTGCCCCACCATATAACATTATCAGATTACTAAGAGCAAGAAACAACCTGACAGTGTCACTATTTTCTTAAATAAACATGTTAGATAACTCCCTTTTACCTGACATCCTGCCAACTTTCTCTAACTCAGAATTTCTGCTAATCATGGTAAAACTAAACACTCACAAGACAATCATAATCATGGGTATATGCATACCCTAGATAATACTAAAACACTGGAAGATATTCTGTGCAGGGCCTCCTCTTATTTCCCATTTTCTAAATGAAGTGTTTGGGGACTGGTTACATATTTTTTTGCCCTGTGTTAAAGGATTTTAAGGGGGTAGTTAGGGATATTGGTGTAGAGTTGGGGATGGAACTATTTGTTTTAACCTGGTGAATTTCCAATTGGTGATCCTTAAACAGATAAATCTGTCCAAACAGGATATAAATCTTTTAAACATGGTGCTGCTTTGTGCAAAAAAATGTATTGCTTTGAGATGAGATACCATGGATGCCCCTACATACCTGGACTGATATCAAATGTTGAGCAAGCAGGCAGGATATGCCATAAAATTAAAATATATTAAGCTAAAGGAGCAGGCAACATCTAAATAGTCTGGATGGTTACATTTTACTGATTTGTTTCATAATGACTATTTACTTAGATACTTATCTTAGCTGATTGCTAGCATAACTTAATTTTTGTTTAGGTTTAATTGTCTGTTTGTTGTTATTTGAGCTTTTAAAAAACGATAAATAAGATATTTGAGAAAAAAAGACACTGGATGAGAATGTTTACTTGTAACACAAATAAACATATCAATATGATCAAGAAAAATAGGATCACAATGTACCTAAAGCATTTGTGCACATGGAGAGTGGGTTTAGAGGAGGCACATATTAATGAACAGGAAAATATAGCATTAATCTGGGGTATTTAGTAAAAGAGTGTCACATCGATCTTTGCATTCAGTAGATGAAGGGAGCTAAGTATTCTCATATCAAAAATTATATGACCCTTTACAGTGAAAGAAACATTGACAGAGTAAGGGTAACATGGGTGAAATCAAGGTTACAGTTTTCATTGCCCATTTTCTAAGAGATACCTTAGAGTAAGAATTCAGAGGAATAATGAAACAGTTGCTTGTTGTTCAGGAAGGGATAACTAGTACTGTATTTGTATGGAGAAAACCCTGGAAGGGTGGCAAGTATGGGCAAGTGTTGATGTTTGAGGTGGTGCTAGAGTTGTTCAAATTCTTTGTACAGGGACATATACAGGGACTTACACTAGGGCAATAAGACTGACTGATGTTTCTATAATAGTACATGGGAAAATTTGTTACACACCTTATTCTAAGAAGAATATGCCAAGTTGTTGAATAATAACTAAGGGCAGGTGGGTTTGGCATAATGGTTAAGGTCTTTACCTCATAAGCATAAGGTACAGGGTCTGATTCTGACTTCAGGTTATAGGCTAGGCTTAAAATGACCTTCAGGACAGTTAGCCTAGTATTCAGCTATGAACGTGTGACAGCATGTGTATTTGACAGGAAGACTGTGTTTGCTTTCCGTAGTGATGTGGAGCATCAGTTGCAAGCCATTATGCCATTTAATTCAAAGTATGATTGGGAATTTCTGAGTAATATTTACAAACAAAGAGTTGTGCAAACTGGAGTAAACAGCTAGTAACAGAGATTAGAGTTAAGTTTAGTGGGGAGGGTCGGTCCTTTTTCAAGAGCTGGGAACATGAAGAAATGGTGAAAGATGTAAAAAATATATTGCAGATCTTTGGAGAAACAGCAAGAGGACTTTAAACTGAAAAAATAATAAAATACTGGAGGCCCTTGAGGCTGAGCTATATATCATCAAGAGGTTTAAAACTGCAAAACAAAATAGAAGGAATTAGAAGACAAACAGATTGTGTCTTAGAAAAAATGTGACTTTCAAAAAAGAAAGTTAAGGATGCTGTTTTATAACAGTCTTAAATATTAGAAGGCAATAGTAGTGTGACTGACACATTAAAGGAAGATAGAATTAATTTTGGCTTGTGATCCAAGGAGGGGAGTTTCTTAAAAAGAGATCTGGTAGGGACAGCACAAACATTGTAATGCAAGTCAACATACTGCGGAGACCAAATAGGCAGAATCTGGAAAAAAAAATGTTCAGCAATGTTTGCTCAAGACAAGATTGCCAAAGTTAATGCAAAATGTATGGAATACATTGATGACTCCCATTTGTGTAGAATGAAGTAATGAAAAGACAGGCTCTAGATAAGACCCCAGGGAGTGATATCTTACCAAAATAATTTTTATAAGGGTCATGTAATTAGTATATTACAATGTGACTAATGCTTCAATCATGGAAACAAGTGATTGCAGTGCTACTGCCACAGAACAGAAAAGCCACAAGCCTTGTAGTTCTCTTGTAGACCATTATCTATACTCAATCATGTTTATAAATTGTTTATGAATATTATTGCTACTGAGCGAGCATATACAGGAATCACTTATTAGAACCTATAAAGAGCTAATTAGGATGCTGAAAGTGTAGTTTAAGAGATGAGAGATGACAGAGTTAAGTATAGACCAGGCAGTATATCCTTTAAACTGCTTTGTATTATCTTTAGTACTTTATACATTCCAGTCCTTTCCAGGGGATACTTAGGAGCCATATCTTAAAGTCAGTTAAACATAAGATGACAGCTTGTATTTGGAATGGTGAAAAGCCCTGAGTATCTTAAGAAAATGTAAAGGTTGGGAAGGAACTGGGTGATCTCATACCTATGCTATGATGCAGTCCAAATGAATATTTTTGTACTTGCTGCCAATGAAAAATGATGATATTAAATCGAAATACTTGACTGGCTCCTGCGGCACAGTTAAGGCAAAATCTGAAAGGGTATCTTTGTGATCATATTATTTTGAAAGAGGTACTTATATATATACATATATATACACATACACATACATATATATATATATATATATATATATATATATATATATATATACATACATACATAAATATATATATATATATATATATATATATATATATATATATATACATACATACATAAATATATATATATATATATATATATATATACACACACACACACACACACACACACACACACACACACACATATGGGTGTGTGTTATTTTATTGAGGATTCATTTCCTCAAGTACAAAATTATCATACTATCGATAGCCATTGTAACAACTTCCAGGTGTAGCTCACCGGCTATGCATGCTAAAAGATGTCAGCATCAGTAACTGTGAACATTAGATGTACAGAATGTTTTCCACAGGTAACTATAGTTAACTCAATTTATTGAAATCAAACTAAATGCTATTGATGGCACACAAAGAACAATGCAGTGCAAATCTCAATATCTAAATGAAAGAAAACACAGACCAAATGTAGTGCAACTCAGGATGTGCTCCATAACAAAGGTTCTGCACAGTGACTATCTGAAAAGATATATGTCACTAGTAACTCACAAATGGAAAAATGCTGCAATACTCAATACATAATCTGGCAATAAGTAGTGTGATTTGTTTGATAAAACTGATAACAAAGTGGCCTCATATCTTCCTACCACAGTACTTCTGGAGAAATTGAAATGGTAACAGTCAACCTGGCTTGTACATCCTCTACTCTATTTTGATCCTTAAAGATGGCATGTAAAACTGTTCAAACGTCTCCACACCTTCTCCCAAGAAAGTACCTATTCCTCCTGTGCCATGTCTTCACAGAATTCTGTGTATGTGGTAAACTCATTTAATTTAAAATGGCCACACTCTATAACTTGGCAGTAATAAAGAAAGCAGTCTAGCTCCCAGAGAGTTACTAGTTGCCATTTTGCTAAGTTTTCAATAAATCTAATGCTTCTCAAAGTACTTAACTAAAGGTGCTGCTTTACAAGGAAATATAACTTCAGCAGATCAAATGCCACAGAAATCTCTGATGGGCAGAGGAAGCACATTGACATAATTGCTTACATAAATGCTGGAAAGACACATCGGAGCCATAAGCAAATGCTACATCAAATGCTTGTATTTCTCCCCAAATATTTTGTGAAAAATGAAAATAACATCCTTTCAGTTCCACATTTGTGATATTATGCTTAACACTTAAGGCTATGTGTTCAGTGTCATATAATATAAATATCACTGCCAAAGAGCAACAGATTAATATACAGGCTTCAAAGACTCCACCTCAAACTGTATGCTTTGAAAGACTTATTAGACATTACAACATAAACAAAAGGTATAACTTTACTGCCACCTGAAGCATGCACAAATCCATGTATTGTGTATAGCTGCCTACACCCTGTATGCCTAGAAAGATATGCACCATCCATTATCCACACTGTGCCAGAACATAAATCAACCAGATGACTAAAAGCTTTTGAGCTTCCAAAAAAAACATGTTGCCTGTTTTTTTTGCTTATTTAAACTATTTATTGTGCTTTTTATTGCCTGCTGCCTACTTTTATATTCTATTTATTTACTGCGTACTAAACTACACTATTGCACTGCAATTGTCTGCATTACTGTGCTTGTTAAATCGAATTTATTGCTGTTTTCACTGTTTACAAAGGTTTTTGCTATTTTCACTTATTAAGTATTTACTGTTATTTTTCCCTGTTTTAAAGCTATCTGTTCTGCTTGTTCTGGTTTTCCCAAGCAGTGTTTAAAAAACTGATCTGTAAGCTGTTTAAAACATTCTTTAGAGCCTCCTTGCTGATTTTCTGCTGTTAAATGTTTTTTTTAATGTCTCACTGCTATTTTCTGCTGTGTTAAACATTTTCTAGTGTTTCCCACTGAAACTAGGGTAGCTAGCAGCATATTCCAGATACAGGCTTGCTGCTTCTGGGATTGTTTGTAGTAGTTTGTTCTGAGCTCACTTTCCTGGCCATCTTGTATTGGAAGGGGCCTATCTGCATGCTAGTGAGGGGACTGTGTAGATTGAGACCTGTCTGGTAAAGGAAGGCCAATCTAGGGATTGGAATAGGCATCCTCATTGGTCCTTTTGAATCTTTTTAATTTTTTTTCCAAGTTTTTAACTTCTGGTATTTAGGCCCTGCATTTGAGCAGAATTCTGCTTGTTTGTGTGCCATGCAGCAACTTGCACTGCCTCACAAATTGTGCACCAAAGCCAGACACTTAAATTCAACAATTTTTCCCTAATACCCAATCAGAAATATCCATCCACTGATGAATATGATAAATCCTCCAAGATCAAGTCTGAAAAAAACAGCCCTAGTGACAACAGTCTTCAACCTAGCATTATGGACAGTTGGACTATCCTTGTTTCTCCTGCCAACATTGTTGACTTGGATCTCTTGACACAGTGTAGCAATTGTCTCATGTACACAGACAACCCTCTACTAATAATACACTTTAGTACAGAGTCTGAGAGATGTATCTACACTAAGAATCTTGAATCCATGCTCTCTCACACTCAAAACAATAACATGGAGAAGGTTGTCAACTCACCCGCCACTACATATGCTCATACCATTAGTCATAAACACAGTATGCATCAAACTCAAAAACCACATATGTGTAGGTTCTCTCAAAAAACTTACTGAAACACCACAGACCTCCAAAACACAAGACTTTTGCAACTAACACAGCCCCCACAGCACCTGTGATGCATAGCAACACCAGTGTCTCACCCACCAAGCCCGTAAGGCATAACACTCAAAAAACAAATTTTCTTCTCATCAGAGACTCAATAGTGAGACACACTGATGTCCCATTCACCAGGCTGGACAAAGAGAAGTCACGGTCAAATGCCTGTCCAGTGCCAGGATTCGTCAGATCATGCATGCACTCAGGTTTCTCAGCAACAAGTACCATTATGACTCTATAGTTCATGTTGGTGTGAACGACATGAAACATACCTCACTGGACTATATGAAGAGAGACACGGTTGAGTTCTTTGAGTATGTGCCCCAGGCAGGTATGAACCTAGCCTACAGCAGCATACTACCCTCATCTAGAATGATGCCATAATTGGCTTAGTTTTTGGTGTCATTTAAAGGGGATACAGTTTCTGTCAGCCTGGGAAGCCATGGTCGACAAATATCGCTGCTTTGCCAGAGATGGTTTGCACATGGCACTTCTAGGCTTTTGGCTGCTGGCAAAGGCTCTTGCCTCCCCATAGTGCCTTTTTTAGGCAAGGTCTCGAAAACAACATTACCAATATGAAATTAACCAATAAAAACAAAATAAGTGTCATGCTGCTAAATGCTAGGAACTTAAACCAAAAACTGCACTCCCTGGAAGGACTTCTATTACTAGAAGATGTAGATGTCTGTGCAGTCACAGAAACCTGGTTAAAGGCCTCAGACAGTATCCTAGCCTTGCAAGGCTACAATGCCTTCCACACCTTTAGACCACAAAATGAATGTGTGAAAATCAAACGAGGCAGTGTTTCAGTCTATATTAGAGATAAATTCACCTCCAGTCTAGTAAGATTGAACAACTCAATGGAGTTACTCCAGGTCCAGATTACAGTAAGTAAGACCCCCATATAAGTCACAGCCAGTTATAGGACCCCCTCCATGGATCACAATGCCCATGAAGCCTACTTGACCAAACTGGAGATAATCCAAATTTTACCAAACACACTGGTTATGGTGGATTTCAGTTATCTCACTATCAACTGGGAAACCTACGCTAGCACAAAAGCTCCTTGACTTTGTTAATTCAAATGCCCTGGAACAAAGTGTCCATACCCTGACAGAGGAACAAACATTCTACATCTGGTTCTCACCAACATGTCAAACAGCTGCACTGCCACAATTGTCGGACCCTCATTACTCACCTTCGAGCTGGCACTAACACCAGAACTCATAAAGGGTGAAATCAGACTAAAAACTTCACCAAGGCAAACTATACCATCCTAGGTGAAGGTATAAATGCATTCCAAGCCTCACCCCAAGCTGGGAGTGATAACTGTAGATCACTGTGTGTGTATGTACCTTTAAAAAGCATTTCTAGATGTAGCATGTGCATATAAATACTGAGCACATGCAGGCAGCAGTGCTACTTTGAGAGAATAGCAAGAGTGTGAACATGTATGAGTGTGGCAGCCAGTCTGTTTATAAGATTATTTAAGTTTCTGATGTGTTTGTGTGTAAAAAAAGCTGCTTGAACTGAACCCACGAATGTTCATCTGTTTTATTCTGACTACATGAGTGACATGGTGTCAGAACTGGGATTAGAAGAAAAACTTCTTTGAACCATGAGGTGCAGAGTTGAAGGTGAAGGAAGACTAAGCAGATTGAGTGAAATGGAGCACAGACAAACAAAAAAAGGGCCAGAAATTAGCTAAAGGTAAAGAAAACTGTGCAAATGATTTATTTAGCAAAGAAAATGAAATATCACATTTATAAGGCACAAAACACATTATTAATCATATGAGTAGCACAAAAATGTATTATTAGGCAAACAAGAGGCACAAACCACATTATTAATTAAGCAAAATGTCCAAAACCATGATATTTGATAAAACTAGCAGAGATAATCATATGGGGCTCAGAACTACCTTTGGTTTGCATAACGAGCATGTTTAAAATAAAACAAGCACAAGAAAAGTATAGTGAGCATGATAAGACATTAAAAAGACATAACACGTACAATAAAAGGGCAAATTAAGCTTAAAGAGCAAGGCAACTGCATGTTTTTTAGTAAAAGACTGTGTTTGGGCACAAACTACTATTTCGCATTGACTGAAGCCATTCAAAGTATAACTTGAGTTGTTTGAAGTATCTCAGAGTGTGCAAAGTGCTTGCATAGTGAGTGCTTTATTACAGTGAAATTATTTCAAAGAGTTTGCTGTGTGCAAAGTACAGTTATATTGCAAAGTGCAGTCAAAGTACAGCCATTTCAAAAAGTTTCTTGTGTTGTGTGCATTTATTCGCAGACTGTTGCCTTTTCAAAGTGTTTCTTACACTGTACAGAGTTATTTTGCAAAGTATAGCCATTTTGAAGAGTTTCAGTGCTGTGTAGTTTATTTGCAAAGTGCACTCATCTTGAAAGGTTTCTTACTCTGAGCTTCTTCTGCTGTGTACAGTTTATTCGCAAAGTACAGTCATTTTGAAGTATTTCTTACACTGATAAGGAATGGTTTTATAAAATACAGTGATTTCAAAGTGTTCTTATGCTACAGAGTCTTATATAGCAAAGTGCAGTTGTTTCAAAATGTTTGTTGTGCTCCTGGGCATAATTACAAGTACTGGCATAAAGTTATATATTTATATGCATGTGTGTGTTCATACATAATTTCAAGCACCTTCACTACTGTGTATTGATATGGCAGCAGCATTTCACAGAACAGGTCTACTTGTGTTTGATCATAATATATCAGAGAATTGGAGAGTATTTGAGCAGAAATACAATATTTTCATACAAAAAGCTTTTTCTGACAAAGATGCATGTACAAGGGCATTCATTTGGTTTAACTTAGCTGGGTCAAAAGCTATTGAAAGAGAGCGTTCATTTGTGTATGCACCAGAAATATATGCAGGAGAAAACCGCCATACTGTGGTACCGGCTGAATCCAGAGAGGACCCTGAGTGCTTAAAATGTAAATTTAGAGAAATGTGCAACCCCCAGTCAAATTTTACATTAGAGAGGCACTTATTTTATGCAAGAGACTAAAAGCCAGGTGAAACTTTTGCAGCTTATATCACTGACTTGAGAAATAAAGCTAAAGCGTGCAGATCTGGTGACTTGAAAGATAAGTTAATAAAGGACAGGCTTGTGTGTGGTGTTAATAGTGCTGCAGTGAGAAAAAATTTGCTTCACACCAGTGATTTAACATTAAGCAAAGTCACAGAGATTTGTCAAATCCATGAGCTCACAGAAAGGCACATAAGTATGCTTACAAGTGATAATACTTTGGTTTAGCAGCCTCTAGAGCAAATGTAGACAGCATGCAACACATGGCAAGCAGAAAAGTACAGTTGTGTACACTTACCATAAATGTAGATGTTCAAGTGTATTCACTGTTGCAGTCATTACACTTGGGTTATCCTGCTGGCAGGCTACCCTCAGTCCGCCTGAATTCCAAAGTCTAGGTCTGGCGTAAGTTGCTGTCGCCCCTTCCCTGACATCAGTGTGCCAGAGGTATAAAAGATGCAGCTGATGCCATTTTCTTCATTTTTTCTTGCCCCAGATGTCAGGTGCCCCCAAAAGGGTAGGCTAAAATTATGCCAATAGAACATGCATGCACCAAAACATGTAATACCTTCATCTACAAGCAAATACACCACATAGGTTGTATAGATTAGCAAAGTGCAGATAAGTTGCAGCAAACATATGGGGGATGGTGGGTGGGTAACCTTGACTACAACAGTGAATACACTCGAACATCTACATTTATGGTAAGTGTACACAACTGTACTATGTTCTTCGTGTTTCACTGTTGCAGTCATTACACTTGGGTTGAATCCCAAAGCTATGGTTGGGAGGCTGGAGCTAAATAGCATTAGGAGTGGCTATGAGGCTAGAACTGCAGTGGCAAAGCCTGCCCTGGATTTAGAGTAGAGTGGTAAATGATAGTACTTTGTAAAGGTGTGCACTGAACTCCAGGTAGCAGCCTCTAAAATGTCTTTGGTTGGTACTCCCCTGAGGAAGGCTGCTGAAGTGGCTACTGCTCTGGTAGAATGTGGCCTAATGCCCTTAGGAACTGGCTTGCCATGTTGTGAATAGCAGAAATGAATGCAGTGGCCTATCCACTTTGAAATAGTCTGCTTTGAGGTAGCCTTTCCTTGTGATCCTGCAGCGTATGCCACTAGTAGTTGCTCTGTCTTTCTGAAAGCTTTGGTTCTGTCCAAGTAGAAGTGTAGCTGTCTGTGTATGTCCAAAGAATGCAGAATTCTCTCCCCCTTATTCTGTGGGTTTGGATAAAAAGTAGGCAGATGAATAGTTTGTTTAAGGGCCACACTGGACACTACCTTAGGCATAAATGTCGGGTTTGTCCTCTGAGAAACCCTGTCTGGATAAAAAATGATAAAAGGTTCCACAGTCATGAGTGCCTGTAGCTCTGAGACTCATCTTGCAGAGGTTATTGCTAGGAGCAGAGCTGTTTTCCAAGATAAAAACTTTATATCAGCTGTAGCGGCTGGTTCAAAAGGAGGCAGGGTGAGCTTTTCCAAAACATAATTGAGGTCCCATGCTGGTATTGGTGATCTCCTTGCAGGCCTTAAGTTTTTGGCTCCTCTGAGGTACTGCCTTAACAAGGGATGAGAAAAAATTGGTGGCTCTGTATTGTAATGAGCTGAAATGGCAGAGGCATGAATTTTAATTGATGAAAAGGATAGGCCTTTGTCCAGCATCTCAGTTAAGTATTGCAAAATCTGAGGAATATTTGGTACAGCTGTGTCAATTCCTTTTGCCTGGTTCCAAGCACAGAATCTCTTCCATTTTCCAGCGTATGATTTTCTGGTACTAGGCCATCTGGCCTCCAAAATGACATCCATTACAGCTTTAGTGAGAGGTACATTTTGTATCACTACATTATCCGCCATGCTGCCAGATTTAAGGTCTTTAGTTGGCTGTGTAGGATCTGATTGTTTTGTTGGGATAGTAGATGAGGTATTTGAGGCAAGGTCCAAGCCGGGCATTGAGACAAGTTCCTTAGGATTGGATACCAGTGCTGCCAGGGCCAGTTTGGGGCGATCAGTATCATCTTTGGCTTCTCTTGTCTGACCTTTAGGAGTACCTTGGGGAGGAGAAGCAGTGGAGGAAAGGCATATACTGCTAAGCTTTTCCAGCTGAAAGATAGGACGTCCACTTCCCATGCTTGTCTGTGATAAGTCCTTGTGCAGAATCTTTTTAGTTGGTAGTTGTGAGGAGAGGCAAATAGATCTATATCTGGGCATCCCCATTTCCTTGTTATCATGTGAAGACTTGTGGATCCAATTTCCACTCGTGGGGATCCATGAGGTTTCTGCTTAGTTCATCTGCCAGAGTGTTTATCTTTCCTGGCAGGAATTGTGCCTGCAGATGTATTTGGTAAGTCAATGCTGTGTCCCACAAAGTCATGGCTAGTCTGCAAAGGGGGTAAGAATGAGTGCCTCCCTGCTTGTTTATATACCACATGACTGTGGTGTTGTCTGTGTTTATCAGTAGTTGTCCCAGATGAAGTAGGTCCTTGAAGGCTGCCAGGGCATTCTGAACAGCTAGCATCTCTTTTTGGTTGATATGTAGACGCATTTGGTTTGCGGACCATGTGCCTTGAATACACCTTCCTGCCATGTGGGCCACCCAGGCATAATCTGGTGCATCTGTTGTTAATGTCTGCCTGGCTGGGGGTAAAGTGAATGGCTGTCCCTTGTTCTGGTGACAAGCCTTGACCCTGTGAAACTCCTGTTGCAGGCAGGGAATGAGGGTAATTATTGTTTCCGGGCTGTGGCAATGTTGAGTCCAAACACTTTTTAGGTACCATTGAAGTTTCCTCATATGCAGTCTCGCATACGGAATTAGTAGAATGCAGGATGCCATGAAGCCCAAAGCCTGCAGAATTTAACTGGGCCTTTGTTGCCAACAGGTTGAAATAGGTAGTCAGTTGCCTTTGTTTGTCTGGCGTGAGATAAGCTATCTGGG
The DNA here is from genome assembly GCF_019279795.1 of Protopterus annectens. Lineage (NCBI taxonomy): Eukaryota > Metazoa > Chordata > Ceratodontiformes > Protopteridae > Protopterus > Protopterus annectens. The sequence goes on along the minus strand of NC_056747.1, from coordinate 811,237,826 downwards.
CAGTTGTATTTAAGCTTGCACCCAGGAATATTATCTCTTGAGAGGGTACTAGTTTTGATTTCTTTTCATTGACTGTGTACCCTAGGCCTGTTACAAATCTCTTTACAAATGCTAGATGCTGTAGTAGAATGTCCTTGTTCTCTGCTTGAATGAGGCAGTCGCCCAAGTAAGGATATATTTGTATTCCTCTTTGCCTGCAGAATGCAATTATTGGTGCCAGGCATTTAGTGAAGACCCTGGGCTCAGTAGATAAGCCAAAGGGCAGTGCAGAGAATTGGTAATGCATTGAGCCAGCTTTGAATCTAAGGTATCTTCTGCATGTTTGTCTGATTGGGGCATGCAGGTATGCCTCTTTTAGGTCTAAAGTCACAAGCCAAGCCTTCTTGCCCAGCATGGGCAGAAGTTGCTGTAGAGTCAACATTTTGAATTTTGGTATATCCAGAAATGTATTTAGAATAGATAGGTCCAGTATTGGTCTCCAGGTCTTGTTCTTTCTTGGCACCAAGAACAGTCTTGAATAAAATCCTTGTCCCTGCTCTTGCTCTGGTACTTGTTCAATGGCCCTCATGTCCATGAGGGATGAGACTTGCTTTTGTGCCTCTGCCATTGATGTTTTGGCAGGTCTGGCCAACCGTTTGTTCTTGGCAGGGTATGGAAGTGAAACTTGTAGCCCTGTGACACTATGTCTAGGACCCATTTGTCCTGGGTTATTATGTGCCAGTTTTGAGAAAAAAGTGCTAGTTTTTCCCCTAAAGGTGCTGCCAGAGGATAAGTGCTTGGTGCAGGCAGGGGGAAGTCATTGGGACTGTTTCCTGTACGGCTGTGATTTGTCTTCTCCACTTTTGGAGGTAGAAGCACCCCATTGTTTACACCTGTATGAGCCTTGGGGCTGGGATCTGCCTCTTGGGCATCTATATCTGCCCCTTTGTGGTCTGTCTGACACTGGAAAGGACCAATTCTTTGTAGGTCAGTGTCTGCTAAATCTTGGAGGCTGAACCTGTAAGAAATCCTTAACCGTTTGCATAGATTTAGCTTTGTCCTCCATTTTCTTTAACACCTCTTCTGCTTTAACACCAAACAAAGTATCATGTTGTAATGGGGCATCTAATAATTTTGCTTTGACATGATCAGGCAGACTTTGTTCCTTTAACCAAGCATGCCTCCTGATGACAGGACCCGTAACAGCGGCTCTGCAGGAGGCCTCCAAAGAATCAAAACCACATTGCAAAGTATGCTTTCCAACTTGTTCAGCTGCATGCAATAAATCCTGCATTTCTTTGTTTTCTGCACATTCAGAATTTGTCAACATTTTCTGTTTAAGCAGTGACATAATATATTGCTGATATTTGAGCATATGAAACTGACAATTTAAAGCCCTTATAGCCAAGGTAGCGGAACTGTAAATCTCTTTCCCCATCTGTTCAATGCCCTAGAATCCCTGTCAGAGGGGGTAGGGTTTTTTGCAGCAGAAGCCTTGACCCCTTTGGGACCCTGAGAGATAGTTTCTGGGTCAGCAGCAGGGTTTTTGAAAAGGAATTTATGAGAGTCAGGAACCCTGTAGTACCTGTCTGGCTTAACAGGAGCTGGAGGTAAGGAATCAGGGGTCAGACTGGACTCTGAAAATACATCATCAACAATGTCTAACACAGGTGGAATAGCTAGGGGGCCTGTGTTGTGGTATTAAAAGGAAGTCTCTTTTCTTAGATTCTGAAAAATCTTGGCTCTCCCAGTGGAAATGCTCCCTCATGGTATGCAAGGTTTCCCCAAGAGTAATCCTCAGGAGGAGAGGCTAAAGGGATAGATTCTTCAGCATCAGAATCCCCATAGGGAGGAAGAGAGTATTCCTGATCATAAGAGGAATCAGATGAAATGGAAACCTGATCAGAAGATTCATATTCTGTCTCTTGCCTAGGCCTTTTATCAGGTGGGGGATGGGAACCCCTGAACAAAATAATCAAGTCTTCGGCCATTTTGAGCATCTATTCTTTGGGCATGGAGGGCTGGCCATGAGGCTGTTGTACTTGTTTCTTTGTCTTTAAGGGTGCTTTAGTCTTTGGTCTGAAAACACCCTCAGAAGCCGATGCCTGCTCAGCGGCTCCATACCCATCTGAGGGAATAGTCTCCGAAGGTCCAATACCTTGAGCCTCCAGCAGCCTAGGCAACTCCACATGGGAGTTGGTAGTGGCCTGCGGGTCTAAAGTAGCGGGTGTCAGGGGCTGCGAAGGCGCCTCACTGAGAACCAGCGAACCGGTGACTGGCTTAGAAGAAGCCTCTTCATCGGTTTTGGACCTCAGATGCCTGTCCTTTTCTTTTTCTTTGCGTTTCTTGTGAATTCCAGTAGTCAGATGGCTATCCAATGACATTGTATAATTAAATCTTCTGCCAAAATAATGTAATGCAAAATCGTACTGACGCTTAATAGTGCATTGGTTAAATCAAGCACAAAACTGACAACTAGCAATGTCGTGGTCAGGGCCTAGGCAAGGAATACAGTAAGAATGAAAGTCCTTATGAGGTATTTGCTTCCCACAAGAAATACAATTATTAACTTTTTCTGACATCAGAGCAAGAAAAAAGTTTCCCCAACGGGGTACTTAGCTTTTAATGAAGACTTCGGATCTGAAATTCGAACACGAAAATCTCAGGAGTCAGCCGACCAGCACTTGTGAACTGCTTATGCTTCGGGCACTGCGTGGCAAGAAAGACTGAGGAAAATGGCGTCAGCTACATCTTTTATGCCCCTGGCGCACTGATGTCAGGGAAGTGGTGACAGCAACTGACGCTGGACCTAGACTTTGGAATTCAGGCCGACTGAGGGTAGCCTGCCAGCAGAATAACCCAAGTGTAATGACTGCAACAGTGAAACACGAAAAACATCAGGCCTAAACACATGGCAGCTGCAACTGCTGCGGCTGTGGCAGGGAAAACCAATAGCTTTCTAGCAAGTTCCAAGACTGGCTCAGTAAAAAGGGCATGCTCAGTACAATATAAGGGTGAGTCAGCAAAACCCAAGTCAAGTCTTATTGTTAACTGTTATAATTGTGGTGCCAACCATGAGCATTTAGTCAGCAATGCCACAAGTGTAAAAAATGGAATCATTTTCAAAAGTTAAGTAAATAAAGCAAGCCCATTAAGACAGGTCACTCAAAAAAGCAAGTTGATCATACATACAGTTGCAACCCTACTTTCTATATAGATGGTGTGTCAGTGGTCAGTGAAAAGGTTAATGCAGTATATTTATTGGCAAAAAACAAAATATTTTGTACTGTCCTGATCAATGGTAAACCCACGGATCTCAAAGAAGACACTAGTTTAAAGTGCAATGTATATCAACAAAAACATTTGCTGAAGTGAGGGCTGGTGAGCAGCTTAATTTGGGCAATTGTGCAAAGCTTGTTCCTTATGGAGGTGATGAGATTCAAACTGAAGGCTCAGTAGTGCTTTCATGCTATTTGACTGGGAACAGATACAGCTTGCAATTTTATGTAGTCAGACAACCCATGCAGTCATTATTAGGTCTCAGAAACAGTTTAAGAATGAAACTGCTTTCTTTTACCAAAGAAGTATATCATGTAAGCACATGTTCCGGTTCCAGCATCAGTGACGCTATTTTCATAGAGCATGCTGATGTCTTCGACGACAAGCTAGGCAAACTTCCAGTTAAGTACTCCATGAAGTTAGACCCAGAGGTCAGTCCAGTGGTCAGATCAGCAGGAAGACTTCCAATAGCTATGCAGGACAAGGTCAAAGTCCAGTTAGACAAAATGGTACAGTGGGTGTCTTCCATGGTAGCTACTCATAAGAAAGATTCAGATGAAATCAGAATATGCATTGACCCAAGAGACTTGAAAAAGCATTAAAAATACTTCATCATCCTATGCATACAGTCGAGGAGATTGCCACCTTTATGCCAAATATCACTGTTTTTTTCTGTCTTAGAAGCAAAGAGTTTGTTTTGGCAAGTAATGCTCGATCGCAAATCTTCACTACTGACTACATTCAGTACCCCATTTGGTAGATACAGATTCCTCAGGATGCCTTTTGGAATAAATTCTGCCAGGGAAGTCTTTCAGTGTGCATTGGAGCAATTTTTTCAGATTACCCGTGTGCACTAATAGTTGATGATTTACTGGTTGGAGGCAATGGTGAAGCAGAGCATGACAGAAACCTCAGGAAAGTTCTGGCCAGAAAACGTGAAGTTAATTTAAAGCTCAATCCTCTGAAATGCAAATTCAGACTACCAGAAGTTACTTATGTAGGTCATTTATTTACCAGTACAGGCTTGCATCCAGATCTTTCTTAGCAAGCAGCCATTCCTGAGATGCCAGCTTCAGACAATGTCCAAGCCCTACAGTGTTTTCTTGGCATGGTTAACTATTTTCAGCAAATTTATCCCTGACTTTAGTGAGTTATCAGGGCCTTTAAGAGAGATGACACACAAAAATGTTGCATGGTCATGGTTAGAACAACACAAGAAAGCATTTGATTGCCTCAAACAGCAAATTGCTAACACGTCTACATTAAGATACTATGATGCCCACAAACCAGAAGTTCTTTCCTGTGATGCTTCAAAGTTCGGTCTTGGTGCAGTTATTCTTCAAGAGAGCAGACCTGTTGCCTATGCCTCTAGAACTCTTACCCAAACTGAGATGCAGTATGCTCAAACTGAGAAGGAACTTTTGGCTATTGTGTTCGCATGTTCGAAGTTCCAGGACTATTCACTATTTTAAAGATGACTATGCATTCCGCTCCAGCAAGACTACAAAGAATGATGCTGAAATTCCAAAAGTACAATTTCAAAATGGTCTATACAAAGGATAAACTTCTTTATCTGGCTGATACCATATCCAGATTGCCCAGAAATACTACACAACAGCTTGATGCAGAGAATTTTGACTTTGATGTCAAGGAAGTAAATAATTTTTCTGCCACGAGACTTGATGAGCTGTGAGATCATACAAAGACTGATACAGTTTTGCAAAATTTCAACCACTTCATCAATGTAGGATGGCCGTCAAAGCAATCCTGTGTACCGCCAGAAGTACAACCTTATTTTCCATACAGAGATGAGATGCTGAAGGAAGCTGGTGTCATTTTCAAAGGTCTGAAAGTTATTGTTCCTACTTCCTTACAATGTGAATACATTCAAATTTTTCATTGTGGCCACTCAGGTTCTGATTCTACCAAAAGAAGGGCAAGAAGACTAGTAGTTTGCCCTTCTCTACCAAAATACATTGATAATGTGCTTTCTTCTTGTTCAGTGTGCAATAGCTGTTGTTTGTCTTTTCGGCTTTTCCCGGTTAGGGGGTCGTCACAGCGGAACTCGAGTCCACTAATGATTGGCAGTAGATTTTTATGGTGCCGAGTTGCCAGCCCGACGCCCAACCTTCAGCGAAGGCACGCCCATTCACACATGTCTTTTGGAGGCCACTTCCCTGCGGGGAGGACATGCAGACTCCACACAGAGGGCACTCCAACCGAGAATCGAACAGGAGACCCTCTTGCTGTGAGGTAACAATGCTACCGCTGTACCACTGTGGCTTTTAAAGTCACATTTGCAAAAAGAGCCGCTTCAGCTAAGCCAAATTCCTGAACTACCTTGGTAAACAGAAGCAACTGATATATTTGAGTGGAAAAGTCAACAATACCTAGTGTTGATAGACTCTTATTCGAACTGGTTTGAAATCGATTTGCTACTTGACCTAACATCCAGTGCTGATATTACTAAGATGAAACGTCATTTCTCAGTCCATGGTAGTCCACATAAAGTTATTTCTGATGATGGTTCTTAGTTTACTAGTCAATTGTTTCAGAAATTTGCTAAAGAGTGGGACTTTATCCATGTTACTAGCAGTCCTGAATATTCACAGTCAAACAGCCTTGCTGAACGTGCAGTACAGAGTGCAAAGCAATTACTGGAGAAGTCAAAGTGTAACAATACTGATATCTTCTTGAATTTACTCAATCTCAGAAATATACCCCATGGCAACCTACTAGGTTAGCCTGCTTAGAGACTTCTATCTATCTAGGCAAACCAGAACAACCTTGCCTATCAGTTCTAGTTTGTTGGTGCCTAATGCTAACAACAGCAAAGCAATCAAAGCCCGACTTTTTAAGAAGCATTCTTCTCAGAAGTCCAGCTATGATAAAACAAGTAGATTTCTTCATCTGTTAAAAGGAGAGACAGTGAGGATGCAAACGGTGAAAAGCTTTGATCAAATTGGCCAAGTGAGAGGTATATGTACCAATCCTACTTAGTGGAATCTGAGGGCATAGAGTACAGGAGAAACTGCAGATATCTTCTTCCTGCATCAGAAATGATATTGCAGCATTGTATCTGTGATACAGACTCTAGATCTCAGAGCAACCCAGACAATGTTTGTACCAAAGAACATGTCACAGTATCCATTCCCATTCCTGATGGTGTCACAGATGTCCCCAAAGTTGAACATTCCTTGAAGACAGTCCCCATTGCTAGATCCAATTCTGACTTTTATCTTACATTGTCAGGTCGTATTTCTAGACCTAGTGTAAAATACACAGCAACCTGGCGATAAATGTTTTATATGTGCCTGATTTTGTATGACTGCATATCAAAGAAATAGTTTTGTATAATTGCATGTCAAAAGATCACTTCTGTAAATTGTATGTCATTGAATACTGTCATTTCATATATAGACTATTTCTCAAAGAGGGAGGATGTAGATCAGTGTGTGTATGTATCTTTAAGAAGCATTTCTAGATGCAGCACATGCATATAAATACTTTGTACATGCAGGCAGCAGTGCCATTTTGAGAGAACAGCCAGAGTTTTAACATGTATGAGTGTGGCAGTCAGTCTGTTTATAAGTCTATTTAAGTTTAAGTTACAAAGCCTCATTTCTGATGTGTTTGTTTGTAATAAAGCTGCTTGAACTGAACCCACAAATGTTTGTCTGTTTTATTCTGACCAGATGAGTGACAGTAACTACAGTGAAGCTTACACTAAAGCCCTGTACAATCACTTGCATAAGTGTATAAACTGGGCTGTACCAGAAAGAATCAAAGCCAGAGCCCCAAGTAAAAACAAGCTACCATGGTGGACATCCAGCATAAACAAACTTTACAATAAATGCAAAACATTGCTGTCCAAGAAAATAAAGGCAAGGCCCCAACAATGGAAAAGAACCCTACTCAGACTCAACAGGTAAATAAGACAACTTGTCAAATTCTCCAAGGGCTCCTTTGAGAGAAACTTAGCAAGTACAGCCAAGGATAACCATAAGGCCATTTAGAGCTACATATGTAGCCTAAGAGGTAGGATCCAAGCATGTGCAGAACTAGTGGCCAATGGTATCACACACACTGACCCCACATAGATAGTAAACCTGTTAGAGGATAGGTTTTGTGAAAATTTCACTCCCTTATCCCCTCCTAACTTATCACAAACCTTCCCCCAAACTTCCCCCCACCCTAAATATCTGAAGAGCAGGTGGTCTTCAAAGCATTGCCCAAGGCAAAACACACAGCTTCTATGGGACCAGATAGCATTCCAGGCTGTCTCCTAAACAGGCTAAAACATTAACTAGCATCACTACTATGTACCCTTTTCAATCATAGCCTAACCACAGGCTTTGTTCCTGTGGAATGGACTCTATTCCCCTCTATAAAGGTGGCCTAGCAACAGATCTGGGGAATTACATGGAACATATCATTATGAACCTCATAAATAAAGACATAGGTGACCTCCAAAGCCTGGATCCTACCTAATTCGGCTTTGTCAAGGGCAGATCCTGCCTGTTAAATCTGTTGGATTTCTTTGAAAATGTTTCTAATGCCACTGACAAGGGCAAATCTGTGCACACAGCATTCCTCTACTTGGCAAAGGCTTTCAACACAATCCCACACTCAAGCATTACTGATAAACTTAGCAAACGGAATGTAAACCGCTTCGTTGTAAGATGGATTGCCAACTTGCTCACAAACCGGACACACACTGTCAAAGTGAGTGACTTCATATCAACCAGTAGACCTGTTCTCAGTGGGGTGCCACAGGGGTCAGTGCTGGGCCCCCTACTCTTTGATATATACTTCTCAGAAGTTCAGGTCAAAACTAAGGGATTGTGACTGACCAAGTTTGCAGACGACTGCAAACTAGGTACAATCACTAAATCCCCAAATGATGTGAGTATACTCCAGGAGGGTTGCATGCAGACCGACAACTGGTGTACTAGTCATGGTCTCAAACTGAATACAAAGAAATGCATCATCATTCCCTTCGGCACAAACAATGCTCCTTCACACTATCAAATCAACAATACCCTAAATACCCGTGAAGTGGTAAGAGACCTGGGATCACAAGTTGACTGCAACCTTAACTTTGACCACCATGTGTCTACTGTAGTAAGGAAAACCTTCTATGTAGCACACTTGATTTGTAAAGCCATCACCTTGAGGGCAAAAGAGGTTTTAATCCCTTTATACTCAGCACTTATCCGGACCATAATTGAGTATAACTCCCTGTTCAGCATGTACTGTACTCAGCATCTGCAGCAATTGGAGAGACCTCAGAGGTTTCTAACAAAGAAGATCAATGGGCTGCAGCATGTGCCTTACACAGAACAACTAAAGTTCCTGTCACCATACTCTGTATCATAAAGACTTCTTAGGGGACACTTATGCCTGGCCTACAGAGCAATCCAAGACCCAAACCTAATGAACTTGCTGCATATTCATAAATCAAATGGGACTAGGGCTATCCATTCCAGGGGCCTAAATATGGCCTATGACCTAAATAGGAAATGCTGGAGGGACAGATTTATCTTCCAATGACTGCCATGTCTTTGGAACAGGCTACCAATTCATGTGAAACAGAGCATCTCTATGACACTGTTCAAGAGTAACCTGGACAAGTGGATGGGGCACTGTAAATTCTTACCGGAGATAGCGCCCACAACCCTTCTAGACATGGGCAGTCATCACTAAATGCAATCTTGGGTATTGACTAGCATTTCTATGGTATTACATTGGGATGAAATGGCTAGGCTTAAAATGACCTCTGCGTCGATAGCCTAGTAATCTCCTATGATTCTATGATCCTATGAATTAAATTTTATAAAGTAGTCAAACGTAGTCAATTGAATTGGTAGTAGCATTAGTGGCAAAGTAGTGCAAGAAACAGACACTTTTTGGCCGCTAATATTGCAAGTTTACATTCTCCAAATGAGCTATACGAGGAACAAATGTTATTTCCATTTTGAGTTTTTGGCAGTTTACTACCTGAAAAAGATTTTTTCTAGATGGTAACTGCACCACTACCTCTGTAGCCACAACACAAATAGCACTTTTGACTAACATCATTGGAAAATCTAAGGATGTCTTTCCTCATTTAGTTTTAAATCCTGCAAAACTTCACATTGTTGCAGTTTGACAGGATCAGACACATGATTATGTGCAGTACTCTTAAATAGTTTCTCATCTGATGATGGTGTAGTCATGGACTGACCTTTAGATTTGTTTTGCATTTCACATTATAGCACCACTACTTTTTTCCATTGTTTTCCTTCTCATATCTATACAAGAACCAATTGGTACTTAACATATCCCTCATATGTTGTGCTTTAACTGTACTGCAGACATTTCTGATAGGACCAGGGGAAGATGTATGACACCATTAATAGGGGAAGCCAAGGCTACACTGAAAATGAGATGGCATCATATTTATATAGTGCTAAACTACCATTTTCACAAGTAACTATATTACATACATTCAAGTCTTGGAGAGATGTCAGAAAATGACGTACTGTCAGGTATGTATATGTCACAGATATATAAAAAAGTCATTTTTGAACACGTATTTACGGACATTTCCATATGTCAAGATGACATCACATGTTGGAGTTTACACTACGAGTTGCATATTTTACTTAAGATTTGCTTGTGACCACCATAGCAATGACATGTTATGGAAGCTTCCATGTTTTTTACTTTATATTGATTTTTATGCTATACGTGATTGTTTCATACTTAATTGAGTTACTGTGGTGACAGGATTAACCTAACCACGTCCAATACCACATACTAAACTAACAGACCTGTGGAAATTACAGCTGATGTATACATGTATACTATATACTATGTACTACACACACAAAAGCACACCCATACACACACACACACACACACACACACACACACAAATATATATATATATATATATATATATATATATATATATATAGGTCTACTTCACATAATCGAACATCCAAATGTTTGACTTTCATATGGCTGAGACCATATGAACGAACATTTGAATACTCAACAATGAGAAAAAAAAAAATAAACAAAAAAAAATAAATAAACAGCAAGCCCCCCTGCACCCCCACACCTCCCACTATTTAAATATACCAAATCTGAGATCACACTACATTGCGGTAAAGGGAAATCTTCCTGTTCCGTGCTCTATGGAGGTCTCCATTCAGATCGTTTGAACTTTTAAAAGTTCGATCATATAATCATATAGTCTCAGCCATATGAAAGTCAAGCTTTTAAAAGTTCGACCATCTGAAGGGGACCTATATATATATATATATATATATATATATATATATATATATATATATATATATATATATATATATAAATAAAGAGTGTTTTAGAGGTAAAAAGCGTGTCAGATAGAGTGATGTTTATGAAGCTGGAAAGTGATGGTGTAATGATGAATGTTGTTAGTGCATATGCTCCACAAGTTGGGTGTGCGATGGATGAGAAAGAAAAATTTTGGAGTGAGTTCGATGAAGTAGTGATGACTGTACCCAAGGGTGAGAGAGTGGTGATTGGAGCAGATTTCAGTGGGCATGTTGGTGAAGGGAACAGAGGGGATGAGGAAGTGATGGGTAGGTATGGTGTTAAGCAAAGGAATGCAGAAGGTCGGATGGTAGTGGATTTTGCAAAAAGGATGGACATGGCTGTGGTGAATACGTATTTTAACAAGAGGGAGGAGCATAGGGTAACATACAAGAGTGGAGGAAGATGCACACAGGTGGATTATATCTTATGTAGGAGGGCCATTTTTAAGGAGATTGGAGACTGTAAAGTGGTGACCGGGGAAAGTGTAGTTAGGCAGCATAGGATGGTGGTTTGTAGGATGACATTGGTGAGCAAGAAGAGGAGGAGGAGTGTAAGGGCAGCACCAAGGATTAAATGGTGGAAATTGAAAAAGGGTAATTGTGAGGTGGAGTTCAGGGAAGAGTTAAGACAGGCACTGGGTGGCAGTGAAGAGTTACCAAATAGCTGGATAACTACAGCAAAGCTAGTAAGAAAGACTGCTAGAAAGGTGCTTGGGATGACATCTGGACAGAGGAAGGACGACAAGGAGACATGGTGGTGGAATGAAGAAGAACAGGAGAGTATACAGAGAAAGAGGTTGGCAAAGAAGAAGTGGGATTGTCAGAGAGATGAAGAAAGTAGACAGGTGTATAAGGAGATGAGGTGCATGGCAAAGAGACAGGTGGCAAAGGCTAAGGATAAGGCATATGAAGAGTTGTATGAAAGGTTGGGCACTAAGGAGGGAGAAAAGGACCTGTACCAATTGGCTAGACAGAGGGACTGTGCTACGAAAGATGTGCAGCAGGTAAAGGTGATAAAGGATAATGAGGGAAACATACTCACATGCGAGGAGAGTGTGTTGAGCAGATGGAAAGAGCACTTTGAGGGGTGATGAATGAAGAGAATGAGAGGGAGAGAAGGTTGGATGATGTGGGGATAGTGAATCATGAAGTGCAATTTATTAGCAAGGAGGAAGTAAGGATAGCTATGAAGAGGATGAAGAATGGAACGGCTGTTGGTCCAGATGACATACCTGTGGAAGCATGGAGGTGTTTAGGTGAAATGGCAGTGGAGTTTCTAACCAGATTTTTTAATGAAATCTTGGAAAGTGAAAGGATGCCTGAGGAATGGAGAAAAAGTGTTTTGGTACCGAATTTTAAGAATAAGTGTGATGTGCAGAGCTGTAGTAACTACAGAGGGATTAAATTGATCAGTCACAGCATGAAGTTATGGGAAAGAGTAGTGGAAGCTAGGTTAGAAGGGACGTGATGATTAGTGATCAGCAGTATGGTTTCATGCCGGGAAAGAGGACTACAGATGCAATGTTTGCTCTGAGAGTGTTGATGGAGAAGTACAGAGAAGGTCAGAAGGAGATGCATTGTGTTTCTGTAGACTTAGAGAAAGCATATGACAGGGTGCCTAGAGAAGAGTTGTGGCATTGTATGAGGAAGTTGGGAGTGTCAGAGAAGTATGTAAGAGTGGTACAGGATATGTACGAGGGTAGTGTGACAGCGGTGAGGTCTGCAGTGGGAGTGACGGATGTGTTTAAGGTGGAGGTGGGATTACATGAAGGATCAGCTCTGAGCCCTTTCTTATTTGCAGTGGTGATGGACAGGTTGACAGACGAGATCAGACAGGAGTCCCTGTGTACTATGATGTTTGCAGATGACATTGTGATCTATAGTGAGAGTAGGGAACAGGTGGAGGAGACACTGGAGAGATGGAGATATGTTCTAGAGAGAAGAGGAATGAAGGTCAGCAAGACTAAGACAGAATATATTTGTGTGAATGAGAGGGAGGACAGAGGAATGGTGAGGATGCAAGGAGTAGAGGTGACGAAGGTGGATGATTTTAAATACTTGGGATCAATAGTTCAGAGTAATGGTGAGTATGGAAGAGAGGTGAAGAAGAGAGTACAGGCAGGATGGATTGGGTGGAGAAGAGTGTCAGGAGTGATTTGTGACAGACGGGTACCAGTAAGAGTGAAAGGGAAGGTCTACAAGAGGGTAGTGAGACCAGCTATGTTATATGGGTTGGAGACAGTGGCATCGACAAAAAGGCAGGGGTTAGAGCTAGATGTGGCAGAGTTAAAGATGTTAAGATTTGCACTGGGTGTGACTAGGGTGGACAGGATTAGGAATAAGCATATTAGAGGGCCAGCCCAGGTTGGAAGGTTTGGAGACAAAGCCAGAGAGGCAAGATTACGTTGGTTTGGACATGTGCTGAGAAGGGATGCTGAGTATATTGGGAAAAATGCTAAGGATGAAGCTACCAGGTAACAGGAAAAGAGGAAGGCCTAAGATATGGTTTATGGATGTGGTGAGAGAGGACATGCATGTGGTTGGTGTGACAGAGCAAGATGCAGAGGACAGGAAGAAATGGAAACAGATGATCCGCTGTGGCGACCCCTAATGGGAACAGCTGAGAGAAGATGATGATGATATATATGTAGTTAGGATTACTTATCTTGGTCGACACAGCAAATATATAATGATGGCAAGAATGTTGAACACAAACGGTTGACAATGCAAATGTCAACAGTCAGCTTTGCATGTGTGAGGAAAATCCTTGTCAAATGCTAAAAAAAAAAAAAAAAATTGTTTTATTGCAGGGTGAGCCCTCCTCTGCCCCCCTCCTGCAATTATATATACTAACTCCAAGATTGCACAATCACTGGGAAAAGGGAATATTCACCCACTCAGGGATTGTCGACCAAACACACCTGTCGACCACCTGCGTATGTCAACCAAATGTGGTTGATCAAGCAACTGCCAACCTTTGGTGTCTGAGAGGACTATCGTCCTACTGATTCAAAGAAATTTGCCTCTCTTGGGGAGAGCACTACACTTCCAGAACAATGGTGCTGAACAGTGTGCTGCAATAAGAATTACATTTTGGTCATACTTGAGAAAATCTGGACAGCCTCCTACATTGTGAAGACAACTCCTACAAAGGAATCTAAGGAGAAGAAACTTTACCTGACAGCACCTATGTGGTGTGAACTATAATTCCTGCCCAAGAAAGGAAGCATAAAGCTTTATGTAAGACCCACCAATAACACAGCAGGGCAATGGAAACATTTGCATTCCCTTATACAATAATGAGATTAATTAGGAGAATATCTGAGGGATTGGAGGCAAGAATTAAAGTGGGAGGTTTCCTCTCATAGGCTCAAAGGAGGTTACTAGGCTATTGGCCCCAGGACCTTTATAAGCCTAGCCATGTCATAACCTTGTTCCCTTATTGACCAAGTTGTATGGTCTATATTTGCAGTGCAAATCTATGATCAGCACTGACTGCCTTTATCCAAGAGGGACATAGGTAACACCCTCTGGGGTAAATTTACAGTCTCCTATCCAGTTGTCTAAATTATGCTTAAATAGGGTCATTGAGGAGCTCTGCTTTATGTGAATTGGGAGTTTGTTCCAGGGAGTGGCAATCTCTGGGAAACGTATCTGTCTCTCCAGCATGTCCTGTTAATGTCACAGGCTAGTTTAAGATCCCTAGAGCGAGTGAATCTTGTCCCATTTGACTTGATGTGCAGCATTTCAATTAGAGCAGGGTCTGAGACTGCTCTATAGGCCAGGCAAGTCACATCTCAGCAGTCTAAAAGATACAGAGTACAGTGACAGGGCCTTCAGTCTGTCCATATAGGTCATGCGTTGAAGGCCCTGAATTTTATTGGTGAGAAACCTCTGAGGTCTCTCCAGCTGCTGCAGGTGTCTGGTGAGGTACATACAGAAGGAACTGTTATACTCTATTAATGGCGTGAAGAGGGATTAGTACAGGGAAGTTATAACATCCTTAAGTCTGGATGCAATGCCCTTACTTAAGAGATGAGTAATGCTGAAGGCCTTCCTTACCATGGTGGACACATGGTGATCGAAGTTAAGGCTTTTGTCAACCTGTGTTCCCAAATCTCTCACCACAGGGTTCGAGCTATAGGGGGTACTGTTAATATTGTAATTTGCAGGGACTTCCCCTTTGCTGAAACAGATGATAATGCATTTTTTTGAGTTTAGTTTAAGTCCGTGGCTTTGGCACCAATCATTTGTCTGTGTAAGCCCTTTTTGTAGTATGTCAACATTGTTTGGGGACTCAGCGATTGCACCAAGTTTGCAGTCATTAGCAAACTTGGCAAGCCACAGGCCATCTATTTTCACCTAGACTTCTGAGAAATAGATTCCAAGCAGTTGGGGACTCAGCACAGATCCTTGTGGTACACCACTGGTAACTGGTCTGATTGTAGAGGTGGAATCCCCAACTTTGACTGTATGCATTCAGTCAGTGAGCCAGTTGGTTACCCATCTAGTGATGTGATGTATGGGTTAATAACCAGCTGGGTGAGTTTCTCAATGATGCCTGAGTGGGGAATTGTGTCAAAAGCCTTGGTTAAGGCAAGAAAGGCTGTATGTACTGTTTAGCCTCCATCCAAGACTTTGGTGGCATTCTCAAAGAAGTCCAACAGGCTTAATAAGCATGATCTACTCTTAACAAAGCCAGATTGGGATGGGTCAAGAGTTTGAAGGTCACATATGTCTTTGTTGATAAGGTCCATAGTGATTCTCTCCATGGCCTTGCACATAAAGCTGATTAGACTTATGGGTTTATAGTTCCTAAGGTCAGTTGATGGACCCCCCCCCCCCTTTGTGCAAGGGAATTACTGTTGCTGTTTTCCACTCTGCTGGGACAAAGCCAGTATTTAGACAGTGGCTGAAGAAAGTGCCAAGTGGTTCTGCTAAGTTCTGTTTTAGACCATTTAGTAGGCAGCCTGGGATGTTATCTGATCCCATAAAGGATGTGTTTTTGGCTATGGAGAGTGTGGTTAAGACCTGCTCTTTACAAATACTAGGTAGAGAACTGATGACAGGTATGCTTTGGTGTATGTCTGGTGGGGCAGCGGGGTGAAGTTTGCAACAAATCTGTCTGCTAGCAGGTTGGCAATGTCCTCAGGGTCAGTAGGAGTGGTATCGTCCACCACTAATTCAGCATAAAGCTGGGCCTTCCCTTTTAGATTTCTAACATAGCTAAACAATGCCTTGTGATTATCCTTAGCTATTGATACTAGTTTAGCTTTGTAATTGGCTTTACAATATATTTAATTTGCTTGTTCAAGCTGTGGAGGGTGTCCTTCCTCTGCTGAGTCGGTTCCCACTTGTTCTTGGACATTAGTTTCTTCCTCTTGTTGTATAACCTATTTATGATTGATGTCCAGCAGGGTGGCTTGTATTTTTTTTTGTGAGGACCTTCTTTTGATCTGTTCAGGTACAGCTGAGTCTATAAATTTGTATACGTGTTTATAGACGGCATTTGTGCACACTTCTGTACAGGAATTATTGCTGACAGTTTTAGCAAGGGGTTTGAAACTATTTATGCCATCGCTTAGGAGGCTATAGTTTGCTTTGGAGAAATTTGTCATCCTTTTTGTTCTTGGGTGGGGGGGGGGATCTCTGATAATCTGTGTCTGAATAGAGGAACCAGGCAAGGGTGTCCACTTTGCTCTTTGCTATTTGCTTTATTTGTAGAGTCATTGGCAAAGAAAATAAGGGACTCAGAAGTTCAAGGATATAATTGGTGTGGTTATCAAGAAAAGTTAGCTTTATTTGCAGATTATATTACTTTGTACCTGATAAACTCAGAAAATGACATTTAAGTGTTGTGGAACATTTTGAGACAGTTTCAAGTCTTTTTGAGACATAAAATTAATGAAGATTAAACAAAGCCTATAGGCATAAATTATGTACCCACACATTAATTGGCTTAGCAATACCCATATTTATTGGGACACAATAAGATGAAGTATTTAGGAGTATGGATTAAAAAGGTTTCTGTTATGGCAGCTAAGGATATGTGGGAAGAGACCAAACAAAAGATAATATAAAAACTGAGAAACTGGAAGTTTTTGTTTATGGATATGGATAGTAAGATATAAGCAGTGAAAATGCTTTTTGTCCTTTAGTTTTATGTAAAGGTCAGGCATATTTTATCAAGCAGAAGAGAAGTTGTGGACAATAATAAACAAATTGTTGCAGGAATTTATCTTGGAGGGGAAGAGGGCAAGGGTTAAGTGGGATAAGCTGATCTTTCCAATAGAACAAGGTGAGTTAGGATTACCAGATATGAAGGGATATTTTAGAGCTACACACTTAAAGCACATACATATAACACAAGCAGAAATTTATAATTCAGAGTGGAAAAGGATGATGATGAAGCAGGGGGGAAATTCAAATTGTAAGGAGAGAGTGGGATTTTAGATGCAGAATCTTAAGAGATTCATAAACTATCAGAAAGTATTCTGAAAACTAAGCCAACATGAGAATGGAAAAAGGAGATTTTGCCAATAGGGAGACTGCAAGTAGGGATACAGAGAATAGGCAAGAGGGGCTAGAATTTACTGGAGAAAGCCGGCAAAGGAACCAAGGTATTAGGAGCAAATAACTAGAGAGAGAAATGTAGTAGAATGGGATGAGGCCAAGAAGATATTTAGACTGCAGGCTAGAGATCAACTTCCCTTTTAGGGATTGATATCACAGTATAGGCAAAGTGAAAGGGATAGGGGGAATCCTAAATGAAAGACTAGCTCTAGTAGTGTTTTAGTTCAATCTAGAACATAAGCTGCTGTTAAAAATGGATAATTGGTAGGGCATATAAAATATTGCAAGATAATTATAAGAAAAAAATCATAAGAGGTTTGAAAAGATTGAGAAGAGAGACTGGATAAGGAATTTTTTACAAGTGAACAATGGGATGACATATGTATGACTCCCTAGTATGCAACAAAGTCTAGAAGGTTTATGATTTATGCCTGGAAGTGCTTGCATAGGTATTTTTATACCCCAAGCAGACTCCAAAATAATTTTTCCTCAGGTAATGTTGGAAGTGTGATGGAGAAGAAAAAAGTAAGTGAGAACATATTTTCAATAAGTGTAATGAGTTGGCAAACTTTAGAAATTCCATGTAGAGTACTCTGCTATAAATATTTGGTGAACAAATGGGTGCAACTAAGGATATGATTCTTTTAAGCTGGGACACAGGATCTGAATTGCCTAAACTAGTAAAGCCTTATTAAATTTAATTCTGGTGGATGCCAAAAAAGCAATTACTGGAAAATGAAAATCAAAATAAATAAATAAAATAAAATAAAGTATAAATGAACTGCATTTGAAGTATTGGAAATAATATTGTATACAGATAAAGCAATTGGAAGTAGGATCTTATGAAAATGGAAGGAACAAATTACAAAAAATACAAGGAAATTATGAGGAATAATGTTCAGGAGGAGGAGGAAGAGTGAGGTAAATGGGAAGTCAGGAATTGAGCAATTTATGTAATATTGGACTGATGACAGTTATAAAAAGGAGCATGTCTGATGTAAAATGTATGTAACTGGAAAAATGTTAATATGGTTTGTTTTCTTTTATATTAATGTATTCTTGCTTATGTATTAAGTGATAATTTAATAATGGTATTAAAAAAATGCTTGCAACAGGTGCCCAACCCCATAAGGGTAAAGAGATGAAGACCTAACTATGACACAGGTAAACTTGTTCCATTACCAGCATGGGAGCTAGAGAGGCCTGCAGGAGAGCTGAAGCAGCTGATGCCAGCTTGTGGACAAACACTTGCATGTGAAAGTGGATGGGTAAGGTCCTTGTATTGCAGATGCAGCACTTGCACTGCTGAGCTGGACTCTTAACATTCATGGCAGCATGCATGCCTCTCCCAGAACAGGCATCTATTATGAGGCTGCAAGTTGCTGACATAGAATGTTTAAACAGGGACTTCCTCAGGACCAAAGTCTGGACCATTTTCTAATGCCCAACTCTTACCTCACAGGGGAATGGATGGTTTGATAAGGCTTTTCTGGACAGAAACAAGGTACTGCATGACACTTGCCTTATTCAGGCAATGCCTGGCTCTTACCCTTAGAGGAACAAATAAACCAATGAGCAGTGGAATAAGCACCACTGGGCAAGTACCAGGGACTATGTGGGAGATAGAAGGGTACTTATGTATTATCACAACCAGATTTTGCGACCTCTTTTACTTTCTTCACTTTTACTGAAATGGCCTCACTGAAGTGTGATATCAAAGGGTAGTCTGGCAGAAGGTCTGTTGGGGATATCGGTAGGGGTTTTAAAAAAACTAGTAAGACATAATTTTGAGGCGTGTGGGTAGCATCCTTTAAAGACGTCCAGCATTGAATTCAGCGATCGCAGTGGTTGCGTGTATGTACGTGTGTTGGGCTGAAAGGAATGCAGGAGTTAGCGTACGATCTGTGGAATGGATTACTTTGTACTGCAGTTCCTTTTGGTGAAGGACTACTACTTCTTCGGCTTTACCTTTTTGTTTTTTTTTTTTTTTGAATCATGTACGACAGTATTATGAAGGTTAGAAACAGGTTTGGTGGACTTAGGTAGCTTCATCATTAAAACGGCTGATAAATAATACAGGTTTGAAAACAGAGATTTCCTACCTCACCGACTACAGCATGTGGAAGGAACATGTTCGCAGTAGAATGGGACTCGCTTAACTGACAGGAGATGCTGGTGGTAAAAGGGGAAACCTGTTTTTGAACCTTATCTTATGAGCTGTTTCAACGATAAACCTTCCTAAAAGTACAAAAACATTACAGAACACATGTCTCTAACCTTCATAACACTGCAGTGCTACTATTTGACCTAAACAGAAGCAACCAGCATTAGTGCAAAAATCTGGTTGCGATAATATGTACGTACCTATAGAAGTACAGATGGAACATAAATAAGGCAGTTTTACTTTATAGAATTAATTACAATTTGCCTCTTATACAGAAGGCTAAATGGGCTAAGCATTTTTCTACTTAACTCTCATACTACTCTGCCTGATGCAGCTTTGGGAGGGAGCAGTTATTGGTATCACAATGCACTGCTCAAATGCAGATGCATAAAAGACTCAGCTACATTACTGCTACCTGAGGCCTTGTTTATTTATACATGATGCAAAGGAAAACCCACCAAGTAAATTACAGAAGTGACCAGGCAGGGAATCCCTGTACAAAAATATGTGCCTAAAACTATATATAAGTAACAAAGCAGCTGCAGTTTCAATGTTTAACTGCCTCAAAAAACTTGAAAAACAATTAAGGATTAAGTACATTCATTCATTACATAATTAAGGAAAATGTGAAGTGCAGGTTCATTTATTTCTAACTGAAAGTCCAATTTACATGCAACTAAAGAGATAATCAAAGATGAAGCAATAAAGCTTATTTACAAATAGCTGGAAGTATTCAAAATACAGACTAGTGAGTTGTGATAGCTTCAAAGTCCACTGGCAACATTTTGGCATATTATGGAAGTGCTGTATAATAGGAGGTATCTAATGAGGTAAGAAAATGTGTATAAATGGTATGTAGATTGTAACATTCTATATAACATGTGGAAGCAGTGAATGTGGTATGTTGAATAATAAAACTCTTGAGGGCAGGAAAGAGTTGTTATTTGGCAGGCCTGGTATAGAAATATGATATGGAGGAGGTTACAAGAAATTTCTTAATAATGTATATCTTGTGTGTATACATTTATAGATAAATATCAAAAATATTTCAGTATTTCTTTTACTCACAGGACTTGGAATTCCCTCGAACAATGGAGCTCTGTGTTGTCCGTTCCTCACATATTTACTGAAAGTGAAAAAACAGAAAGACTGATTAGAAAGTAAAGTGCATCCATTTAACTGGGCAAGCACTGTTACGGTGCCACATTTTCATATGATCATAAACATCTGAAATACTCTTTTTTTATTTATATTATTTTTATAAATACTATTCTATAACCTGAAGACTCAGTGTATGAAATTTCACCTTCAACATCAGTAACATAGCTTTAGGTTTTGTACAGATAGACACATGTGAGAATACTTACTATTACCATAGATCTGTGAGGAGATATCACTGCAGTCATAACTTATGCTGTTTGGGTTATCTCCTTATCTGTGTCTTCCTATGGGTCAGTCTCATCTGCAGTATTATATTCACTATGAAGATCTTAGGCTGTGATGGAATTTGGAGTTTTGTTTGCTTGTAGTGTTTCCAGGCAAGAACAGCTTTTGTTAGACCATGTATTTCCATGTGGTTACTGGTACTATCCATCATGCCATTGAACTTTCATAGGTGTTCAAGGCACTCATATATAGTCAGGTTTGCCAGAAGCTTTTTGTTCTTCATGCCTCCTTTGGTCCTACAGAGAGCTAAGATTATGGTAAGGTATTATCCTGAACAAAGCTAACACTAAAACCATTATACTAAAACAACAAGTAATTGAAATAAATCAAATAACAGTTATGAAGAAATATATATAAATTTCTCAGGAATATGGAGTGAGGGTGCTTTACTGTTACAGTGACCCTTCCTCAAAGGTACACTGTTACAGTATGTATTCTTAGACACAACAGTACTGTCCTCCTCAGAAAGTCACTGTAACAGTAAATCACACCATTTGGGAAGATTCTTAAGCAGTACTTTCATACCAAAGGGAAAGGAATAGTTACAGGATCCCCAGTTCCGCAGCTGTGTTAAAACCTTCCTCCTTCTGGGATCTCATATTATGGAACAGGATTATTCTGATTACAAGTGTGACAACTCCACGCTGGGCCAGTATCAAGGAGCCTGAATCCTCACCACTGACACTGGAGAAGGATGTTCACTTGGAACAAAAATAGATACATCCAGTATTTCCAGATGCAGCTCTCTGCATCAAGCACAATTTCCCTTAAGTGCACACAGAGAACACAAACAGCCCAGGGTATGGGTTTCTCTCTCTGTCTCTCCCCAGGAAGGCTCCCCATTGGCACAGCTGCAGAGTTAAGTGTTCACCTGAGTGTCCAAGCCAAGTCCTCTACCACTCTCTCTGTGAAACTAGTGCTTCATGTCCTCGTTCCAAGTAGCTGACACATGCACTCTTTGAGATTTCACTGGCACACACACACACACACACACACACACACACACACACACACACACACACACACACACACACACACACACACACACACACACACCTGGGAAAGGCTGGCACAGATTTACTAGCTATGCCCCCTTCTGCCTAAACTATAAAGTAGTTACTGCCACCAGACACTGTAGGGTTCAAGAGCTGAGCCTGTCTCAACTCTGTCTTTGTAACTCTTCTCTGCTCCCCTTCCACAGGAAGTCTGGTATCCTCTGACAGTGGTGCCTCACTGTCAGCCTCGGTACTACCACTCACCTCTGCCCTTGCAGTTACTCTGTCCAAGGGAACATCACTACCTACAAGCAGCTGTGGGTCACCTTCAGGCTCATTGCTGCAGGGTAGCTCCCTCCCTGAAACAGTCACCTCACTAGCCCTGACTTCAGGTGTGAGGTCTGTTTAGGTCTTCCCCGGGCTACTAGACCCACATGCCTGTCTCCAAGCCTGACTGTGTATAACTACATGCACACAAGGTACTGCATTATCAAAATCATTCCCTATCAAGACATCTGTAGGGATATCCTCAAACACACCCACTTGTTTACTTCCTTTTCCATCCTCCCTGCCAAGGTGAACCCTGGTCAAAGGCATCTGGAATGGGGTCTCTTCTAAAGCTCAGACTGAATTGGACTGTCCAAGCAAGTACTGCTCCTCTTTAATCACTGCAGGCTTTACAATGGTTATGTCAGTGGCTGTGTCTCTCTCTTAGCAGTGGCCTGTTTTCCATCCACTAATATCGGATATAAACTCTGATGATAGTTTGGTATCCCTGTTGTTTCTAGACAACTTAC
Organism: Protopterus annectens; assembly: GCF_019279795.1. Lineage (NCBI taxonomy): Eukaryota > Metazoa > Chordata > Ceratodontiformes > Protopteridae > Protopterus > Protopterus annectens. Next base: position 811,215,244 of record NC_056747.1, on the reverse strand, counting down.
CACTGGTATACTGTTATTCCCACTTTCTGGCTCCTCCACCTTTTGTTCCCACCTTGCCTCCATGGACATCTATATGATAACTGGCCCCACCAGTACATTAAAAACATTTAATCCTTGATTCTGGCCGTGTACCTGAACTACTGGCTTCCACTGTTACTGTTAGACTCTGTTGGGGTGGTCTAAGCTGCCCACCATGGGTTCCCTTATATCCGTGTGCAGCAGTGGGTATCCCTTTCCTGTGCTATGATGCCCTGGTCACTAAGGAAAGATGCCCTTTTTTCCACAACTCATCTGCAGAGTTAAATTCTTGGTCTGCCAACCAGATTTGCATGTCCTCAGGCAAAGTCCTAAGGGCTTGCTCCCTCACCAAAAGGTCTGCCAGCCCTTCCACTCACCCACCTATGAAAATAAGTGCTTAACTCAGCAATATAATTACACACACTTTCCTCTGCCTTGTGTCTATGTTCATGAAACTTTTTTCTGTAAGCTTCAGGTGTTAACTTAAAACATTCAAGTAAACAATATTTGACTATCATAATTTAAACAATTAATTTAGAAACAGCAGTTACACCTTTACCATGGAGTAAGGGGGTCAGGAACGGTACCCATAGCTCTTGGTCAACATTATACTGTTTACATACTCTTATAAATATATGAATAAAACTATCAAAAATATCACCCTCAGTAAATTGTGGAAGAAATGTACTGATCTTTATTGCTTCTCGGGTTCAGTAATTCCCTTCCCCATTACCTCCATGACCCTGGCAAAGAGTCTGTATCTCCTTCTCATGTTGATGCTATTTCTCATTTTCTTCAGCCTCCAAACACTGCAGTCTCTCATTTTCTTCAGCTTCCAAATGCCACAGTCTCTCTGCTGATTCTAATTCCATCTGTTTCTCCTTTTCTTCAACCTGCAAACACCACAGTCTCTCTGCTGATTCTAATTCTAAATGTTTGGCCTCCAGTTCAAGTCTCTTTAACTCCAGATGGATTTTTAAATCCTCTGAGGAAAAGGTGAACTGTCCTCTTTCTGAAGGCTGCAAATCCCTATCATCAGACTGGTTATCCCCCTGGTTGGTGTTCTAGGCTACATCTGCAATTAAGACCGAAATAATTTCCTCTTTAGTCAGGTTGGCATGCACTAGTCATTTGGCTTCACACACCTTGGCCAACTGGTTCTCTGTCAGCTTGCCACGATCCTCTGCTGACATTTTTGCCTGCTTTCCCTGACTAAACTAAACTAACAAAATAAACTAATAAATAAATTGTTCTGACATGAAATTCTGAATGTTCACCTTGTGGCTGCTGAGAATACACATGCACCTTCAGTGACAACTGCCTACCGGCTACAGAAGTTCAATTAACATCCACACCACTGCTCACCAATATGTGACGTCCCCACCCTGGGTCAGTAATCAAGGAGCCTGAATCCTCACCACTGACACTGGAAAGGGGCGTTCACTTGGAACAAAAATGGATACACCCAGTATTTCCAGATGTGGCTCCCTGCATCAAGCACAATTTCCCTTAAGAGCACACAGGGAACACACTCAGCCAAGGGTCTGGGTTTCTCTCCCAGTCTCTCCCCAAGTCCCCAGTAGGGCTCCCCACTGGCACAGCTGCAGAAATAAGTTCTTAGCCAAGTGTCCAAGCCAAGTCCTCTACAACTCTCTCTGTGAAACCAGTGCTTCGTGTCCCTGCTCCAAGTAGCTGACACACACACACACACACACACACACACACACACACACACACACACACACACACACACACACACACACACACACACACACACTCTTTGAGTTTTTATTTAGCTATGCCCCCTTCTGCCCAAACTATAAGGTAATTACTGCCACCAGACACTCCCAAACCAGCTACTCTAAGGCTCTTTTGGGAGGGTGGCCTAATGGTTAAGGTGTTTGCCTTACAAACACAAGGTACAGGGTTTGAATCTCACAGGGGATAACTGGCTAGGCTTAAAATGGCTTGCAAGGGCAGTTAGCCTAGTACTAGCCTATGAACCTATGAACCTATGAATCTTACAAGGGTAGCTAATTATACTGAATGAAATTAATATTAATATGAATAGTAGTTTGAACAATGCTGTAAGGCTTTCAGGAGTGGCCAAAGAGTCACCATACAGATGTGAGTACTCTCAAAGGTTAAAATATTCTCTAAAGGACCAGCCATAATAACAAGTTTAAATATATTTAATAATAAATAATAAAGGAACATGAAAATACTAAATATCCATTTACAACAAATACCAGAGTTTCAACCACAGGAAATATTAAAAATAACACAGGTGACCAGGTTCACACGGTTACAGTAAAACAATACTTAACTAATCTCACTTTATTTTCCTGACTTATCTCAAGAGTTACTATTCTCTGGTCATTCACTAGAACAAGGCATGATGAAGTAGGTGAGTAATCCTTCAATGTCAGGTTCCAAAAATAGACTGTTCTGAGATTTCAGTCTCACCTAGTATTAAACATTATTGTTGTGATGGATTACAGAATGACACCACATACATCTGGCCATCTGACGTCTGGCTCCCATGCAACCCCCATTACTACAAACTGCCAGGATTTAGCACATATGTGTCAATAATACACAAAGAACCTTGCTAAGATCTGCTGCAGCTCCTGAAAGTCATAAAACCATAAAACACGTCCACTCTTTCTACAGGAGCTAATAAACCATACTTCTTACAAACACTGCATCTCTGGCTTCATTCAAAACTGTGAGGTAACATCTTTATAGCCTAGGCCCAGTACATTTATGTCTTACTATTTTTCAAAGCTTGAGAGTAACCTCTTCTCTTCCAGTATCCTCTGTTAAAACATATACAATTAAACAGTTGCAATAATGCACATACATTTCTTTTTCTGTCTAGCAGGGCACACTGTTGGTATATTTTTAACACAAGCAGCTTTACAAATACAGTTTTAAACACAAGCATCTGTAAAAATCAGTTTGATATAGGAATGACATATAATTCTTTACAAAATTCCAGCTAGCCATGCCGGCATATGTTACACATCCACTGCCCTACTTCTCCTGGCATAGCTGGCTATACCTCATATCATCACATCAAGTTTATAAAGAGAAATACTGGCTGTTTAAAATGCTTGGCTATCTTGAATATTTCTAGTTCCCAAAAGTGTGGTACAAAAACAAACATGTTCCAAAGAATAGCAGGTTATAGATGCCCCAAAAAACTCGAAGCTCGGATACCAATGTACACAAATTTTATTACAGATAAGAGCCACACACAATATGCTCACTTGCTGATATGGTTAAGCGCTTTCATCTGCCACAACACAGATTTCATCAGAACCAATAAGCTCCTACAGCCCCTTCATTTTATAACATTTTTGGCGCCAAAATCATTCAATCAATAATATTCAATTAAAAAAGTTAAAAATACTGATTATGTACAATAATTTTTAAACAAAATATATAACAATATTTTAAAACAATCCTGTCTACCTGATGTTATAAACTATACTGTAATCTGACTTATAATCATATGAGTTATTAACTATATTATGGTCTTATAAATGAATTTTGTATATTATGTTTTAATATCTACTGCCAACTTCTTGATTAAAAATGTTTTCAAACATAATATAACATTCGTCAATGAATATATGCCTTCCAATGCACCGAATACACTTATAACAATATGAAAGCTTGTTTGACTTGTTCTTAACAAGAGCTTATAATAGCTAATACAATATTGGCATTATACTACCATATCTGTAGAATACCTTTTTTAGCTTTGAACTAATAGCTTAGAATACAGGAGATTATGCTTACTAGAAGTTCTTTTAATATTGAATCTACAAGTATTAGGAAAATTGTATTTTGAATACATATATTCCATATTGTATATACAGTACATATGGGTTATTGTATAGGTATAAGGACATTCCCACATATTTAGGTTATTCTACAGATATGGTAGTATAATGCCAATATTGTATTAGCTATTATAAGCTCTTGTTAAGAACAAGTCAAACAAGCTTTCATATTATTATAAGTGTATTCGGTGCATTGGAAGGCATATATTCATTGACGAATGTTACATTATGTTTGAAAAAATTTTTAATCAAGAAGTTGGCAGTAGATATTAAAACATAATATATAAAATTCATTTATAAGACCATAATATAGTTAATAACTCATATGATTATAAGTCAGATTACAGTATAGTTTATAACATCAGGTAGACAGGATTGTTTTAAAATATTGTAATATATTTTGTTTAAAAATTATTGTACATTATCAGTATTTTTAACTTTTTTAATTGAATAATATTGATTGAATGATTTTGGCGCCAAAAATGCTATAAAATGAAGGGGCTGTAGGAGCTTATTGGTTCTGATGAAATCTGTGTTGTGGCAGATGAAAGCGCTTAACCGTATAAGCAAGTGAGCATTGTGTGTGGCTCTTATCTGTAATAAAATTTGTGTACATTGGTATCCGAGCTTCGAGTTTTTTGGGGCATCTATAACCTGCTATTCTTTGGAACATACGGTTGCTGAGAGTTATTTTTTCTTTATTGGTTGTCGGATGACAAAAACAAACATGCATGAACCATATAATTTTAAATGTTCAAGTAGATCATAAAAAAGTGGCAAACAGCACTGCAGCTTAACCTTGCAATAATTCAAGTTTCAGGTTACAAAATTAGTGGATAGATACCATGAACAGGAACAAATAATGACTCATAAAAAAAATAAAGGAACACAGGAGCAGTACAATGCAAGTGATCAGGAGGACCATAACATGCTACAATGTTCTCCTGGCTTCTTAAAAAGAACTCTGGTTCTGCACTCCTTCACCTGCAGATTGCACCCCTAACAGCTTTCTCCTGGGGCAGCTGTCCCCTTTGAACCACCCTAGTTACAGCTTTGCTCCTGACATAAACATACATCAGGCTTTTGGTAAGCTGAGTGTTCAGAACATAGCTTGACTTTCAGTTTATACTATGCTGATGAGCCCTATGCTAAAACAGTTTAATATCTATTTCAGCTTGTATTTTGTTGCAGCATTCCTTACACAATAAGACCTCTGCAAATAAGTTTTATATAATACTGCATGAAATATTCAATATTGCAACAAAGACCTATTTCAGTATCTTCACTGGTATCGTGTCAGTGTATAGACAGTGCTCAAGGGCATGAACCTTAATGGGTACCTCTGAAGGTTCAAGAGGAAAAAAATTATAAAGAAATATAACTTCCCTCTCTGATTTGTCTGGTTAAGGAGAATTTAACACAATATGACTTAGATCAGAGATGGCCAGCCTGTGTCTTCCCCAACCTCTTCTCTGACGCAGCAAGAAATTACAATTTTGGTTACAAAGCCAGCAGTCACTACGAAAAGAAAGTCAATAGGGTATGCACGTAATGCTTGAGCACATGTGTCAAGCTTCCTATGCAATACGTGTATGTGGCTCTCGTTTTTGGCAATATTCATGCTATTCTCTGTAAAACAATGGCATGAATTTGTTTTTCTGCACCCTTACTGCTAAGTTGCTAAGTGTAGTGTAACATCACAGCTGCAGTCTAGTAGTAGTATCAGCTTTAGTAGCACTATTTTGCCAGCAGTGTGTGATCCTGATCCATGTTTTTTAGTATCCCATTAGGTGTCTGAGTCCATTGTTACAAAGTGCAATGTAGTGTCACAGCTCGAAACTCAGCATTATCAGTTCCATTCTTGGAATTATTCTGCTAACAGCATGTGCTTTATGTTTTTGTTTTTGTTTCTTTCTTTTTCCTTTTGTTTTGTATAGAATGCTAGCTTTCCATTACTATAAGCTTGCAATGCCACAGCTCCATTTGAGACTTCCCCATCACACATTTCAGAACATCGGGTGTCAGTGTCGGTCTGTTGCTAATATCAAGTATTCCACTTTTTAAATCCTGCAGTATAGGAGTAAATGTTTATGCAGGCATTTTATTTTTTTTTTTATTTTGGCTCTTCACAGGATCAGACTGGAAAACCTATGTTGTGTGTGTGCGTCTGCATGTCTTTCTGTTAATTCCTCATCAAGTGCAGTGCAAAATGCCACAGTACCAGTCAGGAGACACACACTCCCTTCATCACAGTTACATACAGGGAAGCACAGTGCAAATATTTCTGAATACCATTTATTTTTAGCATCTGGTTCTTCAATGGTATAAAGTGGAATGCAAAATGTCACAGCTCTAGATACCCCCATGTTACAGCTCCAGTAAGAGAATTACACTTTGATTAATTTAGAATAGTTCTTATTACCATTGGGATGGCCTTACCACAGGAGTACAGAGGAACTGAGACAAGAGGGTTGTAGCTTGGATGAGGACAGGGATGGACCAGGGACACAAATGGGTATGTCACCTAGGCACCAAATAGATCATAACCTTTGAGCTGCCAATAGACAGTCCATGTGTCCTACTGACACTGAAAGTTTGGCCAGACAGCTGACTTAGACACACTGTCTTTCTGTTCAAATTTTCATTAAAGAAATTCTTCTTACAAAAACATTAAACTTTATGGGATCATATGAACATAAATGGAATCCATCTTCTCCTGAAAAGAGATAAAGATAAATTATGAGGCTTCCAGATAGAAAGCACATAACATCCTTTACATATACATGATTTATAAAAGTCACACAAGAAATGTCCAAGTCTTGTAAGACAGGTCCTACAATTATCTTTCTAACAGCATTTAAGGGATGGTTCTCCCTTTTGAATCTTTACCAGTTTGTTAAGATTTCTAGGTTACAGAACGAAGATTGTTAAATACATCTTCCTACACACACACACACACACATATATATATATATATATATATATATATATATATATATATATATATATATATCACCATAACCATTGATAAATTAAGTTCTTTAATAGTTGGCCAAATTGCAGAGCAATAAAGCCCTTACTGCAACCCAGATGACCAAGGATTAACTAGCAACACAGGTACTGGAGGGGCTGCTAACAGAGGATGAGACTGAGCATCCAGGAGGAAGGGGGGGGTGATCTGACCCATTTTAAAGCTAGCACCTAGTGGAGAGAGAGAGAGAGAGAGAGAGAGAAAGGTATAGCATATAACATATGGGCAGGATATGTGTGCTTGGCTCTACCAAGCCTTATCTGTGGTGTAGCCTTCATGGGACAAGTGGTATATCTGTGAGTATGCATACCAGCCAGCATGGGAATGTTTAGGGCCAGAGAAGGGAAATTCCCTTATGGCTGCCTGGATGAAAGCTTTTCTATGACTGGCTCTTACCCTAGCAAAGCTAAAGCTGTAGTTGAGGAGCAAAAGCTAAAAGGTCTGTTCTTCAATCTAGCTGGCACATTTCCTTTCTTTCCTAAGAAACAGCACCAGTTTCTAATCCCCTACAATCTCACACTCTGTGAGAGAGAAAAAAAATGTCTGCTCACAGAGGAGCACCAGGCCTTAATGCTCTCCTGCTATACCGCAAACCCTCACTTTTACATAAATAGCAAGAAACTGAAAAACAAAATGGATCTGGCAATCACACACTCCCCCGACACCTTTTTCTGGTGTAGTTGCCCCCTTTTCTCTACCCTAGCTATGCTTCTGCACCATAGAGATGAGGAATGGATGTGCATGGCCATATGGGAACTTGATAAGTCAGTAAGCATTGGCCAAGAATAAGTACTTTAAAAAAATAAACTATTTAGCTCATAAGGATTTTACTGAGTTTCCATTTTACAATGGATTCACTGATGTTTGCTGAAAATACTGCCGGTGGAATAAAGACTCTAGTTGTTACACTGGAAAAAAACAAAACAAAAAAAAAAAAAACAAGAGCTCACATACACTGGTATCTGCATATGATGAAGTTCAAACTGACTTGCTATGTTAAGGTTATATGAAACAACTAGCATGATTTAGAACAGAACTTTACATGGATGATGACAGACTTAATTCATTTAATGTTCCAGTGACACAAAAGTAATTGAATTTATAACTGCATGCCAGAGGTTATCACATCACTCTCAATACTTACCCAAAGCCACTAAGGCACATTCCTGATGTTCCACCCAGTGGGAAGCAGCCGCTTAAGAAATACAAAAGCTGCTCTGAAAAAGAGTCATCCAAACAGCCTCACCAGACCAAATAGGATCCAGGTTTTACACAAGATTCTTTTTAGTGCCAAAAAAGCCAGGGGACTGGAGGCCAACCTTGGACCTCAGCATCCTAAACAAATTTGTCATTCAAATAAAATTCCAGATGGTCCCAGTTCAGTCTATCCTACCCTTCCTGGAGAAAGATGATTGCATGTGCTCGATAGATCTTCAGGATGCATATTACCACATAAAAATGGACAAATGCTCCAGAAGATTCCTCCACTTCCGGTTGGGAGCCAATCATTACCAATTTTGAGTGCTACCCTTTGGTCTCTCTATGGCCTGCAGAGTGTTCACCAAATGCATGGCAGTGGTAACAGCTCACTTGAGACTGCAAGGATTCCAGGTGTTTCCGTATCTAGATGATTGGCTCCTTACCACCCCCACCAAGTGTCTACTGGTTGCAGCCCTACATTACATCCTAAACCTAGCAGAATCCTTGGGGATCTCCATAAATGAGGAGAAATGCAAGGTAATTTCCTCTCAAATTTGGAATTCATAGGGGCAGTTTTCAATACGCAATCTTGCCTAGTCTCCCTCCCTCTTTACAGACTGAAAAGACTAACCTCCCAACTCCGGGTGATACTCTCTTGAGACAGTGTTCCAGTTCGGGCAATCCTCCAACTACTCGGATCAGTGGCAGCATCAATAATAATAGTTCCACTGGCAAGATTACACAAGAGATTACTACAGTGGCTGCTACTAGCACAGTGGTCTCCTTCGAGTCATCCATTGTCCTTCCAAGTCCACATAACAAATCAATGCAAACAAGATTTACTTTGGCGGATGAAGCCAGGTGAAGCTTTATGAAGTCGTCCTTTCTCTCCCCCCCAGACCAAGGCCATAGTGACCACAGACACTTCCCTGACTGGGTGGGGGGGCACTTCCAGGGGAAGTTGGTTCAAGGTACTTGGTCACCAGAGGAGTAATCTGCATACCAATGTTCTGGAACTGAGGACAGTGCTTCTAGCATTGCAGGCATTCCACTCTGCCCTTCCGTCAGGGACAATTGCTATCCAGTCGGACAACATGTCAGTGGTCTGACATGTCAACAAACAAGGGGGAACCAAGTCCTACCTGTTGTGTCGAAAGGACATGAGAATTTGGCAATGGGCAATAGTTTCCAACTGCTTTCTCATAGCAACACACATTCCTGGGGATTCCAATGTGATCGCAGACAAACTGAGCAGATGCATCCTCCTGCCTCATGAGTGGTCCCTCAAACCAACCATAGTGGCAAAGATTTTCGACTGCTGGGGTCAGCCTTGCTCTGATCTCTTCGACTCACCAACAAACCACAAATGCAGCAGCTACTTTGCCCTAATCCCCCCGCAGGGGGAGTCCCCAAGGGACGCTCTAATACATGATTGGCCCACAGGGTTTATTTATGCTTTCCCCCTCTACCTCTGATTCCACACTTTATAAAGAAGGCCATTCGGTTGAGAAGCAGAGTAATCCTTATTGCACCCTACTGGCCCCGACAAGTTTGGTTTCCCTTTCTTTGACTTCGCCTGTTATGTCAACCATGGATTCTGGATCCAACTCTGGAATTGCTGTCACATCCACAGGGGTTGATCATCCAAACATATCAAGTCTCAAGCTGACAGATTGGTTTCTCCACTTGCAGTGATTGCCAGGCAGAATAATCTTTCCTCCCCTGTATGTAACTTCCTTCTAGCTTCACAGAAATCATCCACAAGGAAAATCTATCTTAATAAGTGGAAGAGCTTCCTGATTTGGTCTTGACAGAAAGAACTAGACCCCTGCTCAGCTCCAGTTACTGCTGTACTGGATTACTTGTCAAACCTTCTTTATTCGGGAGTGTTAGCCTCCACTGTTCGAGCACTCTTGGCTGCCATATCATATTTCAACGATGGATTCCAAGATTCGTCCTTAATTTCCCACCGTCTTTGTAAAACCTTTTTGAAATTTGAAAAGGGTCTCATGCATCAGACCACCTGTCAAAAAAAACAATTGAACCTTGGAGTTTGACATTATTTGTACAATCCTTGACTCAATCTCCTTTCGAACCTGCTGCCACTTGTGATATAAAATTTTTATCCTGGAAGTCCCTATTCTTGGTAGCCATCACCTCAGCAAGACAAATATCTGAACTCCAAGCCTTGTGCATAAAGTGGCCTTAGATGGTCTTTCATAAGGCCAGAGTATCACTCCAAACTAATCCTTCTTTCCTGCCCAAAGTTATTTTGAATTTGACTATTAATCAGACCTACCGGTTTTCTTTTAAACTTCTCAAATAAAGGAGAATACTGCCTTCATTTATTGGATGTACATAGACAACTACAATTCTGTCTAGACATAACTAAATCACTACAGAAATCCAACCAGTTATTAGTATCCTACTCAGGACCAAATCTGTTTCTAAGATAACTTTATCTAAGTGGTATATGCTTCACCTACCAACATAACAAAACCCCTCTTCTGGGTAAGGTCAAAGCACATTCTTCTGTTGCCCTCCATTCAAGGGCTTCCATGGATGATATTTGTGCAGCTGCAACATGGGATACTCCTCATACCTTTATCACTCATTAGAAACTGGATTTGGTTTCCAGGGGGAGAGCATCCTTTGGTTCAATGGTACTCAGGAGCATCCTTCAATAGGGCCTCCCAAGACATGAAGTAGCTAGGGACTCTGTCCCATCAGTAAAGAAAGAATGAATGACAATTAACATCAGATAAAGAAGTTATGTTCTTATCATAATGTTCCATCCGTGTTGTTGATCTTCATTCATTCATTACGTCCCACCCTCCTTCCCTCTCCAAAAGGCTGCTGGAGGTTTGGCTTTGGTCCTAATCCTGTACTCGGGAATTTGCTCAGAAAAAGCCTCCACTTTCTTTCGTAAGGACAAACTCGATCTGAGATAACAGGGAGAGAGGCACTATGGGTAAGCTTAGCTCAAGAGGTTTTTGGCTGGTGCGATCTTGTTATAAGGCCAACTTGGTTCCAAGGATGGAACCGACACCCATCAGTAAGGAATGAATGAAGATTACCAACATCAGATTTACTTTTATAAACATTTTATCAACCCTATGCAAAACAATATGCTCACAGGCTTAAATATCAGATTGTTCCACAGGCACCCTAAGGCTTCAAGTACTGTTAACACTAAGATGGAAATTAAAATAAATTTTATTTATTATATAATTTAGTTGTCTTTTTCATAACATTTAACATTTGCTTGTTTAAAATTTGTCTGTTTTATTGTGTGCTTGGTAACAGACCATTATAAGACTTGAAACGTGTTCAGCTGCTAATAGAGGCATAAAAAGGGTGCCTTCTCTTCAAAGACATCAAGATTGTTATTGCACACTGTTTCTTGTTCCAGAACTGATCAGATAAATCTTCAAGACCATATCTATACTTACCTGGGCTCAGTATATTAATATATACAAAGTCATTCTGATTCTTAAATACACGAATAATGAATTCTAGTAATGGGCACATACGGAATAAAGTCAGAATAATCAGATAAGAATCACTTTATTGCATCCATCTAAAATCCAATACCAATATCAATGATTTTTCACAGTATGTTTAGGAAACCCAATCCAACAGCCTATTACTGCAGGATAAATTGTCTCAGTAGAAGAAGCTGATTTACATCAGCCTAAAGGAGTTAAAAGTAATATACAGAACTCTTACAGCTATCCAGTATGATTTTTCAGAAGGGGCATCCTAAAATCAGTACAACTAATATTATGCATAAAACTAAATCCAGCATAGCTTCATGCTCAGAAGGATAAAGCTCTGTGACCCAGATTAGTCAAAATAAATTTGTGGCTTGGACACTGAAGGAGCGAGGCAGATCAGGATGGGAATGAGCAACCAATGCTAGTTTGCCATCCTAAGGAGAAAGGGGACGTCCAATTCACTGCACTGCACTGTGTTCAGGCAGCAATATTTGAGACATGCTCTTAGTTCTTGCCAAGCTACATGTGTGCTAGCTTTCATGTGGTATGTGCAAGAAGTACACACCCGAGGGTAGGGCAATATTACTAAAATCCCTAAGGGCTGACTAGATGACAAGTTTGTGAGACAGCAGTTATCCTAATGAGGAAACATAAATTCATTTCATTATGGGAGGCATGATAGTTGGCAAGCAGTGGGAATAAAAAAAGATAAAGAAGATGAGAAAGAACTACAACCTTCCATCTCTGGAAAGGGGCAGTTGACATATGAGGGTGGCTCTTACAATATGGCCTTTGACTACTATCAAGTTCTGTTTTGAGTATATACATCCAGCTAGTAGATGCTTTAAGAATGCAATTTATCTTTGTGAAGATATGGAGGTTAAATTCATACATATTTCTTCACAATATGCAGATGAGATGATTCCCAAAAGGATCTTGTTCACCACATAGTAATATATGTCAAAGCCCTTTTTTCCACATCTCAAGAGACTGTTTGAAAGAGAGAACTTGTTTATATTTTCCATGGACTCAAAGCTCAATGTAATGAAACAAAACAAATCCAATTTAATTTCCTTAACTTCTTCTTGGTCAAGATAAACATATTATTCTTTTCTTTATGAGCCTGACTTCTCTTTCACCATGCCTATTGCCTCTACAAAAGTTCCTACTAACATAACCTCAGGTCACAGTGCAAGAATCTACAAAACTTTGAATCTATTAGCTTGGAATATACAGTTTGGATTGCTTTAATAAGAACTGTTTTATTTCATGGGTTTTATATATCTTAGAGGAAACTAAAACACTTAGTATGGCAAATTCTTATATACAAAGCAAAATATTTTTTTTCCCTGGACAACATTACAAGGTCTGTATTTTTTGCATTGTTCGATGCAGGAGTTATTAGACTATACTGTCTCTGAGTCAAAGTTTATGTTTCTGAAACCTCTGCTTGCATACCGGTTATTCCATCTAGTACATTCCATGCCTCTGCTTTTCTGAAGGAGTGAGTCCTATATGTAAGACCATCAAGAGGATATATATATATATATATATATATATATATATATATATATATATATATATATAACTTTTACTTACAGATTTTGTTGGACAAAACTGATTTCAGCTCCCTTTGAACTGCCATTTGCAGTGCAGCTAAGATATTTCTCATAGGAAGTACTTTTCTGGTTCCTTTTACGTTTTGCAACTTTTCAGTTACAAGCTTCAATGTGTAAACCACTTTATTTTGGTATTCCAGTGTAAAGGGATGTCCTAGAAGATAGCTCATTCTTTCAGATGAAACTATATTAGCAGCAACTCTCTGTCAGAACACTCAGCTGCCAGTATTCTACCCAGCTTACTCAAATAAGGGATAGTATGATCTATCTGCTCTGGGTAGGTGTGCACAAGTATCTTATACATTATGACAGAAGGACTAATTATTTTGAAAAGCTTGATCATCTTTTGTTTCATTAAAGAAAGGCATGAAGGCCTATCAGTAAATAAAGAGACTATTTAAATAGCTAAACCACTGGTTATCAACACTAACCATGTGATTCAGACAGACTTACTGTGATGATGAAGCCTTAACTGAAAATATTTCCATATCATGGTAAGCCTTACTGATTCAGAGATTACTCTGCTTCTATGGTTTTCCTCTGCTGCTGGCCATAGCAGAAAGAAAGTGGCCTTGCTGGGGAAACTGCATGCTAATGTGGCAGTGCGGGGGAGTCTTGACTGTTAGCCATGTGGTCTCCCAGAGAAATGGCTGTGGTTCTAGATTGACTCAGCACAGTGATTCAGAGAATCACTTTGCTTAGTTAATTTTTTCTTTAGCAGGAAAAAGTGAACACTATCTTTTGACAGAGTTCAACCATTTGCTCCTATAGGAAAAATGGTGTCCTCTGTGTGAATGTACACAGACCACACACACACACACACACACACACACACACACACACACACACACACACACACACACACACACACACACACACACACACACACACACACACACACACACACACACACACACACACACACACACGTGACCATCAGTTATAGCCACTTGTACATATGACTGTGCATGTCAGAAATATATATATATATATATATATATATATATATATATATATATATATATATACACATGCTTCCCTACATATAGATGCAGTTATGTGCTATTGGGAGCACAAGTATGTTCAGATCCAGTTTTTTGGTCAGATTATTACCTAACTTCACTTTTTGGATGACATTTTATTATATGGAAAGGAAATTATGATGAATTAATGGAATTTATTACTCATTAATTCTACTACTCATTTCTTAAAGTTTACTTACCATTTCTCAAACTGTAATATTAATTATCTAAACATTATACTGTTTAAGGATCTAGTATTTACAAAAATCCTACTTTCTCTAATGGGTATTTGTATTACAACAGCTGTCATCCATATAAAGAAAAAAAAAATCTTGGTGAAGCGACAAATGGTGACGCTATCCAGAATAATTTCTGATGATAACAACTTTAACAAAAAGAGATTGACAAACGGGTCTCACTGATTTTAGCTAGAGATTACCCCGTAATATGCTCAAATATATTAAAAATGATCTCATAAATTATATCATAAATGATCATAAAGGGTAGATGTACTCTATACCAGCCTATTTTGGAGATAGGGTTAGATTTTAATAACTCCAGTTACAACAGGAAGAATGAAGGTACAAGATAAGAGAATAGTTTTATTATGGGATACGGTCAAGAAAGTAAGATCATTATGCCACTTACACACAGGCACTGGGAAATAAGTTACTAAGAGACAAGTTAGGTAATAAGCCAACCTTTCTTTGTTTGAGAAATCTTAACATCAAAGAGAGACTCGAAAGGGGTGCTAGGAGTACCACAAGGAATAGGAATGTGGTTAGGGCAGATGTGGTGCCTGTCCACAATGCAAATTTATTTATGAGGGGGAATTAATTTTTTATAAGTAGTGTAAAATACAAGATCAAGTTCAATTCATATTACAATTGTAATACCAAGGGGGTTGTAAGTTGTGCATTCCGTGACCGTTGTTTAAGTTTTTACATTGGTAAAACTGAAAGGAAACTTACAGCCAGAATGCAAGAACACTTTTATGATATTGA